>NC_064670.1:33099312-33408403 GCF_943734685.1 Anopheles coluzzii | reverse complement strand
TCAAACTAAACCATACAATCTAAACAAAGTAAAGTAAAGCCACACCCAGCAGCGCAACGAAATGGAATTTTAAACTAAAAATACTCAAAACTACTATCCTAATTGCTACGAAAGGAAAGGACGACCGACCGATCGATTGCGGGAAAGGTCGTGATTGTGTTGGGGTGAATTAATATTGTTGACTAAATAATTTGAACCTGTTTTCCGTTGCTTTTCGAAACAAAAAGAAACGCTGACGGTTTCCCTGCTTTTTGTGCCGAAGCTTGGAGAGCATGGGGTTTGTAATTGTAATATAGGAAGAAGAGAGAAGAAGAAAACACATTTACACTTTATTAGCTTTCTTTATTGGACTCTACGACTGAGAATGTGATCGCGGTTTAAGCAAAAAACGAAACAAAAAGCGAAGGGTGTAAAAGCTACAAATTCTGTTAGGTGTAAATTTGAGTTGTTTTGTAAATTCCAAACCACCACCACCACCACCATCACCGCCGCTAATTACAATTGGGGGTGCTAGACGATTGTGTCTAGGCGCAAAACAAAAAGCGATAAAGTCACCAAACAACACCATCTAGGAGAGTGAAGGGAATGGAGAAGTATATTATTAAATTTGCGCGTGTGTGTATGTGTGCGATGGGTGGAATTTTGTTTTAACAAAAAGTTGTTTTTTTTTTGCTCTTTTACTTCTAATTCGGCCGTACCACCCACATTCGTTATGTATGCGTTAAGTTTATTTCTCTATTGTTTAAAGCCTTGCTGTGAAACTCGAACGGGCGGCGGAGGGGGTGTATTAGACAAAACATTTTACTACAAAAAGGCCAAAGCGTACACAAAGTCTTGGCTTTTATTCGAAAATGTAGCTTCAATGGGGTAGTTTTGCATCAAAGTAATGAAACAAAAGCGTCGGAAGAGTAAGTTTGTGTGAAGCGACGGACAGGGAAGTCGGTCCATGGTTCCGATTGAGTTTCCCAGCAAGGCGAGTTTAGTGTAGTTAGCGTTCAGTGTACTAAGATATTACTAAACCGACTCAACGAACTGTTCAATCACCACCATCACACAATCTAGCCGCACTAAAAAAAGAAAAGAAAAAAACAAGGTCAGTAGAAACAGCGCGAACAGGAATTGCAATGTCCCCCCTGGAAACATACACAACAGAACACATGTTTTAATTTGCATCGATATAACATACTTCCTTACCACAACCTCTTGCTTATGTTGTTCCACAAAACTGAGCAGGAAGGCTAAATAGCGAGGAAAGAGATAGCTGCTTTCATTGTGCGCCGAGAAAGTAAAGCATTGCGATTCGAAGGCAGGCGGCATATTCAATTATAAATAGATAACACGAAACGAAGCAGAGAAAAAAAAGCAACATCCTTATTAGGTATATGTAATTGTGGCAAATGTCGTCAGAATGATGTCGTAAGACGTGGCCCTATCGGCGCACGAGAAGGAAGGGAAGCATGATGGGGAAGGTGTAGGCGCAGGATGGAAGCATGAAGAAGCTGCGGGGCCCCCAAAACAATCGGTGCATTTATAAGATTTACCGAGGCCGAAACTGAAATTATAGTAAACATTATAATCATCCTCTCTTATCCCAATTTATAACACGATAAGCACACGGCAGCACACACTGTCGCTCGCGCGCCGCCTTGGCAGAGATCTGATATCGCGCAGAACAGAACAGTCAGCAGGAAAAAGGGGGCAGTAGGGGAAGAAAAAGTACAGCGAAGAGACAAAGCAAATAAGTGTAAAGCGCGCGCGCGTGTATGGTACGGCACGGTGAATCCTTTAGACAATATAACATAATAGACCATACAAAGGCCGGCCAAAGTGAGGGGAAACAGTGAAGATACCAGGGCTGGCTGGCGGTTTAAAATTGGGAGGCTAGTTGCAAGAGGCAGATAAGTACTAATTTACTGAATTAATGTCGCTTAGAAAGGTTAAGGAGAGTGTGTTCGAGGGGGGTTACATTCTCTTATCGGGCACATACGGTCTTACTACAATTATCACAACCCACTAGAAAGGTTCTTCTTGCCTCTGGTAACCATTATCCTTTTGTATCTATCGTTCCGTACCGGGACTGAACTTCTAATCTGCTTGCACAATAGCACTCGAATACAGTGTGCCAATCACATGATATGGTGCGCGCCATATTATCTTTCTATCCACATACAAAAATCACCGTTAAAGCGGATAAACGGTAACCCGATCCCCCTGCAAAGCCATTTGGTTCCTATTTATGTACTCTCTACGTTCTTCCTGTAAGATAATAAAAATTGGATAATCAAAATCGAACAATTGGTTAGGGAACTGTCACGAACGAGAGAGAGAGAGCGAGAGAGAGAGAAAGAAGGGGCGATACTCCAACCTCCAGCGGCAACAGCAACCGTTCAGTAGAGAAATTTCCCAGTCATCTTTCTTCGGCTTTGTTGCAGGCTCAGGCCAAAAGGAAGCCAAACAATCAATAATAATCCCCCCTCCCTCCCCCCAGTAGACAGGAGAGCGGTGTTATAGGGCACAATGCGTGTAGATCGTAGGCAGGAGAACCGAATGATCATTCAAACCAGGATAAGATCATCGGCGATCGTGTTTGTGTGTGTGTGTGTGTGTTAGCAACAGAAGGATAATGGTGCGTGTGTTGTAGCGAAAAGAGGGGGGAAAACAACATATTAACACTTTAAATAAGTAAACACAAATAATCAACTTTACGATAACGCGCTGGATGATTAGACGAAAGTATGAGAGAGAGAGAGAGAAAGTAATGGGTGTGAATAGATCGCCACTAGGTTTTATTAATTAGACTCCAATGCTTTAGCGAACAAAACAAATAGCGTGAAAGGCCGAGAAGGGAAAGGATAGGAAGGGAAATAATAGCCGGATGGAGGGATGTAGTTAAAGACAGAGGGAAGGCAAAAGGCGGCGACAAGAAGGATGGTAATAGGGCGCGCAATCTGTATGTGTGTGTGAGTGTGTGAGTGATGGATATTTAAAACAAACGGTTAGAAATCTGCCTCGAACGGAAACCTTTTACCGCAAGCCGGCAGCACAAGTGGGTAGTTGATGCTGCTGCTGTTACTGCTACTGCTACTGCTGCTGCTCCAGCAAGCGCAAACAGAGGCAAACAACACAAACCATAATAATTAGAAGCAAATAAACAATCTAATAAAATTTAAAAAAAGAAGCAAAAAAAACAAATAAGCAAAGCAAAACAAAACCAGTAGTAGCAGCGACATCTCTTTAGCGTTTAATACAAACAACAACACACAGTGGAAAAGGAATAGAGCAGAAGAAGAAGAAGAAAAGGAAAACGATAAATAAAATACGTACTACTACTACGCTTCTGACGACGCTCTTTATATAATGATAGCATAATATACACATACCTATGAAATGCTCTCCCTTCCCTCTACACCCCGCTCTTTGGCGTCGGGATTGGGAAGGAGGGTAGATACGGACGCGAATTAACCAAAAGCATGCAATTTATGTTGCATTCAAAGCTGGTGCATTCAAAGCTACGCAGCTAATGCTCTGTAGGGGCAACGGTTTTTTTTAAAGTAATTATTTTTCACTTCTGCTACTACAACGTTATCAAATCAATTGTGGATTCATTTTTTCGACACACTCTCTACACAAACCATAAATCACTAACACACACACACACACACACACACACACTTTAGCTAGCTCTACACACTTAGCGCTACATACTCTACAAGCATACACCATTGCATATGTACTTTCTTATTGCATTTTGCTTCAAGCGCAGTACGAATTTTGCACCGCCTGCCTCTCTGTCACTGTGTAAATGTGTGTAGTAACTGCAACAAGTTGTAAACGATTTTACCTAAGCCAGACGCTACGCGAAGTAGTAGGCCATGTGGAGGAAGCATGACCGGGTAGGACCAGTTGCTTCGCCAAACACACACCGCTGCTGCTGCTGCTGCTTTGTGTAAGAACAGATAGCGAACCAGGACGAAGACAGTGAATGGTGGCTTAGAAGGGAGTGAAAGGTAAATCGTAGTTTAAGCGCAACGAATACCACGACTTGTCGACGTGGAGCAGCAGCATCTCGAATAATTGGGCGGAAGAAAAGGCGTAAAATAAAAAGAAGGACCGTTAGGCAAACAAAAAGCAACAAAAAGTAGATAATCCTCTCTGTTCGATTGCTTGCTCGCCAGCAGCATCCTGAATGTTGGATCGGCCATTGGAAAAGTGTGCCCACATGTAGGTTATGGTATTGGACGGGCAAGAAAAACCTACACAACACACTAAACTCTTCCCTCCTTGGCTATCACCCGAAGCGGGATGGAAGAGAGAACGCTTTCCAAACAACGATTGCGACGATGCCGTACGATTCACTTGTTCGAGTTTGTGTAGAGAAGCAGCAGCCGCCAGCACACAGTTAGATCGATTCGTTTTTGTACATATGATTAACTCTAATTGTGAATAATCCTGAGGAGAAGATAAGCCAATCGGGAAGAAGAAAATAAGGAAAAGGGGTGGGAGCGATAGTAGGAAGGTAAATGCGCTAATAGCAAGAATTAGGGAAAAAAAGAGCAGACACGAGGAACGATGATGATGATGATGAAGGAAGGAAGGAGCAGCGAACACACAACACAACATTCAAAACAATACATACTCACAATGCGAAATTTACTTTCCTTTTTCTTTCTCTTTTACCTTTTCCTTTTTTTTGGTGCTTGCAAACAAAACGCGAATCCGAAAGCAGCGATTGTGGTTGATCGTTTTCTTGTTTCTCCTCGTCTCCTTCGTCCACTGGAACTAATGCACTTCGTTCGCGTAATTTTACATTTCGTTTATTATCTTACATCACATGCCACATGTGTGTGTTTTACAGTAAAGGAAAAGGATAATAATATTTCATTTAACGTATTAAAAAATGCAACTTCCCCCAACTGGCAGAGCCGAAGCTGGGGAAAACACAAGGAAAGCGGTCGAGTGAAAATTAAACAAGAGAAACTAAGAAACTCCACCATCCGTCCTCCCTCCTTGCAGCGGAGAGAGTGTGTGTGTGTGAATTCATTTTTGTAAGCGATGTAAACTATATTAAGCTCATTTCTATTATTGCTCAATTAAGTCCCGAAACTGTTCAAAACTTAACAACAAAAAAATGCACGTGAGTGATGAGATAGATAGTTAGTTGGTAGATTGAAGAAAATCGTTTCGCTAACAACCGATCGACGAAACACTAATTAATTGGCCTGCTGCGCTCAATCTCACACACGCACGTACACACACATATCGGGAGATTTTTTTGTTGTCGGAGGAGAAAGAAGGAGAGGAAACAAGGCAACAGCAACAGCCCGTCTCTATCGGCCTACTGGGTCGGTGAAAACTCGGTCGGGGCTAGGATGCGGCAGTGCATTTCGCGGATCAGTGGCACAGTGTAGGCGACGCATTCGTCCCAGCCGGGCGATCGCCAGGCCGATTCGCGCGTTTCCTTTCGTCCCTGCAAATCCTTGTAGCCTGTGGAAAAAGGGTGTGACAAAAAAAGTGTGTCAGTTGTGTGAGTTTTGTGAGTGCAAGGTAAAAAGGGAAACAGCAGCTGCTTACACCAAATGTGGTGCACGTTGTAGAGGCGCCCGATCTGCGAAAAGTAGCCGGCGAACGCTTCGTTGTTGTTCTGGCGGTGGTTGATCGCCCGGGCCCAGTTGTTGCCCCACTCGATCATCGTGCCCGGCTTCAGCCGGTAGGAACGGATTTCGTAGATGTTTTTGCCCTCGCGCAGCTGCAGCTGCGGCCAGTAGCTAAATGCTAGCAGGTATTGCAAATGCCGGGACCGCAGAAAGGTGCCCCGTTCCTGCATCAACTGCACGTAGCTCTGTGGGGAAATTGTTTTGGGAGGGCATTAAGAAACGTTGGCTGCAGTGGTGCAGTGCTTATCTCACACAACCTTATCGCTGCTGAGCTCTCGCTTTGCTTGATCCACCATTTCGAAGCCGCCGGTATAGCGCCACAGGTGCAGACATTGGTCCAGATCGCCCACCTCCACGTTCCACGAGCCTATCAGCTCCATCGACAGGTTCCCCTTGGATTGTACGATTTGGACCGTGTTTTTGCTGTGGACCAGGGCAGACAAGCAAGTCGAATTATTAATATAGAACGGTACCCCGGGCGGATAAGACATTTCCGGCATCATCGCTGATAACGCACACACACACACACACGCCGTATCAGCGCATGAATTTTGCTAAACCGTCTTAGCCGAGGCCACATTGTAGCCGTACAGTGATCCAATTGCCGATTTCGATTGCGTCTGTGCGCGGTTGCATACTCACTAGTTTTCCAGATACTTTCCGACCGAATCCGGGCGGACATTGTGCGTGTGCAGCTCGTAGATGTCGAACTTGTCGCTCAGCATCCGGCTGTGGGAGTTTTTCGTCGGTTCGATCTTGCGAACCATCAGCTTGCTCAGCCATGACGATTCGTCCTTGCTCAGGGCGCTGCTCGTCGCCAGTGTCCTTCATGGTGTACCGCAGCGGTCATAGGCAAAGTGGACGTCACAGCCATCGTGTCGATGGTGGTCGTGGTCATCGTCATCGACCGTCATCGTTTGCGCAAAAAAAGAATGAATGCCAAAAGGGGGTACAAATTACTATCCAGCGGTGGTCGTCGGCATGAGTTATTACGCATTTGCGCAGGTGAATATGGTGGTGGTGTTGTTTGTTTATAGTCATTTTTGTAATCACCAACATCATCGCCTGGAAAATGCGTACAACTCTTGCACCTTCTCTATTGGCCATATAAATATATGTTTTGTTACCTAACCGGCTGCGGCAGAACTGCCCGTGCGTGACGTAGAGATGCTAAGGACATGGTGAAGGTGGTGATGACGGTGTTGCTCGTTCTGCTGTGGCCACTTTTTAAAGAAAAAAAAAACACTTCCGCTAGCTTCCTATCCACACACACACACACACGGCTTCGCGGTCAAAGTTCACCGACCCCGTAACCCTAGTCGATCTGGTTGTGTGTTCCGGTTAGGGAATGAATGCGGGCGGGCACACTACAGAAAGACCGGAACGTTTGTTGAAGGGATCAGCTCCCACCGTTCGTTCGTGCCGTTTGTGGGCCGCACACAAATAAACAACACACAACCACACGGGCAGGTGCAACGCAACAGCTTTCGGTTCGGTTCCAGCCGGGGTGGATGTTGTTTCTATTATTATCTAGCGACTGATTGTGTAAAAGATTATCTACGCACTTGGTGTCTGGGCCGTGGCGGAGAGCAGCAGAACCGTGTGCAGGCGGGTCGAAAGGACGGGAAGAAAACAACAAATAATCCCAGAAGTTGTGTTATCATATTTTGCCACCATTTGTCTGGGCTGGGCTAACTTTTTACTCAACCCTGACAGCACTGAGCGCGCAGATCAGCTGTTGGACGTTCTACGGAAGGTTTATGAAGGACAATGGAGTTATATGTCCAACTTTATACGCTTTAAAACATCTATTTAAAATTATTTGCATGAAAAGACCATTTACTTAATTTTTATTAGAAAAAACAGCGCTGATTTGCCGGTTTCTGTGAGCTACCTCCCATGTAGCTCAGTGTTGCTCCGTAGCTCAGCTCGCTGTACATCTGCTTGACAGCTGCCCATCTCCAATCAGATCAAAGTGTGTTTTGATTCGTTTCGTAAACAAACCCCCAAGCACGCTGTCCGGACCGGCGGCAATCACGCGAAGACCACTGCGCTTGGTTTCCAGGGCAATGGCAAAGTTAGCACGCGTGTGCCTTTCGCTACGGGCCCGCTTCTCCACCCAGGTGCGACCGTTGGCGGCCGTCCCGGGCCAGGGACCGGTGCCCGTGGTAACGTGCAAACGGCAGCAGTTCAACATCTACCAGCACGATCTGCCCGCCAGCCCGGAACGGATCAAGTTTGGCGAACTGCCGCTCGCCTCCGACGGCTGGCGGCACCGGCGCTCCAATGGCGATTACTTCATCATCCACCCGGTGCAGCGGGCGTACGAGGCGTACGGGCTGAGCAACCTTACCTTCCCGGAGCTGGGCATTAGCGAACCGTTGGTGGAAAACCTGAAACAGCAGCACGTCCTGTCGCCCACCCACTTTCAGGTGGAGGGCATACGGGCCATGCTGGACGGGAGCCATCTGCTGCTGGCCGCTGAGACGGGATGCGGCAAAACCTACACCTACCTGGTGCCGGTGGTGGAACAGATTCTGCGCCGCCGGTTGCACGAAAGGCAGCGCGATTTCAACACACCCCTGATGCTGATCATTACGCCCGGTCGCGAGCTTGCGCAGCAGATAGGGGCCGTGGCGGCGAGGCTTACGGATGGGACCGGTATCAAGACGCGGATAGTGCTCGGTGGCCGCACCAAGCAACAGATGCTGAATCCATCGTTCGAGGACATCGACATACTGGTGGCGAGCTTCGGCGCAATCAGCAAGCTGATCACGAGCGGCATCTACCGCATGGAGGAGGTCCGGTACGTGGTGCTGGACGAAGCGGACACGCTGCTGGACGACAGCTTCAACAGCAAGCTGTTGCACCTGATGAAGCGCTTCCCCTTTCACAAAAACCATCTGCAGGATCTCGGCGAAGGCATTCACGGTACGCAACTGATCCTGGCCGCGGCCACCATGCCCTCCAACATGGAGGAGCTGCTGGCGAGGCTGGTCAACGTGGAAACGATCGAGCAGGTGCTGAGCCCGAACCTGCACCGTCTAATGGGGCACGTTACGCAGCGCTTCATGCGCGTACGCAAATCCGACCGGCCGCAGATACTGCTCGATCTGGTGCGCAAGGACGCGAAGCGCAATGTGCCGACGATCATTTTCAGCAACAAAACGCCCGCCTGCGACTTTGTGTCGATGCACCTGAACGGGCACGGGCTGCCGTGCGTCAACCTGAACGGTGACATGATACTGAAGCTGCGGTTGGGCCAGTTCGAGAAGTTTCAGCAGGCCGAGGTGAACGTTCTGTCCACGACGGATGTGGCGAGCCGCGGGTTAAACACGATCCGTGCGGCACACGTGATCAACTTTGACTTTCCACTGTACACGGCGGACTACATTCATCGGGTTGGGCGCATCGGGCGCATCGGCAGCAGGAACGATTGTTTGGCGACAAATTTGATCTCGAGCCAGGCTGAGATTGGAGCTGTGCAGCGGCTGGAGCATGCAGCAAGAACTACGAACGTGCTGCGGAATGTGGATGCAAATGTGAAGGGTATTATACGGAGGAGAATGCAGAAACTGAGCGGAATGCCCAACGAAGGGGACATACTTACTGTAGGCAACCAGAAGGGATAAAGTAATAAAGTGTTCAAATAGTGAAGCGTAGGAAAAGTTCAAATGGCATTTATTTCAAGCTGAAATTAGTGTGTAATGGGAGTTTTTATAGCATTTCATCAACTTAATTTTGTACTTTTGATAGCGAAATATAGCGGCTGTTTTGGAATTGTTTTGAATTCTACTGAGCTACAACAGTTGCTCAATCACCACGTGCATCAAGCGCCAAGCTAAACCCGATTTCAAGTACCAAACACAACAGTATATCCCCAAGCTGTCGGAATTTCATCAACACAAACAGTGTGGTCAGATTATTTTGGCGGTCTTCATTAGGAGAACCAAAATTTTATCTATTATTTTCGGTAGTTTTAGAAACACGAAACTCAGTTAAAAAGAAGTCCCAGAGTTAGAAATACATCCTCAGTCCCATATAAAACGTTAACACCATATCCGATTTAATGGCATCTGACGAAACACAGCCAAGGGCCTTATTTGTCAGTGTTAAACTTCTTGTTCTGAACGCTGGTGAATTCAATATTTTCATATGAAGTTTAACTTTTAAAAAGAATGGGTAAATGATTTTATGGTTACTCTATCAGTATTATAAAAAAAATCTGTGATTTTCGGTAGGAAAAACAAAAAATCGGTAGGAATACATTATTTCTGGTCACTCTGAACACAAATCTGATGTAAACAAACGGTGTTGTAACTCAGCTGGGCTCTAGTGTGCTGCGGACCGAAACACGCAAATTACGCTCCCGCAAGATTCACGCACTGGAAAACGGCGTTCGGTAGGCGGAAAACCATGGCCACCCTTTTACCGAAGCCCGTCGATCCGGAGGAGGCGGCGGCCAAGCAGAACAGCGCCACCAAAACGGAGGGCATATTTTTCCCCGGCTCCGATCTGGACGAGGTGGCCAAACATTTCATCGGTAACACTCACCGGTAATGGATGGCACGTGGTAACGCGCTTTACGCTTTGCTTGCTAATAGTCTTTTTATTTCATACATTTGATTGTAGCTATCGGGAAAACATCATCATACCGAAAATGTACGGCGTGGTGCAGATAAAAACCAACGAGGAAAAGCTGGTGGAAGCCGCCTTCGAGAGCTGTGCGTTCAAATCGTTCATGAGCTGCGTGCTCGGGTACGGGTTGGGCGCGGCCATCGGGCTGTTCAGCTCGTCCGTCAATCCGAGCATTGCCGATCCGATGGCGGGCGATAAGCAGCAGACGGCGAGGGAAATTTTCCGCGAAATGCGGGCAGCGACGCACTCGTACGGTAAAAACTTTGCCGTCATCGGGGCAGTGTTTGCGGCGGTCGAGTGCGCCATCGAGTCGGTACGTGTCCTCCATGGTTGATGGGTTAATAGGAGCTAGTTACATGTTTGGGGGTGCTTTTTTGTTGCAGAAACGCGGCGTTTCCGACTGGAAGAATGGTACCTACGCCGGAGCGGTGACGGGAGGATTGATTGGCCTAAGAGGTACGTATGAGTGGCACACAGGAACTGGGCTAAACAGACCAATAATTGTGTGTTTTTTGTGTGTTTTTAGCGGGAGTCAAGGCTGGAATTATTGGAGCAGCTGGTTTCGCTGCGTTCTCCACGGTTATAGATTACTACATGCGACACAGATAAATGCATACCAAGCAGTGCATAAAGCAAATATTTTTAAAACGTTGTAGACTTTCAGGCATAATAGGCATTACGGAATATGGAATAAAATAGATCCCTACCGCTAGCCCGAATCCACCAAGCAGTGAATGACATTATTATTCAATCAAAAGCAAGTGTGAGAGAGAAAAAACACATTTCATTCCAACTTTTGCCATAAGTCATCCGGCACACGTCAAGCAGCGGGATGGATCCGTTGGGAGATACCCCAACACTAAACTTGAAAGCTGCTCGCCTCCCGCTGGAATCCACCCAACGCATGCGTAGTAACGCGGTAAAGGCACAGCAGCCAAAAAAAATGAAAGAAAAAACCTGCTGGAGCGTTTTCCAGCGGCCCGCGTACACCATCGTAGTGTGCCATCTCTCGCCACGTTCAGTACGCATGTGAGGTCGCTTATCAACGCTTCCTACCATTTTCAGTGCGCTGCAGATTGCAATACTGCCAGTGGTAGTAGCAGGGCACATCGGCACAGCTGGCACCAGTAAACAGGTGCACGAGTAAACACGTAAGCAGGGCACAGCGTTTGGTGGAGCAATTTTGGAAAGAAAAACGAGTGGAAAATTTTGCAAAACGACGGCACAAACGCGGAGTACGGAAGGGAACAGTGCGTTTGCAGATTGATTACGGTCGGGTGGCCCAGTGTGTCTCTGTGTGTGCGTGTGTGCGTGTAAACGTAACAACGGGACCGGAGAGGAGGGGAGGGGGGCAGAGGCAAAGGTTGGAAGGTTTTTCACAAGTGTCCTTGATTTTTCGAGTGGCATGAAATACGGCCCAGCTTCACCATTCGGTTGGGCGTATGAAAAGCTGCTGCCACTAGCCTGCCTCGATGTGTTTCACTTTCTTCCGGGGTAGTGTGCACTACGGTAAGCAGCGGCAACTTTAGCGAATTGATGAATTAAACCAAGGAAAAGGAAGGTCGTGCGAGGCTTTGGTGGAAGCAGCAGCTGTGAGCAGAAAAGCTGAGTGTATGTGTGTATGTGTGTGCGGCAGTGTTACAGGAAAAACCCAACGTTCTGAGCGTAAAGAATAAAAACACACACACACACAAATACACATAAAGTTCTGTGCGAAGGTGAAGTTCACAGTGAAGCAGCAGCACCGAGGAGCGTATATGTGTACACGGAGGGACCAGAGTGCGTATCATATGGATGTGGTTTGACGGGGGCAGTGTGTAAATTTGCCCAAGTCCCCTCCGCCTCCCAATCAGACACCGAGAGCGCCTCGAAAAATCGAAAATGAATTTTGGCCCGTAGCCTGGACGGAGCTCGGAAGTGTGAAGCAAGTCAACCATCTGTGTGTGAGGTACGTGCCCAGCCCCGTTCCATACGGTGCAAAAACGACCTGTCCGAGCGGCAGCAGGAGCAGCAGCAAGCGAAACTGTACCAAACAAAAAGTGTGCGGAAAAGTGAAAGGCTTGCTCGGGGAACATGTTTCCCGAAATAAATCCTCCCAGGAAAATGTCGTTCCAAGCAGGTATGGTACATGGAAATTACTTTGCATCCCCCCCCCCCCCTCCCCCCGTGTTCTATGTGCGTATCTGTGTTGTGCATCCCAAACCGCGTTCCGTGGCGCGTTTTGTTTGCTTCCTTACTGTCATCTCTTTCTCACTCTCTATGTGTGTGTGTGTTTTTCCTGTACGCTTTTCGCTATTTCTGATTTTTTACCCCCTTCTTTTTCTGCATTTTCGTTTTCTCCTACTGTGTGTGCCTCTTTTCCTTGTTGATTATTGTTTTTGTAAGGAAATTTGAGTAATTTTTTCTTCTATTTTATATTTTTTTCTTAAAGAAAAAGCCTTTTTCTCGCACAAAAAAGCAACACATTTTCCCATGCACAATTATTGCTGCGCTTTTTTTTCTTCTTCTTCGCTTTCCCACTTTCACCCTCGCCCTTAACTCATTTAACGCACCCCTCCATTTCTACATACACACACACACACACACACACACACACAAACACTCACACCCGTGCACATGCTCGAGATAAAGCTCGTGTGTGCATTGAAACGCTTTTTTTTCTTTGACCAGCCCACATGTTGAATGTGAGCGTGAACGTCTGTGTAGGCACGCGTGTGTGTGTGTGAGCCTGCATGTGCCAAATTGGTTACTGGCGAAGCAGCAGCAAAAGAAGGAAAGGGGAAAAATACAAACAAACAGGCAGCAGAAAACAACACCAACGGCACAGTGGGCCATGATTATCTCACTCGGGCGAGAATGTTTCGTACAAGGCGTCTCCATCACCAGCAGCGCACCCCCTTTTCGACAGAGCAGTGCCCGCCCAGCCGTGTTTTGTTTGTTGATTTTGCCCTTCGCTGGACACGCTGCCGTCGATGAGCAGCTGTTTTTTTTTTGCGAGGGAAGTGGGAGATAGTACTGGTGTGGTGAGGAAGGAAAACAACAGGCACCACCATTGGCTTGGCAAGATGTGTTGCGCATCCGACTGTCGCCATGGGCTTGGTTGGTGCGTTCGATTAACATTCCATGCGTTTGTGTGTGTGTGTGTATGTTTTTTTTTGTTGTTATGTTTTGTTTTGCACTTGCATTTCCATATTTCCTTTGGAAAGGTCCACCCACCCCCCACTGAACACAGCGTGAGTATGTGTGGGTGTGCGCTCGAACGTGAGGATACACGCGAGGAGATGGAGCGGGGGGGGGGGGGTATTTTTATTGCATTAATTAAAACTGGAAACTTATTTGCCATTCGAGTAGGAAAGTAAACATCGTCCCTGTGGCGATCTACGGGGAGGGAAGAGTGGTAGAGAGCAAAAAGAGAGGAACAAAAGCAGTGAGAAGGAGAAGGAGAGAGGTCGTTTTATTGCCAACGAGTAACGCGACGCCAGACCGACATGGTACACCATCTTTTGGCCGACGGATGGTACGGATACTTCAAAGGTAAACAATCACACAATAGGAGCCCCTTACCGACCGGGCTGGCGGAATGATGCGAGGGCGAGCGTTGCGGAATAAATGGCAGAGCAATGGGAAAATCAATGCCATGGCGACAATAATGGCAAAAAAGCGACATAAAAAAGGCGCACGGAGACGCAAAGTTGGTTGTGCAAACTGAACCCGCCCGTTAGTAGTAAATCCTGCCTACTCTGATACTTCGTTTCCGCTTCCAAGTAAGCCACTAGAGTGCGAGAGTGTATGATAGAGCGAGAGACAGAGAGAGTGGAGCAAAAAAAAAGCTTACATGAGATGAGAAGAGCGTCCATAGCGGTGAGATGACCGTATGAGAGCTGTCTGTATGTGTCCGTACTAAGCAAAAGGCAGTGAGCGTGTTTAGATATGGCATTGCGTTATACATGTGTGTGTGTGTGTGTTCACGTACGGGTGCTGCGTGTGCTCCAGGGCTGAGGATAATCTAATCAAGCACCTTGGGGCTTATCCGGTCAGAGTGCGGTCATTCAAGCGTGACCAGAAAAGCTCGAGGGGTCGATGTTCGCATTTTAAGCAAAACGCTAGCAAACGAAATTATGAGCAAACGACAGAAGGTCACATTCGCCACCCGGAGCCCCAGCTTTAGTGGAAAATTTTGCAACATATTTCTCCCAACCATTATCGGTCCAGCATGATTCACGACGTTTTTTTTTATTTATTACTTTTGCGCTCTTGTTTGGGCTAATGTTTCGGGCGAACATCGCTCACCATCATCATCCCGCCGAATCGGGCGAATCGTCAGCCACCAGGCTGCTCCATCGCACCATGTGCACCGTGCTGCAATGGTGGGCGCAGATCAGAGCGCGCGTGCTGCGATGGCTTGGTAATGGCTCGCCGAGGGTGGTACGGAAAATTGGGCGGCATTTCATGCTCACGGCACATCAAACGCATGCAAAGAGCTGTTCTTGCTTGTTTTTTTTTTCGTTTTCTCTCCCTCTATCTCTCTCTCTCTTTCGCGTGCGCTAGATAAGAGTTAGTTTCTTTTTAAAAGGTATGCTCCTCGCAAGCTTGTGATGGTGAGTTGCTGACGTCAGCAGTGAGCCATCACGGTGCCGGAAGATGGCTTATTCTTGTCCCAGACAGGAGAGAACATAAACTTGTTGATAAGAAGCAGCTTTGGTGGTGGCAGTAGTATAGGAACATGATTTGCATGACAAGATGAAACGAAAATTGCACTTTCTATTTGTGTGAGCTTTTTTGTACGCTATCGTTTAAAGCTTACAGCACTCAATGGACACGCAGGAACACTTTGCCCCAATTGCACACTCAGAATGGCTTTAATTAATTGTTATAATTGTTATAATTTATAAGCTTAATAATAAACATGAAAATAATAATGTTAATAATAATAATAAAAATAAAAATAATAATAATAATAATAATAATAATAATAATAATAATAATAATAATAATAATAATAATAATAATAATAATAATAATAATAATTATAATAATAATAATAATAATAATAATAATAATAATAATAATAATTATAATAATAATAATAATAATAATAATAATAATAATAATAATAATAATAATAATAATAATAATAATAATAATAATAATAATAATAATGATAATAATAACAATAAAATAATGACAGTAATAAGAAAAATGACAACAATAATAATAATAACAATAATAACAATATTAAATATTCACCTTTCAGCTTGGTATACACATCAAATCATATTTTCATAGAGAAATTGTTATAATTTCCTTCCCGAATTTAAGGGTTACCCAAAAATACAAAAAAAAGTGTGTAAATAGTACTCACATTAATAACTCTCCCTTGCAAGCATCCTCCCACACCATTTGCGGACGTACCGCAGCTTCCGCTTTCCGTTTCAAACGTTACCTCTGTATGTGTGCGTATGTGTGTGAGTGTTTAGTAAATGTTTGTTCTTGTTCTTTCGTCTTCCCGTGTCGATCGCTCGATCGCTCTCCACCTGCTGTCTTCCTGCGCTGTGTTTGGCCGCCCGTCTGGTTCTGTCGTCCGGTGCTGTTCCAAACTTCCTGCTATCTTGTGTTTGTTTGTTTGTTTTCCTTTACCCCTAACCTATCAACCTCTTCTACCTCGCTGTACGTTTCTATTTCGCATTATCCGATTTTGGTGGTCTCATTTTGCGGCACTGTTCGCAATAAACTAAAAAAAACAAACAAACCGTATCTAAACATGTATGTTCCCTCATTGGACATTCCAAACCCTACTTCTCCCCCCCCCCCCCCCCCCCACGTGCGCCATTTCCCTCAACCATTTCCCCACCAGATCCGGTCGATTTTAAAGAAAAGCTCATAGCGGCAGTGAAGAAAGAGGTCAAACAGGTGATGGAGGAAGCCGTCACCAAGAAGTACATACACGAAGAGTCTTGCTCGGTAACGGCCCTGTGCGCTGCGGTCGAGGCCTGCCTCAGCCAGGGGCTGCGAAGGCGAGCCCTCGGACTGTTCAAGACATCCTCCACCACCGCCCTGCTGCACAAGGTGGCCAAGGTGAGTATCCCACTGTATTCGCTCGCTCTGTTCTTTCTCCCCCCTACCCCGCTTCCATCACCCGAACGCTTCACTGCTTGCGCCAGTGATCATCGCCTCCCACGTCCATCCCTGTCCTGTTTTCACAAGCGAACCGACTGCATATTGTGGCATTTTGTATTTATTTATTTTCGTTTTTGTTGTTGTAACTGAAGTAGAGAGCTTTCGATCGTCTGTTTTATGTAGACGTTCTGTAGCCGTTCGTTATGTTTTTTTCATGGTTTGCTTTGTTTTGTGCCGGGGTTAATGGTTAGTAAACCGTGCCAAGCAGTAAAGACATAAGTACAACGAATCCCCTTCCAGTCCAGTGTAGTGTGTGTGTGTGGGCCCTCGGTTATATGGGTCCGGTACCGCGTGTGTAACATCCCTGTGTAACAGGTAGATCAACAAACATGTAAGCAAAGGCAGCAAAAGCGCTTAGCTGTCATTTAAATTGGTTTCTGATGCTCAGTTGAATCTGGTGCTTTACTTCCTTAGTTTTGACTTCGATCGGTTTCTTTGTAGCCGCTGGTTTCGTTTCGTTGTTTTGGTTTCGTTCTATGGCTCCAACATGTTCTATATCAGCTTTCCTACACCTACACAAACACCTACACATTACCCCATTTTTGGCGCTATCGGTAACTCGTTGGATTTAGGAGTTGATTAGAGATTACTATTGGTGCTGTTTGTTTTGTTTCAATGTTTGTACGGTAGATCGTTAGACCAAAACCGTGGATTAGATTCACGTCGCTTTGTAACAAAATTGTTTGGATTTTTTTTTATAAATTACCCCGCCCACCAGCCCAACAATTGCTATCTCCGTGCCGGAAAGCTCGCCCATCGTTTCAATGTGTAACAGTCACAACCCTCTGTACACTCTGATCTTGTATCATACGTACTGTGCCGAAGATAAGTCTCCCACTGCCCTCCCAAAAAACCTAAAGAGAAAGTTGTGAAAAGTTGTAATCTGGTTCCGAATTTCGATACGTATTATTCCACGAATGTACAGAACGCAGTTATGCCGAACCACGCGTAGAATCCCATTGCCCAACTGATGCTTTAATTTCAACTGAATCGATTCTGAATAGAACCCCTATATGCCACATACGAACGCACAAACGTTATTTTTCCCATGCTCTCTCTCCCTCCTCCTCCTCCTTCGCCGCGCTTGCAGCACTGTCCCGAGGCGGCCTGCATCAGTAGGAAGGTGCAGGACATCGAAAACAGTGACCCGAACAAACGATCCTCGTCCAGCAGCGACAGCACAAACAAGCCGCCGATCCTGAAGAAGGGCAGCAGCAACTCGGTCTCGACCACGACACCACCCCAGACACCGCCAGTCGTCAAGTAAGCGGCACACCAAAGCAAAGCCCACTCCCCCAGGCTCCAGCAATCGCTTGTAATCGTGTTCGTGGGCACTTTGCCTTTCCGTTCTTCTTCTCTTCCTCACCCAGATATCTCTGGATCCGGTTGGCACTGTACGAGAAGAAGCTGTCCCGCATCATCGACCATCTCGTGTCGAACGCAACGCGCTACTACGAGCGCGATTCACTCGTCGCCGATCCGGACTACGGTTCGATACTGAGCTCGCTGCTCGTTGGGCCCTGTGCGCTCGACTACTCGCGCGCCAAAACTGCCGACCACTTCTGGACCGATCCGCCGGCCGACGAGCTCGTCCAGCGGCACCGTATCAGCTCGAGCAATCCGACGCCACCGGCGTACCGGCGCCCGATGCTGAACTTCAAGCGCAGCCTCCACACCAGCTCCGAGGAGGGCAGCATGGCGTCGTTCAAGTCGAACAGTCTGGCGTCCGCCTCGAAGGACTACGTGGAATCGTTGCATCAGAACTCGCGCGCCACCCTACTGTACGGCAAGAACAATGTGCTCGTGCTGCCGGTAATTTATGTTATTTACTCCTCAATTAGTGTACTGCGGAGGGTTTTGCTGGGACACTTACTGTGCCAAAATGTACACTTAAGCTAAGAGCTAAGCTAAGATTGGAGCAATAATGGAAGACAATTCGTTTTCAAATTCCAAGAAAACCTTCGGTTTACAGTGCAATCTATATTGGTCAAAGGATGCCATGCTTTTCCCGTGGTTTTTTTTATCTTCTTCTTCTTGGTTACAACAACCATTCTTGGTCAAGGCCTGCCTTGTATCACTCTAATGTACTAGGCTTTCAGTGACTTACTGATTATACATAGCAGGATAGTCAGTCCTACGTATGGGGGAAAGGTACATTCGGGACTTGAACCCGCGACGGGCATGTTGCTAAGTCGTGCGAGTTGACGACTGTAACATGAGGCCGGGATGCTTGGATACTTCATAGCAACGGCTTCATTAGTTTTCCTCAACAAGAATATCTCTCTAAGATGACGGTCTCTTGAAGATTCACCATAGAGAAATTTCACTGTATGTTGAAGCTTTCAAAGCATTCGATTAATAGGTACAGCAGAACAATTTGCTCGAGAATGCAGATCTCAACAGTTGACGCAACCTCAGATTTTTTTTAATAGCATAAATATTATATTTTCTAGAATATAGTCTATTGCTTGGCATCTTATCAACGGATGTCCGCAAAACCTAACGTCCAATAAATAGTCAAATTGTTGAGTTATTGCTATTCTGGAGAATATGCTAGTTATTGCTTTATATCTGAGTTTGAAGTTGTGCTCGAGTTTGAATGCAAAATCTCCGTGGAGCACAAGTAAGTGTTAGCTTTACCTGCTAATTGATTTGGGCGCAAGGAAATGCCTAGCCTCTAGGCTCCATAATCAATGCTGCAAATGAGTTCAGCATTTTTTTTACCGAACAGTTTACCCATAATTGAGATGCACCTCTAGCGATGCATATCATTTCCTTGGGATAATATTGAAGTTTGTTTTCCCTCGTTGCCGTTATTATTGTTTTGAAGCGCAGTTTTCACTTGGGACAAACATTATTTGTCACGTTAGTGCTTTTTCGAGTGATTTCGGGTTGATTTTGTGGAAGTTACCTCCAACGAAATATCCTACAAATCTTAAATAGGTCACCATATGGTGAGAACAGGTCTGAATCGCACTTCAAGATAGGTTGTACGAAAGCGGGATATAACATTTTGGATTAGATTACGTCTTTTATGTTTAAAATTAGCCTAATTACGAATCCTAACGGTTCTAGCGGCCTTGCTGACTGTTGTTTGGCAATACTAGCGAAAGCAACAAGTAGTACACTTAGATTCCGGAAGTGAAGAGTGAAAGTAAATGTGATTTTTTAAATTTTTTTGTTAATGATTTTTTGTTTATTAAATGAGCCTTAAGGATTTGCAAATAATTTTATAAATTACCGCATAGAATCTTAACAAACAATTAGCTAGAACTATTGGAATGAACTCCCTCTTCCTCTTTATCTTCCATTCTCTCGCTCGCTCTCTCTCTCTCTCTCTCTCTCTCTCTCTCTCTCTCTCTCTCTCTCTCTCTCTCTCTCTCTCTCTCTCTCTCTCTCTGTTTGCTGAGTCCAGAAGGACGTCAGCGAACCAATGCCCGGCTATCTCAGCCTGCATCAGACGGTACAATCGCTCACGATCAAGTGGACGCCGAACCAGCTGATGAACGGGTACACCGAGTCGGAGAACATCGATAAAAGCTCGTACTGGGCGTACGCGCTGAATGTGAACGTGGACGAGATCGTGTACGTGCACTGCCATCAGGCGCGCGGTGGCGACACCGGCGGCACCATCATCCTCGTCGGCCAGGACGGTGTCCAGCGACCGCCGATACACTTCCCCGAAGGTGGCCATATGGCGGCATTTCTGAGCTGCCTTGAAACTGGTAATGATCGCCATCGTCCAGCTTTGGGGTCCAGTGGTTCATTTGATTGTGCCCTTTCGCGCAGGTCTTCTCCCACATGGGCAGCTGGATCCGCCACTGTGGTCCCAACGGGGCATTGGACGCATCTTCCCCTGGCCGCAGAAGTCGCGCCGCCGACCGCTTCCATCGCTGCTCGAGACGAACGACGAGATGCCGATCGATTACGTGTTCCGTGTGGTCAACAAAGGCAACACGGATGAGTTCTGTAAGTGGTCAGAGTGGGGTTTTTTCCCGATCGTTGCTTGTGTGTGTGACGCATAATTGTTTTCCTTCTTTTCCCGACAGTGGCAACACATTCCATACTGGAGCTGGGGCGCACCAGTCCCCGCTACCGTGCCCAGCTGAGCAGCTGCTCAACGAACGAAAGTAGCGACTGCTCCAGCAAAAGTCTCTCGATCGACGCCATGTCCATTGACAGTCCGAATGTAAGTCCGCAGCAAGTGCATTCCTCTCAGCATCCACTAATCGACTTCACTATTTCGTTTCGTTCTCGAACAGCCCCAGACAACCCAATCCACCAGCATTGCGCTCGTCTGCAGCACGATGAAGCGGCAGATCATTTCGCGCGCCTTCTACGGCTGGCTGGCGTACTGTCGCCATCTGTCCACCGTTCGCACCCACCTGTCCGGGCTGGTGAACGGGCGCATCACGCCGGAAACCGGGGCCGAGCAGGGGCTGACGCGATCGCGCTGGGAAAGCCTGCACGACGGCAACGGTGTCGTGGCGGACGATCAGGAGGTGTACCGGTTAGTGTACTACGGCGGCGTCGAGCACGACATCCGGAAGGAGGTGTGGCCGTACCTGCTCGGCCACTACAGCTTCGGCAGCACGCCGGACGAGCGGGCCGAGCTGGACGAGACGGCCAAACACTACTACGAAACGACCATGAGCGAATGGCTGGCGGTGGAAGCGATCGTGCGCCAGCGGGACAAGGAGAAGACGGCGGTGGCCGTGGCGAAGCTGAGCTCGGGCAGCGGCAGCATGGAAAACAGGAGCAAAACGCTCGACCAAGACGCCGACGGGGAGCAGGGGGAGGGAGAGGACGAGGAGGAAGAGATGGAAAACGAGGTGTTCGAGGAGAACGGCTTCTCCGACATGTCCGAGCCGGAGGTGGAGGGCGAGGAGCGGTCCGACGCGAAGGTGCAGCTGACGAAGGACACGATCACGCTGCCGGTGGTGGCGCAGGACGCCCTCACCGTCGAGACGGCCGGGGGTGTGGGCGCCGCAGAGTCGGCCGATCGAGGAGAGGAGCAGGAGCAGGAGCAAGACTTTGATAGCAACAAGAGTTCGCCGTCTGACTCGTCGTACGCGACGGTTGGCAACGATTTCATCGACGTGGCGGACATTATCTCGCCGATGGGCGAGGAGGACTCGGAAGGCGCTCGATCGCTCGGGGCGGTAGAGCGCATGCAGGAGGGCGAGGACGAGGATGGGGTTACGTCGGGCGAGGGGGGCGCGGGGCCGGACGAGGAGGAGGACGAACCGGACTCGCCGAAGTCGCTCGAGCAGCCGCGCGCCGTCATCGTGACCGATGCGTCGATCGACGTGACCATGCTGCTGCCGGGCGAGGTGCGCGAGCTGAACAACAACCACACGCTGTCGACGCTGGCGGAGGAGGGGGGCAACCAGCAGCAGCCGGCGCTGGACTCGCTGCAAGAGCCCAAATCGGCCTGCGTGTCACCGGCCAGCTCGAACGGGGGCATCTATAGTGTAGGTGTTTGTTGGCTGTGGCTGTCACCGATGTCACTGATCGCTCACGAAATGGGCGTCTTCCTTCCTTCCAGAGCGAGCTGCTGGAGTCGTTCGGGCTGAACCTGCATCGCATCGAGAAGGACGTCCAGCGGTGCGACCGTAACTACTGGTACTTTGCCAACGAAAACTTGGACAAGCTGCGCAATGTCATTTGCACGTGAGTAGTGCCATGCCCTGGTGACGATGTTGGATGATTGTGGGGTTGTTGTTTTTTTTTTGGCATCTGCATCAGATACGTCTGGGAGCATCTGGACGTGGGGTACATGCAGGGCATGTGCGATCTCGTCGCCCCACTGCTGGTCATCTTCGACGATGAGTCGCTGAGCTACGGCTGCTTTTGCCGCTTCATGGAGCGCATGATTGAAAACTTCCCGAACGGCGGTGCGATGGATATGCACTTTGCTAACATGAGGTAAGTAGGCGACGACCCTGCCGAAGACGCCGACACACGCGACTTGTACCCGCTCGCTCTTACCCTGCTTTGCTTTGCGCAGATCGCTGATACAGATCCTGGACTCGGAAATGTACGATCTGATGCACGCGCACGGTGACTACACGCACTTCTACTTCTGCTATCGCTGGTTCCTGCTCGACTTCAAGCGCGAGCTGATCTACGCCGACATCTTCTCCGTGTGGGAGGTGATCTGGGCGGCCAAGCACGTCGCGTCCGCACACTTTGTGCTGTTTCTGGCGCTGGCCCTGCTCGAGACGTACCGTGACATCATCCTGTCGAACAGTATGGACTTTACGGACATTATTAAATTTTTCAACGGTATGGTAACAAGTAGCTCTGTCCGTTAGGTCCGCTTCTCTTACAATCTCGCTTTCTCCCTTTCCAGAAATGGCCGAACGGCACAACACACCCTCCGTTTTGAAGCTGGCCCGAAGCTTGGTGCTACAGCTGCAAACGATCATTGAAAACAAGTAAAAAAGGTGTGACGTTACACACACACACCGTAGTCGCACTACAGTCAGCCAGCACCGAAGAAGACGTGCAACAGTATACAAGGAAGCTGCTGCAAGCGTTACACGTTGTACAACAATGGTCAGCGCGTGCAGTTAACTCTCGCGGGAGTTAAGGGAGTAGTAGACAAATGTACTGTATCTACTTTTAAAGGCAGAGCGAATACAACTCCTACCCATCCTAAATTGAAAGCTAAAAAAGGTGGAAGATAAGCGGTAGAGCAAATTTATACTTATCGAACAATTATAAGGCGACAAAGAGTCCTCTCCAACTTACCCATGAAAGGTGGACTCTTTCACGATGTTTTAGAGGTGCTCCTTCCCATCTGACTGTCCGTCTGTCTGTCTATTTGTCTGTCTGTCTGTCTGTTAGTCTGTGTAATGTCACTGTTTAGCACTTTTGGACAGTTTGTTTGTACTTTTTGTAGCTGTCCCCTGTTGATGCGTTGTCGACAGCGTGTCGTTAAGTTGCTTTCCGTTGTCGTTGTTGTCGCCATTGCTGTTGTCGACTCCGTTAGGAGTGTTTCCTTTACGAAAATATAATTATATGAAAGCACACACAAACACAAACACACACACTTTAGTGTAGCTGGTGCTTCACTCTGTTAAGCAGACGTAGTGTTGTAAAACTTTAGTGCCATCCCACCATAAATACACACACACACAGACCATTCCGTGGCCAAGCTGATCAAAAGTATATAGGGGGGTAGCCCAAGCCAATCAGCTAAAGTGTGTGGTATCATAAAAAAGAACATAAAAGTACATGCTAAACCCATAAAGCGGTGAGTTATGTTCGTTGCGTACAACACTAAACAAACAATAACAACAACAACAAAAAAGCATCTTCATCTTTTGTTTCACATTTCGTAGAGTTCCTTATAGTGTGAGTGTCTAAAAGTCTAAATAGCAAAACAAGAGCAAAACAAAACAAAGATAAACAAACTACTTCAAAATATAGCAGTATAAATTAGTGAATGAACAAAAAAAAATACAAAAAGGGAAATGAAACACAAAAAAACATAATACAAACAAACAAACAAACAAAAATCCACTACAATATCCAATGCAATTGAATCTTATGATGAATCGTACTAACAAAAATGGTACAACAAGAAGAAGAAAAAACAAGACAGAAATATAATGAAAGCAAGAAGAAAGAAAAAAAACACAGCAAGTTATACTGTTTTAGACCTACGTAAGCAAAACTATTGTTGGTAACGATGTAATCAATTATATTTACCAGTATTAGTTGCACTTTGCGTACATTAGCTTTTCTTTACAACCATCACCGGTAGCGTTGTGTGGTTTATACCAGGGGTACACATTTAATCAAACTCGTACAAAAGCCTGCCGCCAGGAGTCTCACAGCTCGCCACTCTTTTACGGGCATAATTTGTTTGTCTCGTTCATTAATTACCAAACACAAACTCATAAAATCCATGGAATTTGTAGTGCAATTGTACTAAAAAAGATGAAAATGAGTCGTCTCGTAAACAAAACTGCTAAAACTCGATGTTGACCCTCTGGTTAGCGCAGTTTTACAGGGTTCGGCTCAACATCGTAAACAAGGTCTTTGAAAGAGAACAGGTCGATGCGTTTAGAGTAAATTGACAGAAAGCCATGGAAAAATTTGACAGTTAAATTGAACATTGTTTATGTTTAGCGATGTACGTTACTATGGAGTGAATGAGAGTTGTGTTCAGCATTTTGCACTCATTTCCTTTTACCAATATTATAAGAATTATAATCCAATTAGAATATTACATGGCTGATACAATCCAAGGATCTCTTTTATTCATCGCCAGGTTATAAGCAAAGGACGGTGTGCATATTGTACCAGTGTGTACCGATTGGATGTTTCATTTAACTCTCAGTGTTTAATTTTAATTTTAATAATTTTAAGCCGGTCTCATGGTACAGTCGTCAACTCGTAAGACTTAACAACATGCTCGTCATGGGTTCAAGCCCCAACTAGACCGTACGCAGGACTGACTATTCTGCTATGGGGGGTAATCCAAAAGTCACTGAAAGCCAACCCCATAAGTGGTACAGGCAGGCCTTGACCGACAACGGTTGTTGTGCCAAAGAAGATGAAGAGGTTTAATTGAAAGTAAATAGGACTTCTTTTACCCAGTTGGAACATGTACTGTGCTGGCCACGGAATGGCAAACAATGAAAAAGGTTATCAATGTTTTGTGAGTCCGAGAGTAGACTGCAATTACTTCTCGTTCATTCTCCAGAAGTGATTGACCGCAAGAAATTTAACCTATATAATCTTCCTAATAGTAAAATAGTCCACTTTTCCGCGTTAACTATTAACCGTTTGTTTGTAAACACTTTTTCATGAAACTGTCAAAAGCGAGCTGAAAATGGCAACCTAGCAACGGGCTTGGCATCGACCTGTTCTCCTGAATTGTATGTCGACATATAGATCCTAGCAACCAGTGACCGATCGTTTGAATTGTCATTTCCAAAGAAAACAATCAACATGCTGTCTCATTCTGTCAGCTCCGATTGTTCTGTTGGTTAGAAAGAGGAAGCATGTTAGTTTTGTTCCCTTCGGTTAATATCTTTGAAATTTGTTTTACGGATATGAATTTTTTCCCCTAAGGCGTTGAGATGGTCTGAGTAGCCCTGTATTAGCATAGGACGCAAAAGTGTACCATTGTAAACGAATTACACCTAAGACGAAAAAACATGCAACTATTCGAACACAATATTCTTAGCAAGAATAGTGCATACAAAAGTGCAGTTGCAAACAGCAAATGCAACATACCTGCACACAAACACACAAACACAAACACACATACACTCGAAAAGTAGGAGCTGTGGGAGCTGAGGACAAAACCAAAAAAGCAGACAAAGTCAAGGGCGGCATACAGCCGGAGCATTTTGAAACCGTTTTGGAGGGCGTGGGCGTCGCGGCGAGACGAGATGGATACGAGCAGGCGACAACCACTGCAGAGCAGCTGGTACTGTGCACACCATATATTTGTGTAGTCAATGTTGATGATACTGAAAGTGTTTTCATATAAGGGTTTAATTACATTCTGCTACAGAATGGCATTTAGAAACAAAGAAAAAAACAAACAAACATCCTACAAATCTACTACGGCAGGACAGAGTGCATAATACAGGGTTTCCCACGATTTATTGGTTGGTTCCCACGATTTATTGGTGCGTTCCCACGATTTTTTGGTCATTTCCCATAATTTTTTGGTAGCAACCCACGATTTATTGGTCGGTTCCCAAATATTATTGGTCGGTTCCCAAATATTATTGGTCGTTTCCCAAATATTATTGGTCGGTTCCCAAATATAATATAATATAATACCGACCAATAATATTTGGGAAACGACCAATAATATTTGGGAACCGACCAATAATATTTGGGAACCGACCAATAAATCGTGGGTTGCTACCAAAAAATTATGGGAAATGACCAAAAAATCGTGGGAACGCACCAATAAATCGTGGGAACCAACCAATAAATCGTGGGAAACCCTGTAAGGACCAAAGTCCTTGCGAGAGGGAGAGATAAACGAAGAGGGAAGCAGAGAGAGAGAGAGAGAGAGTACACCATAGGGTATTCTTTTATTTTGTGACAAAGAAAATACAAACCCAGCAAATGCGGCTAGCGCTAAGGCCCGTATTTACAGGTACATTACTGAAATAAAGGTATTCTATCCTATTAAGTACAGCCAGCGTTCTTTCATTAACTTCGGTCGTCCAGTTTCTGTTTAATTTAAGTGTTATACTTTATTCGCCACCGACTCCATCGACTCAGTGAGCGTGTGCCGCTGCTTTCGGGGTTCGCAAGTACGCCCGCCGATAGAAATCGCTAAACATCAGCAGCATAAAGATGTTCTGCATGCCCACGAACCACATGACCGCCCGCGGATACCCACAGTCCACACCGAGCACGATCGGCCGGAAGAAGTGCACCACATTGTACGCAAACTGCGCCATCTGCAGTAGCGTAACGTAGCGCTTCCAGCTCGCACCGCGCACCGCTTCCGGCCGGTAGATCGTGAGAAAGAAGTAAAAGTACATGACCGCGTGCACGAACGTGTTCAGCATGCCGAGCATAAAGCAGTGCCCACCGGACAGATAGCGCAAAAACAGTGAAGCCGACAGCGCCATGATCGTGTGATGGTACACGTGCAGAAACGTCACGTGCGATTGTTTCTTGCGCAGCACGAAAAACACGGTATCGGCCAGATCGAGGATCTTGAGCAGGAAGTACGCGTAGGCCAGATACATCTCGTCCATCGATTGGTCGCTACGGTCCAGGCGCAGCGGCTGACAGACGAAGGAGAAGTTGTACGTCCGCAGGTACCTTACGCCCTGCGAGGAGCACAGAGAGAAGGGGATCACTAGCAATTTTAGTGCAGGAAATCTCCGCGCGCCGCTCCCGCCGGTTGTGCTTACCATCGCGAATGTCCACACGTTGGCAGCGACCTGGGCCAGATTGTAGGCGCAAAGGAAGCGGCGCATCTCGAACGGCTTCCGGTTGGCCATCAGCTTGGGGCCGAGATCGAGCACAAAGTACAGGTACGCGCCCGTTATCAGTGGAACCGTCCAGACGGAGCGCAGCAGCGGCAGTTCCACCACCCGCTCATCTACGGTTCATTGAAACGGAGCATTGATTGAAACGGACTTGGAAGCGCACTTGCCCCACCCGACAAACTATTGCACCCCCTTGTACCTGTTTTGTCCACGAGGTAGCTGTACCCGCTGTAGATCGAGCGTATGATCAACGCCATCGTGAACCGTATCGCGTAGGGAATGGGAAGTAAGGACCTAGCAGGTACTCTCCGCACGGCGGCAGCACGCAAGTGAGACTGACACCGCACGGTGCCCGATACTTTGTAGCACTGCTTTATCGCACCAGCGGTGGACAATTAATTAACCATACAACGAACACCGGGTACAAATAATATCGTCACTGTGTGACGTAGTGCCAGATCGGCGCCAGACGTATTCTAACCGCGTGGTTCGAGTGTGCGCTTTTTTTGCGCGCGGGCGCACGCGTGCGCTCGCATTTCGCTTTGCGCAGAAGGGAGCTTTTTGCTTTCGCGCGTTGCAACGCTTTGGAGGAAAAGGTATGGCAATGAACCGATGCGCGCGCGTTTGTGTGTGTGTGTCTTTCTCAAGGGTTGTATTAAGGGTTGTAAACAGTTTTCATTTGAAATGATTGAGCGTTATTCATTAATTTTCGACGGCCTTGGCCTACATATTAATGTACGCGATCGTGATGTAAAAGTAGACACTTTAAGGTTTCGATGTGTTCTCGGTTAAGCCTCTAGGGGAGCTGGAACACAGAGCTTGGTAGCATCGGAAAGACTCAAACGGGCGCTAGAACCGATTTGCGATTGCAACAAGGAAGGCAAAACGCGGAGCGAAAAAAACGACCATTTTAAGCCCCTATTCAGAGGTTTTTTATGCGATCACAGAATAATTCCCATGCTGCAACAAAAAAACAAGAATTTGGCAAACATTTACGAGCTTTGTGTGCCTTTTTTGTGGCCATTAAGTGCAACATTCAGTGAATTAGGGGCTGAAATTATGCTTTTATTTGAACCGCAAAGAGCATTCAGTTAAGTGTGTTTTATTTTAGTCTCTAAACACTCCGTTAGAACTCTATTAATTCCTCCCCAGACATCAGAGTCATATTAGAAGAAGTAAGAATTACAACAAAAAAGGGCAATTACACCGCGCAAATGGAGTGACCACGTGGTCCTTTATGAAGAGCATGAACATTTGCAAAAAAACGACACTAAAAGAACATCCCAAAAAACCCGTAACTCGACAAGGGCACAACTAATGCTAATCCTGGCCGAATGTGGCGCTGGCCGACATTCCCGATACGCTGGCCGTACGGCGAACGAGGTAAAGGTTACCGGTGCCATCGGTTTCGTATGGGGCCTCGGGCCCAAACCACACCGGAACCACAGTGTCCGTCACAGTGACATCGGCAATTTTCGGCTCTCCAAAGGAACTCCCATGCCGCTTCAGAAGGGGAAATTGTATAATGAGTTGTAATTAATTGTCGTTCAATAGGGGCACTTACATGCCCGGGTGCTACAACACCCCTTTGGGTGACAGTGGACACAACAACAACAACAACGCCTGCTTTTCTGCGTTCGGATAGCGTTTTCGGGGTGGGCGAATGAGGGGCGAGAATTGGAAATTGTAATTAGCAATCGAAGTTGGCGCTGTGTGCTGTCACACTGCTTTGACATTGAACCGGTACGCTTGCATTGGTGACCACGTCGTTGTTCACGCGCTTTTGTTTTCTTTTATTTTCTTTTACTTGTTTCAGTCATTGTATTTTGATTTAATTTTTCCTATTAGTTTTTTTCCTCGGTTCATTACTCGCTGTTGGTGCATTCACACACACACACTCACGAAACTTAAATTTGTACGATTGGTTCGATGTTTTTGTATTTTGGTTTTGACCCGAGCGAAAGTTCGCCCCTTGATGGTCGGTGGCGTTGCAGTCCCCCCGCCATTCCCTTGTAAGTGAAGTCAATGGACTGCTGCTACTACTACCGTACGCCCTACTGCTCTTTCCGCTTCACGACGTACGACTTAATGTAAAAGTCCATAAACAGGCCGAGGATGAAGAGGGCCTGCAGGAACCCGACCCCCATCCAGAAGCGCGGGAACTTGCACTCGCGATTAAAGAACAGCGGTATGCCGAAGTGGAACGCGAGGTGAACGAACTGCAGCAGCTGCATGCGCGTGAGGTGCTTCTTCCACCAACCGCTGTACTGCGAGCCGTAGGACGAGACGAAGTAGTATAGATACATGACCGCGTGGACGAGCGTGTTCCAGATGCCGAGCATAATGGCATGCCCGCCCGGTACGTACAGCATGCCGAAGTACGACCCGATCACCATCATGGTGTGATGGTACACGTGCAGGAACGATACGTGCGACTGTTTCTTCCGCAGCACGAAGAACACGGTGTCGGCCAGGTCGAGCACCTTCAGCAGGAAGTAGCTGTAGCTCAGGTACATCTCCTCCATCCCCCGGTAGTCGGACGTGTAGTTGCACACCTGGCAGGAGAAGTTGTAGTCCCGGTACACGACAAACATCTTGATGACCTGCGGGGGAAGGAGGGGGGGGGGGGAATGAGACCCATAACGGTGACGTTAGCAAACGGCGACTCGTCACCTCCACGAGCCTTCCAACGTGACTTACAATCCACAGAAAGATGACACTGTTGATCAGCACTTGCACTATGTTGTACACCCGGATCACCTTCCGCAGATCGTACGCCTTCCGCTGGGCCATGAACCGAGGGCCCGCGTGCAGCACCCCGTACAGGTAGGTGGCGAGCAGCAGCATCAGCGGCCACGGGCTGCCGGCCAGCGGCAGATGGGCGCTGCGCATATCCCGCCGCTCCACCATGTACTCCCGGTACACGTCGTACATCCGCTCCAGCACGAGCGTCATCGTGGCCACTTTGCTGCTTGTCCGGTTCTGCACTCCAAAAACACTACCCCTGGGTCCGAGGCGTCAACTGGCGATGGAACGCGGGATGCAAAGCGAACCAAAGGAAGAAGAACAAAACACCGAACCACTACCGAACTACCCAACTGCCACGTGGCACGTCCACTCGATCCACCAACTTCGACTGAGTAGCCGATGGATAGGTAAGGCGGCTTTTAAATGCTATAAATTTGCAATGCATATCCCTCGGTGAGTCGCCCCCAATGGATAGCAGCACCGTTTGGACACCGCGGCTTAAGAACGTGTGCCTGCTTAGAAGCGGTAGTCGCTTGCTAGAGTGCGCGGCAGTCGCGAGCTGCCGGATTTCGGAACCGAAGGGTTCGGTCCCCTCTTGGTTCGGGAGCGACATGGCGGAGCGGCTACACGGGCACGCATTGTTGTGTATGTGTGTGTTTTTGTTTTTTCAAACAAATCTTATGTAATGCGTTGTAATGGTGTCACCGTTGGACATTGGCGTTTAGAAAATGGCGCAATCAGTACGCGGAGTTCCCAATTCTGGGCGGCGCGGAAGTGATTTGTGCTCCGATTGTTTTTCTAGCTCGTTGCCACCTTGTTCGCAAGTTCAGTGGTTGTGTTGCAGAAGCGTGGTGGTGAATGTAGAACGTTTTACCTGGTACGGATTTCTTCAACCCTGGTGGTGACAGTGCTTTAATGTGCTTCTAGGGCGTAGCGGATGACTGAGGAGGATGACTGGGCGATATACACATTGACTGCCTTTGATTACTTCAAAGTGTGGCATCATTTTGTGAAATGTCAAAGGACACAGTGAGTAGTTTAGATGGTTTGGAATTGTTCAATTTGTCCCATAAACTGGTCTGAATTCTTCAAAAGTACAACTGAGGAAGATCTTGAAGATCAGATAGAAGCTACTTGGAATCTCTTACGTTGGCTTATTTCAGTGACTAAATCTGTGTTTATCCACAGGAAGTAGGCCTGGATTACCAGGAAGAGTATGGATATACGTGCAGGTTCATAGGAGGCAGCGTGCATCCATCTATAGCCTCGGAAATGATAGCAACCGTTACACTCGTTCTGCCTACTTGATTTCCGAATTGCTAGCGATAGCATCAAGCATCATTCTTCAAGTTCACTAACTGGAGAGCTATTTTAGGTATTTCTAATTCTGTTTTTCTCATTAAAAGGGACAAAAAAACTTTGAGGTATGTCCGCCCAAAACACTGACCCTGATGTTCATACAGTTCTGACTCATATTCTGTGGCAATGTTCTTCGCAACAAACTGTTCGTTCCAGATACCGGCACAGCGTGGTCCGGAGTGCATTAAGATAAACCACTACTACTGGAATAACCTGAACCGGCCAAGTGCAATCTATCGCCCGACCCAACAATTAAGGTAACTTCACACGAGCTAGCACCATACCTGCACTTCTCATTGCGCATTGATGCACTTGAGTCCAGTAATGATGGACACGGATATGGATACGATATGCCTGCCTTGCAAGTAGGTCATGACCTTGTCCGGTGCGGTCTCGGAAGAGCATCTCTCTTACCCCCCAACTCCAATGCCATGGTAACGCAGCAGAAATCTCTCTCTCTTTTTCTCTCTATCTTTCTCTCTCTCTCTCTCGCTCTCTCTTCCAGTAACCCGTCCAGACGATAAAAACCAGCAACAAAAACCACCGTACGCGCCATATTCTACCACATCGCTCGAATGAACGCCAATGCACAAATAACCGACGCCCAAGGTAACAAACAAACCGCGCTTGATGGACTGCGTATCGCTCTACGCGTCCGCGCGCGCGCGTGTGTGTGTGCGTGTTCCAGCCGAAAAACCGTCACCAAAATAACATTAGATAATAGAAGGCTAATGCGCCGGCATTGCGTGCATGGCGGGAGAGTGAAGAATGCGATGCTGGGTGTGGTGATGAAGAAGGAGTGGCGAGATGGGAGCGGGAGACGCCGCCGCCGCCGCCACCAGCATGAAACCGGAATCAAAATACCGGTTTTTGTATTTATTCATCCGTGCCCCTGACGTTGATGTGAGGTGGCCTGCTGCTGCTGCTGCTGCTGGTTGCTGGCTTGTCCGCCACTGCCAGTGTCTGTTATTCTTCTGCAGACACATCATGGGACGGTTTGTGCTCGAGTGTTTGGCGGTTTGTTTGCTGATAACATTAGTGCGCTGCCAGCAAAATGGGACCTTTACGTTTGCCACGTCGGGCGATGGTGGTGGTGGCGGTGGTGCTACGGACACGCCGCCGGGCGTCGACCGATTGCAACGAAGCTCGCAAAAGTTTGCCCTCCAGTTTTACCAGGTAAGATGCCGTCCGTTTTGCGGCGGGGGACGAGTTCGTGTGGTCATGATCGTGATCCCGACCGCGCATCTCACAGTGCGCTTGGATGACCTTGCGCGCGTGATATGGTTCAAGTTTGTGGTTGATGTTTTCTCGTGTTTTCCCTCGGCCACCGTTTCCGTGGACCCGTAGTACGTCACTGAGCTGGTCGACTACAATCCAAACGTAACGACGACGAACATAATCGTGTCACCGTTTTCGGCCTGGAATCTGCTGACCTTGATAACGGAAGGCGCCTCCGGTCGGACACTGGACGAGCTGCTGGTCGCGCTCGACGTGCAGCAGCAGGAGCAGATCCGTAACTACTACAAACCGTTCGCCCAAAGCTTCAGGTAAGAAGGTCGAACATTCACATACACTCACACGCACATATGCCAAAAATGAGGTGTTAACGATTTTCGTCAATCGCTTTGGGGATATTTTTTCACAGCCTACTCGATCGAGATGTACAGCTGGCAGCGGCCCAGTACGTCATCACGGACGAAAATCGCCCCGTGTCCAAGGACTTTGAATCCGCTTTGGATAACTTCTACAGCCCCAGCGTACTGCAGCCGATGAACTTTGCCAACCGCAGCCTAACGTACGAACGGGTGAACAGGCTCGTTGCCGACGCCACGCAAGGACAGATCCCGAAGGCGATCGAAATGAGCGATCTTGAGGATGCGCGACTGATCATGCTTTCGGTGCTGTTCTTCCAAGGACAGTGGACGGTAGGTGGTACCCTTGCCGGAACCCGCCTTTATTGCGACATTCCGTTTGATTTCCCTCAATCATACGTTTCCTCCAGATTCCGTTCAATCGATCGTTCACCACCAACGTTCCGTTTTACGACGAGAACGAGCAACCGATCGGTATGGTGGAGATGATGTTTCAGAGAGGCATTTTCCCGTTTGCCGGGTACAAGGAGCTGGACGCACAGATCCTGGAGCTACCGTACGGTGCGAATCGCCGGCTGAGCATGCTGCTGATCATGCCGCGCAAAGGCGTACCGCTGGTGGAGGTAATCCGCAAGCTGGCCGCATACGGCATCGACCGTGTGTTCGACGAACTCGACCGCAGCTTGGTGGACTTTGACGACGACGAGGTGGAGGTGCATTTGCCCAAGTTTGAGTTTAACTCCGACTACAATTTGATACCGATTTTGAATCAAGTAAGTGAACAGGAATGGTGTATGCTCAAGTTCTTCTCATCTTAACGCTTAACACGCTTCATTCCTCCACTTGCAGATGGGTATCAGGGAAGCGTTCGATTCCGGTGTGGCCAACTTTGACAAAATATCGGACCTAAACGCAATTTACATTAGCAGCGTTATACAGCAAACCAAAATCGTCGTCAACGAGGAGGGAACGATGACAGCTGCCGTCACGACGGGCGTTTTTGCTAACAAGGCAACGCCGCCACGCTTCCTAGCCAACCGTCCGTTCGGTTTCATGATTGTTAACCGGCAGCAACGGACGATCCTGTTTGCTGGACAAGTGAAGCGACCGAATTTGGTTTAGCGCGCCCTAACGCTATCTGCGTCGCAGTGAGCACTTTCGGAATGGAAGCATGAAGACAAAATGAATAAAAAAAGGGGGGAAAATATTAGTTAATAATATCTATTGTTTTCGCATTAGCTTAGGTACGGGTCGATGTCTCGCTCCATTCGATCCGACTCGGTTTCCGCTCCAACGGCACACGCCAACAGTGTGTTGATGTTCTTCTCCTCTCCCGCACCGTACACGTATCCATTCGCTTTGTCGATCGCGTTCTTAAGCCGCAGCAAACTTTGCTCACGCTTGGTGTCGAGCAGCAGAAAGGACACCAGGCTGTAATCCTCCACCATGGACACGATGGCCGCATTGAGCTGTTTGAATTTCTTCCCCATCCGGCTCGTGTCCATGCATTCCAGCAGGTGGCTAAGGTCCAGCACCTCCGTGTAGTACTCCACATTGAACGGAAGCTTCGCCTCGTGCTCTCTCAGCTGGTCCGCTTTGCTCAGCACATTCACGTGCGGTAGGCCCATCTGTAGCATGGTGTGCAGGGAGAGCAGCAGGCAGGAGATGAATTTGTACGGTTCCACACAGTAGTGCGACTCGACCAGATGCACGGTGCAGAGATGGTAGCCGAGCTGCTCGAGCTTGGTGAAAATATTCTTCAGCGCATTGTTGTGTGTAAACAGTTCCACCTGGCCGGGGCAGTCGAAGATGAAGTAATTGCAGTCGAGCGCCTTGAGCTGATCGAGCAGCCACTGAAAGTTTGTCTCGAGGAATTCCACACAGTAGATTAGTGCTCCGTTCGGTCCGAGCCCAAACTGTTCCATCGCGTCCTGCACGGTGATTAGCTGCATGATGTCCACAGCGCTGGTGTATTCCATGTTGTCGTTGGCCGGGTCTAGGTTCACAACCACCGCTTTGCGGCCGATTTTTTCCAGAAACTGTTGCATTTTGTGGCAGTAGCTTGTTTTGCCCGCTCCGGGCGGACCTATTACGAGCTGCCCATAGAGTGGCGCCTGTGTTCGCAGCTTTACCAGGCCACTTTGCATGATTTTTTCCTGCTGATCGTGGGGAAAGTGCACCGAAAACTGGCTTTGTTTACAAATGAACAGCTTGTTGTGACAGCCGCAGCAGCTGCTTTGACATTTCCGATGTGGCCCACGGCACAGGGTGCCTCGGGTGACTCCAAACAAAACTTCCGACAAACTTATGGAAAACACATTTTGCGCATTACTTTCATTATTTTTTGTGGAAGCACAATTCACCTACAATAGTCGTATTTTTTACACAACTTATTTGCCTTTTTATCATAAACGGAACGCTCTACTGCAAGAAGTAACGTCAATAATTTGAACTAAAACAATGACGAGCTCGATTTGACGTTTCTTCCCTCTCGCGCAATCTTCCTCTTTGTTGCATTCGCTCAACGTCGCAGTCGAGGAATGAAAAATCAATAATACAGCTTTGGTCTCTCGTTCAAAGTCGAGATCGCCAGGGGAACAAATCAGCAGAAAGAAAGCGCTGTGTTGTGTGTGAGATATTGTGCAGCATTGTTAGCATTAACGTAATTGTTCCAGCAAACAACAGCGCGCGACACCATGGCCGACAACGAGCAGAAAGCGATGCAGCTGATTGCGGAAGCGGAGAAAAAACTGAACTCGTCCAAAAGTTTCTTCGGCTCGCTATTCGGGTAGGTCCATTCGAAACTCGCTAAGACCCCGACACCTTCACTATCAGGAGTGTGAAATCAGAGGAAAAAAAACAAGTGACTCATCCCGCTAATTTGCTTACGGGGAAGTGGTGGAGGAAGAGGTCACCCTGCTGGAATCAAGGTGCTGTGACTAGTGTGTGTCTCGATAGCTGCTTCCAAAAAGGGTGTCTCCCCATCCCCCCATTTTGGGCACGTAGACACACGCACACACACAGTTTTCCCGCTGGATGAAGGGTGCTCTTTGTTTTTCCATCTCCGATCCAGCTGCAGCAGACCACCGACACCGTCAGACTGAATTAGGAAGACAATCAATAAATAGCGCCCTAATACTTTAATACGTCGTCATTTCGATTCCCTTCCATTGCAGTGGCGGCTCGAACAAGGTCGAGGAGGCCGTAGAATGTTACCAGCGGGCGGCAAATATGTTTAAGATGGCTAAGAAATGGAGCCAGGCCGGATCGGCCTTCTGTGAGGCGGCCAACCTGCACGCCAAGGCGGGCAGCCGACACGACGCGGCCACCAACTACGTGGACGCATCGAACTGCTACAAGAAAGTACGTTTTTCAGCTTCCGATGTTGCGGTTTGCAGCACACTGTTTTTGTAACGAAATTTTCTTCATTGCCCTTCCCCCACCAGACCGACCCAAATGAAGCGGTCAACTGTCTGCTGAAGGCAATCGACATTTACACCGATATGGGCCGGTTCACGATGGCTGCGAAGCATCATCAGAGCATTGCGGAAATGTACGAAAATGAAGCAAACGATTTGGTATGTGCATGGGTCGGTTGGGAATACGCCAAGCCATTACTCCATTTCTAATGCCCCGCATTCACTCACATCCACAGCAAAGGGCGGTGCAGCACTACGAACAGGCGGCCGATTATTTCAAGGGCGAAGAATCCACCAGCTCGGCCAACAAGTGCATGCTGAAGGTGGCCCAGTACGCGGCCCAGCTGGAGGACTACGAGAAAGCGATACAGATCTACGAGCAGGTGGCCGGCTCGTGCCTCGACAGCTCGCTGCTGAAGTACAGCGCCAAAGAGTACTTCTTCCGTGCGGCCCTGTGCCATCTGAGCGTGGATCTGCTGAACGCTCAGCACGCGATGGAGAAATACGCACAACAGTACCCGGCATTCCAGGACTCGCGAGAGTACAAGCTAGTAAAGGTAAGAGAGTCCACCTGTTTCGGTATGCGTTTCTCGGGGGAAATGGTTTCACACTTTCACGCATCGCTCCCTTTTGCATTTTAGACGCTGTGCGAACATTTGGAGGAACAAAACGTGGATGGGTTCACTGAAGCGGTCAAGGAGTACGACAGCATCTCCAGGCTGGACCAGTGGTACACCACGATCCTGTTGCGAATCAAGAAGCAGGCCAACGACAATCCGGATCTGCGATAAGCAGCTCACCACCAAGAATATCTATCAAAATCCGCTCGTTTTGGTCTATTTGTGCGCGCCTCCTCCCCTTCCAGGCGGCATTATAATCACACGTACATACACACGGACATACACAAACCAAGACCTGTTTGTTTAAGTTTTTAAACTGTTGTGTTTTTGCGGTTCGAAACTATTGTTTTTCGCGGGCGTGTTGTGTCCGCGCACCGAACCGATTAAATGCATGACACTCTTCACTCTGTCGTTTCGTGCGGTTACCCAAATACAGCCGAAACCGATGGTGGTACGGGCGTATATCATACCTTTTAAAACTCATCTATCCCACTGGAATTAATGGAAAACGTAAGCCACAATTTTATCGTCTCTAGACGCTCTAGAATATTGATAACAAAAGGAAACACCCACACAAACTATTCGCTACAACACAGTAAACTGTAAAAAAGTGTCGCTATTTAAAAAAAAACACCCTCCCTTTTCGTAGTGTAATAACCATGCCACCACCCCCTACCCCTGCTCCTCTTTGGCAGGGTGCATCGAGATCTGTTGATCCCTGTTAACCTCGAACCACGCGGCAACCTCCATTTGGAATTGCGTTTGCGCATGTACGTACGTTGAGTCTTACAACACTTATATAGCAATGCTTATTATACATTGTTTTTTTTTTTTGTTAATAAATTAAACAGCATTAGATAAATAAGTGGTTAAGGCATGGAGCTGTTCCACACCGAAGCAAACGGACCAGGCGTACATACACACATACACAACACTCACACAACAGACCACCGTGGTGGTACCGGGCCGGTGGTCCAGGAACGGATTGCAATTGAGTGAAATTAGCTGGAAGATCGTGGCCAGAGGAAACCGAGAACTGAGCAAGCAAGTAGCTTTTTCCCGCCTCTCTGTACACGCCACATACACACACGCCCTCCCACCGGGTCACGTGGATTTGTTTGCGCTCATTGTTGTTTTGCTGCAAAAAAAAAAACACACACACACACACGTATAAATATATATATAGATTATGCCTGCCAGAAGAATAGCGAAACAAAAACAAAAAATCGTTCAATAGGCTAGTGAATGCGATCCTTTCGGTGTACGGGGCAGACGGGGCAGGTGGACGAATGGGTCACGCGTGCCAGAAGTCTGTACCGCTTAGTACGAAAGATGCATTAACAACGTAAAGAATAGTAATGATTCGCGCTACAATTCGACATAATACCGCAAAAGGTATAGAATTCTAGTAAACAAAAAGAGTAACCAAACACTCAAGCCAGTACGTATCTTACGTCCCACTCCTCCACCTCCTCCCCCTCCACCAGCAGAAGGGACAGCAGTCACAGACAGAGTGCTTGCTGCAGGTGCAGTGGATCAGTGGACACATTGTTGCTACCAAAATCTACCCATGCATTTGTGGCGTACGCAGGCTCGTGTGCAAATGTTTAGATCCCTTAGCCACGCGTAGTTAAACCAGACCGCGCCCCGAATCCCTACCACGTGCGATGCGGATAGGATGTTGGTATATGAGCGGAGCGAGAGAGAAATCGGCCCGAAAGAGAGTAAGATACACACGATCGAGTACGATCGAGCGAAATTAATAGCACCACTAGCGAAACCCATAGTTAAAATGGGCCTGGCAATGAAGGGGGCTGGTATTATCACTTTCTTGCTAAACAAAACTCACAACAACAACAACAAAAACATACATTAAATCTATTATTAATGTACACGAATATGGAGAGGGAATAGTACAGCATTACTATATATACATATATTCTCGAGCAAATTGCGACAACAGACAGCGAAAACGGACAAGCAGCAGGGAAGCAGATGGGACAGAGATAGATGAGAGTGGGAGCGGGGTGAAAAAAAAAACAACAAAACTATACTAACGATTACATGTTTCCAATTGAATTGCAATAACAAAACTACCGTGAATGAAGTCAATAAAGTAAAATCAACGCTATAAACGCTAAATAAAAAGTGTGCTGTGTCGATTTCCTTTTTTTTTCGGATTTCCAACGTGGTGAAATGCATTTCTACACTAAAGCATCGGACCAAGCGGCCACGGAGCATGTACCACACGTACCCCGGTGCAGCATAAATCTCTACATAACAACCTTCCCCCGAATTAAATGCCCTTCCTTCCCTATCGTTGGCTTTAGGCATTGGATGCAATGTAGTGGGGTGTGCAAACGCGAGCATTTTCCACCCCTTGTTGTTGTCGTTGAAGTCTCTCTTTCTGACTCTCGCTCTCCCAATCTCTCTCTCTCTCTCTCAATACATGCACACGTTCGCGCGCGCACCCTTCTATCAACAGCACACCATCAAAGCAGCCACCCAAAGGTGTCCTTTTCTCATTTTTCTCCGCGGATATCCTGCTCTCCCTTCTGTGTGTGCGTGTATGGCAGTCTCTCTCTCTCTCTCTCTTCCTTATCGGAACGATTTAATTGTTGCCGTAGCCGAGAACAACACACACACGGGGAGTGGTATTTGAACATCGCTAGGATACAGAGTTGGCGATTTTTTTGCCCTGCGCACACACACACTCGTACGCCTTTACGTTAGTTTGCCTCTGTGTGTGTATTGGTAATGACAGTGGCAAGGATAACGTGTACTGTTCCATTTTCACCCTTGCGTTGGAAAATTCAGGAAAATAATAAACTCAACTTAAATGAGAGACCAAAAGAGAGAGAGAAACTGCGAGAGAGAATAGTGGTTGTCATCCGTTTTGGGTCGCGGACGGTTGTTGTCTCCGCGGTTTCGGAGCTACAGTAGTCGAACGAAATGTATCCCTTGTGCCCACGGGTTTAGTACGTACGGTGGTCGAGGTTGGTTGGTACAGGATTCAGGATTCAGGGGCGAAGATTTCCAGGGCACGAAACAAGTGGCCACTATCGTCCGAACAAGAAACATCCACAATTCCAGGTGTGTTTGTGTGTGTGTGTTTGTGTGTGTCGTAGTGTCCGTAAATTCGACACCCAAATCCACCTTTTGCATTCAACGACAGGGAGAGCCCAGGACGAGAAGAGTCCTTTGGTGAAGCGCAGCGGAGCAGGGAGAGGCCGATATAAAACCAAAATTATGAAATCGTCTCAGACTGAGGTACCGTATCCTAATGGCGAAATAAAGCTAAGCCTCTGGCCGATAATCGCCCGAGCATTCGAAACGCGCACTGGTGGCACAATCGCACAACCGTGAAATAATCGACCACATTAACACACTGCGTCGAATTGCCATAGAAATTGTGCTCTAAAACAAACTTACCAGACCTCCCCGAGCACGTTCATTGAACACACACACGCGTTAATTCACTAGGTGCTGCTGCTGCTGGATCGAAAATTACGCAAAAAAGCACAACAATTTTAATCAACCCCCTATGGTGGCGATGCTCTTGAAAACGCAAACCCAGAACCACACACGGCATTGGGGGAAAAAACTGAACGAGATGCAGTTTTAGATAGGTTTTTGGTGATGCTCCCCTGTTGCCTACTAAGCCGCCCCTTTCGGTAAACGGTGCTGATGAGGGCCTACTAGATTGACCAGCAGCACAAACTCCGCGGCAGAAAACGTGGTCGCAGGTGGCTGGAATTGGTGGAGAACAAGCAAAGCGAAAAAAAAACTCGGAAGTGAACAACAATAATTGAGTCGATTTTTGGGCAGACAATCGGCCGTCACATCATAATTCGAAACATTACGGAACATTAAACGTGAACATTGCGGCCATATCAGCGTGGTGTGCACACCACGAAAGTGCGCGTGTGTGTGTGTGTGTGTGTGTGTGTGTGTGTGTGTGTGTGTGTGTATGTGAAAATTAGTTTATGCAGTACGCCCTCTATTCGGAGCAGAGTGCACTGGTGAACACACATATCCGCCCCTGGCGCGGACAGAACCCAAAGCAACCCGCGTGTCCGAATGTGACAGCAACGATAGAATCAAACGCACGAGCGAACAGTGATAATCTAGCAAACCCTGTTTTTTGGAGTGTTAGAGCAAGTATGGAACAGCGTGATCATCGTGCGTAGACGTTCCTGGCGACGCGTAGTGGGAGCGTCCTGTGGAGCTTGAAGTTACCTCGTTACAGGCACGCCATGGCTTTGGAACCATCCTACCGATTGTAATCCCTCTAGCAGGATCCACCCAGAGTCATCTCCGATTTGGGGGGCGGCAGGATAAAACACGAAAACAACCATCCCAAGTCAAACCGGGGCCACAAGCGGGCCAACCGTGTGCTAAAACTAAGCTAAAACTAGGCCGGACATGTGGCTATGATGAGACTTTCGAAGGTGTCGCCTAAAAAGTGTTTCTTTCTTGTTTTATGTTTCGCCGTACTGATATTATTAGTGTTTAATTTAAGGTAAGTGCTGTAGTGACGCAGTGATGAATTCACTTCAACGTGGTTAACTTCAAATTCTGCAATTCATTTGTGTCGCTTTTTTGTTGTAGGGATAAAGATTGGAGTACCAAATCGCCACATGTGCTATACGCGAGAGATGAATACCAGCTAGAGGAGGCGAACGTCCGGCACGAGGTACGCTAGCCCTCCACTTATACTGTAAACTCAGCTAAACAGCTGCACCATCGCAGATAAGCCGCTGGGCGGTGTAGATCCGTTTCGTGTATAATTAATCCGGTCATCGCGCAACATGCTGTGCTGCGATTTCATCGGCTCGTATCGGCTGACCTTCTAATCTGTCCCGGTAACGAGTAACAACACATTTTACAACTCTCTTATTCTCTCATTGCCAGCCTTCCGTCACCACCGTGGAGCTGGCGGAGGTGGCCGACCAGCACGGACCGGGCCGGGACCGCGGGAACAACGACGACCCGCTCGACTACGGCCGGGCGCGGTCGGGCGAGCTGGCAAAGGGCGAGGCGCTGACCGCGAGCGATCTGCCGTGGTACTTTTCCCAGGGCATGCGGTACCCGAAGCCGGCGAGGCGCAACCGCAAAACGAACAAGCGGCTGGCCCGGCTGCTGCCGAGCGAGACGGCACGGGGCGACCGCATCAGCAACCAGCTGATGTTCGTGCCGCCCAACTACGAGACAATCAAGCGGAAGGGCAAGCTGAAAACGATCCTGCTGTACAACGGGCTCAGCCCGTGGAACGTGAAAGCCGGGCGGGACGTGTTTCTCAGCTCCAAGTGTCCCGTTTCCACCTGCAGCATTACGGCGCAGCGGGAAAAGGCCTCGACGGCCGATCTGGTGCTGTACAAGGACCACTACATACCGCCGTCGGTGCCGCGGTCGCCGTACCAGATCTACATGATGTACTTTCTCGAGTGCCCGTACCACACGCAGCACGTGAAGTATCCGGACGTGTTCAACTGGACCGCCACGTATAGGTACGGGGAGGATAGTAGTTGGTGGGAGCGGACCTTCCCGATTCCGATTTCGTGTTCGGAAACAATTTTCGGTGCCGATTCCGAAGCTGATTCCGAAGCCGGCTCCGGAATCAGAGTCGGGAATCTGGGAATCACAGTTTGCCCCGGTAACGGAATCAGGATTGACTCCAGATATGGAATTAGCTCATAAATGAGAATCAGTTCTTGAAATAAGAAATTTCAGAAGCGAAATCAGTCCGGGAATCTCCAGGATCGTTTACAAGTAAATTTCGATTGTTTGCGGCTATCAATACTAGACATCATTGGAACCAAACGCCTATTCTTATGAAAATGCCAAAACCGACTCCGTTTCGAAGCCGATTTTGATTTTAGAGCCAATTCCGATGCCGAAGCTGATTTCTATTCCGGAACCAATTCCGATTCCGGGGCCGATTCCAGAACCAATTCCGTAGCCGATTCTAGAATCGATTTTGGAGCTAGCCGCAATCGATTCCGACCAAATCTTCATTTTTCCCATCACTAGAACCTGGCCCAAAAGCCCATTTTTTTTGTTGTTTGCTTGGAAATCATTGAAATCTAATGGAAATGACGTTTGACTTCTAAAAACAAAACAGGAAAGACAGCGATATTGTCGCACCGTACGAAAAGTGGGAATACTTCGATCCTCGCATACGGCAGGTGGAGCAGGATCGCAACTACGCGCTCAACAAGACGCGCAAGGTGGCCTGGTTCGTTTCCAACTGTGGCGCGCGCAACGGGCGCCTTCAGTATGCTCACGAGCTCCAGAAGTACATTCAGGTACGACGAACATCGCTCTATCGTACCGATGCGATTAGGATTGATTTGTTTGCTTGTTTTGCCCCTTTTCCCGCCAATCCTTCCAGGTCGATATCTATGGTGCCTGCGGGACGTTCAAGTGCTCCCGCAGCACGGCGGAACGGTGCTTCGAGATACTGGACCGTGACTACAAGTTCTACCTTGCCTTCGAGAACTCCAACTGCAAGGACTACATCACGGAGAAGTTCTTCGTCAATGCCTTAACGCGCAACGTGCTGCCGATCGTGATGGGCGCCCGGCCCGAGGACTACGAGGCGAGCTCGCCCCAGAAGTCCTACATCCACGTGGACGAGTTCGGCTCGCCGAAGGAGCTGGCCGAGTATCTGCACCTGCTCGACCGGAACGACGAGCTGTACAACTCGTACTTCAAGTGGAAGGGTACGGGCGAGTTCATCAACACGTACTACTGGTGCCGGGTCTGCGCCATGCTGCACGATGAGGCCTCCTTCCGGCGGCCCAAATCGTACGACGACATCAACGAGTGGTGGCGCGGACCGGGCGTCTGCACCAACGGCTCCTGGCGCAATTTCCGGGCGCGCAATCCCGAGAAACCGATGGTGGCCGACAGCCGATGAGCGTGGAGGGCGCGCGTACATTTCGCCGGTCCGGATGATGGGGTCGCTCGGGTTTTTATTTTGCGCCACATTTACCCAAGACCCCGAAGGCTGCAACAATGGGCAGGCAGGCACGGTATATTGTATTGTTATAGCAAAGTTCCTTTGTTTTTCCTTTTGGGATGCTTTTAGAGTTGCGAGGATCTGTGCGGTGGGGAGGCGCTCACGTGCCCCCTCCGGACAAGCACAAACGAGTTTTAGTATTCATTTTCAGGCAGCATTCAGAGTTCGCCGACGAGATGCTTCTTACTATGTTAGTTAGCTAGTTATTTAGCATATTATTTATTTTACAAGTCAAACGAATTATGGTGTGGTGGTCGCTTACACCGGACACCGGTCCGGGGAGTTGCGAGGGAGTTGACACACACACACACACACACACACACACACACACACACACACACACACACACACACACACACACACTAACACACACTTTGCTCACACAGTATTGAGGCGTGCGAACAATTAGTATAGCAGCAGCAGACGCAACAGAACAGACAGACGGATAAGCGGAATTAGGCAGTCAGAAGTGCTTTATGTTCCTTCCAAACAAACAAAAGAAGAAGTAGAAGAAAAGGCAACAAGTAGGCAAATGCTGTACCGAAATAGGAGCCGAAGGGATGAGGACAGATGCAAGAGGGGAATCGACTTACATATGTTTCTTCGTAGTCAGTACACCATTTTAAACTCCTTGGCGAGGCGGCACCAACGTGTGGCGATGTAGACCGATTCCGCGCGCTAAGGGAGGGAGAATTATGTTACTTAAACTATTTTTCAAATACATTACCTTTTTTGATGTAGATAAAAGAAACGTATGACAATGACAAGGAATGCAGTGCAGTTTTTTTGTTTGGTTTTGTCCTGCGGGAAGCAGCGAATTCGCATGTATTTTCATTCGTTTGCAATTTGTACTTATGGCACGTAACGTCTAAACGTATACTGAGTGGTGTATGGTGGTGTGGATTAATAGTGGTTAACATGAAGATAGTTTAAAAAAAAAGCCATTCGGACACACTTAAAACTGGAATGATTTAAGCTTCACCACCAGATCCTTGATCTCGTTTTGTGGCGCTTGCTTGAGTAGCTTCATCAGTATCTTGCGCTTGAGCGCTTCCTTTTCGACAGTTTTAGAGAGCTAGAACAGAAGTGGGGAAAAACAGGGAAAACAGAAGGCATTTAGGGTTAAGAAAGCTCCAAATCGAAATCACGCTACGACTGACTGCTCTCACCTCGTACGCACGCTTGATGATGGCTGTGGGCATTCCCGCCAGCTTGGCTGCATTGAATCCGTACGATTTCGGGCACGCCCCATCGGTGTAGCGATACAGGAACGTGACCGTCTCTTGCGTGGGATCATCACCCTCTTCGTTTTCCACCATGCAGGCCTAAAAGAGGACAAGAAAAACTATAATATTTACATCCTTTTTTCCCCCTCCATCGTACAACTGTACCATGTGCCCCAGTGCGATGCGTGGATCCTCGTGGAAGCTGTCCACCAGGTTGTGATAGTGGGTCGAGAACATGGTGCGACACTTGAGATCGGCCAGAAAGTGGACGACCGCACCGGCCACGGCCGTCCCGTCGTACGTTGCCGTGCCCCGGCCCAGCTCGTCCAGCAGCACCAGACTGTCGGCGGTGGCATGCTTCAGGATGGCGGACGTTTCGTTCAGCTCCACCAGGAAAGTGCTGTGGCCGGCCATAATGTCATCGCTCGCGCCGAGCCGCGTGAAGATGCGATCGATCAGCGTCATGCGGCAGGCTTCGGCCGGCAAGCGCGATCCAATCTGGGCCAGCACGGCCAGCAAACCCACCTGCCGCATGAGCGTACTCTTGCCGCCCATGTTCGGGCCGGTAAGCAGCACCAGGTTCGCCTTCCCCTCGCCCCCGATGGCCGTACCGTTGGGGATGAAATTTTCGGCCGCCTCGCTCGACAGGCACGGATGGATGCCTTCCTCGATCTCGATGAACGATTTGCCCCCGATCGTTTCGTCCTTGCTCAGCAGCACCGGCACGCACGAGAGGCCCTCGGTGCGGGCGTACTCTGCCAGTGACGTCAGCACGTCGAGCGTGGCCACCAGCTCGATGCAGCCCTTCCACATGTCGTAGTCGCGCGAAAACCGCTCAAAGATTCGTCGCGCCAGATCTTTCAGCACCGATTTTCGGCGATCCTCAAGCAGCATCATCTGCTTCAGGAAGCGACGTGTCTCCTCCGTGTGGAACCGCTTCGTCGCGTTCTTGCCCGTCTTGGTGCCCTCGAGCGTGTAGTCGCCGGTGGCCTTCTTCGCCCTGCCCTCCGGAACCTCCAGCTGGAAGCGCTTCTTGTCGTTGCCGAAGTACTTGACGGTACAGCCAAAGAATTTGCTCTGCTCCGCCAGATACGCCTCCAGCTCGGCGTTCAAATCTTTGATCTCCTGCTCGATCGCATCGTACTCCGTGTCGAGCCCTTTCTCCGGCACGATGCTGCCGCTCTTGAGTGCCTTCTCGTGGTCGAACGAGCTTTCGAAGAATTCGATCTGCTTCTCCATCGATGGGAAGGCACCGGCCGGGTTGGAGTTAGCTTTCTGTGTGAGGCGAACGAGCAGCTGCGAGTGTACGCTGGCAAACATTTGGGGCAGTGGGAGCAGCGACTGGAACCCTTTGAGCGTGGCGATGAAATCGCGCATCTTCTTCTTGCCGTACACGTGCTCTTCGTACAGGATGGCCCGTCGGGCGGGATGGTCGCGGAGCGCGAGCCCAAAGCCATGAATCTGCGCCAAATGCCGTTCCATGTCCGGCAGTTGCCCCAGTATCTGACGCACATCCTGCAGCAAGTCCACATTCTCGATCAGCTCGGTCACGGCTTCCTGTCGCTGCAGGATCTCCTCCTTTATGCAGCTCGGCGCACACACCCAGTTGTACAGCAGTCGCTTGCCAAACTTGCTGCAGCAGTGGTCCATCCGGTCCACGAGCGAGCCTTCCGAACCGACGATCTTCAGGTTGTTTAGCGTGATCGAATCCAGCACCATGAACCGTTTGGCTCTTGCAGCATCATCTATCCGCTTTGCGATCGTCTCCGTTGCCTCTCTATTCTCATCCAACGGTACGTACTCCTCGAAGGTGGCAAGCGAAAGGACCTGCTGATCTAGCAGGCATCGCTGCAAATACCAGACGCACCCGCCCAGTGCTTTCAGCGCGAGCTGATACGATTCCTTCGGCGTCAATCCCAAACTGTCCGTCTCGTCCAGCATGGTGCGCAACGTCGCTGGCCATTTGGACCCTTCACTCGACGAGCCCCCGTACACGGTTTCCGCCAGATACTTGAGCGTTTTCTCGCCCGTCCACAGCTGTGTCCCGGCGGTGAGGGCTTCCCGCTTGACGTTTGCTAGCAATGTTTTGAAGATGCGCTGCATTCCCTCGGACGGTGCGGCTCGCTCGTGCAGTACCAGCACCGGCGGATAGTGCGATAGGAACGTAAGCAGCCGGGACTGCTGATTATCGTCGTCAAACTCGCCGAGATGGAACAGTCCGATCGAGGTGTCGATAAAGCAAACGCCGTACCGACAGCCCGCCGTCCCCTGGCGGCCACTCTCCGTGATGGCCAGCATGTACCGCGGCTGATGGTTGGCCGTGATGGTAACCTGCTGCCCGAACACCTCCGTGCCCATGACGGTGATCTGGCAAATCTCGCGCCGCACGACCTTGTCGTACTTGCTGGTCGTGCGTTCGACCTTGCACCGCTCCTGCATCATGTCCGGCGTTTCGGTCTGCTCGACCCGCGCCACCTTGTAGCCCTTCTCCACCAGCGTGGTCGACATGCGGTCGTACGCCGCCTCGGGAAAGCCGGAGTGCGCGAACTCCCCCTTCATGAAGCTGAACCCGAGCTCGGTCACACCCACCTCGGCGTCCATGTGGTACAGCTCGTAAAACTTGCCCACCTTGAAGAACAGCACACAGTCGAAGTTTTTGCTCTTCAAGATCCACCACTGTCGCATGGCCTGTGTGGAGAAGCGAAGGGGTAGGAAATGAGCTTAAGATGCCTTTTGTTTAAGAGCGCCGGGTAGGCTTGTTCAATCTTACCGGTGTGAGCGTGTTGAGATAGGAATCGGGCACGAACAGCGTTCTGTTGTCGTACTTCTCACTGCTCGGCCGGTTCCCGTGAATGTCCTTGATTTTGTTGGGCTTCAAAAAGTCCAGCTTCTGGTGCGTCCAAACGGTCGGCTCGTCCAGCACGGCTCCGGGGTCCTCGTCGTGCGGTTCGGCGAGCGCTTCCAGCTTGATCTTTTTCTGCACCGGTCCCTCGTCCGTTCCGTCGAGCGGTTTCTCCCCCTTGCCTGCCTGCCTTTCGCTCGTTTCAGCCGTTTCTAATGGCCGCTCAAAGGTCGCAAGCAGCGCGAACCGCTTCGTCCCCGTCTGCTCATCGTACCCTTCCTGGTTGTTATTGTTGTTCGGTTTGTTCTCGTTGTTGCGACCGCCTGCATCCTCCTCCTCGTTGTCGGATGTATCGTCCAGCAGCAGGATACGGCGACGCTTCTTTTGCGTTCCGATCGGCTCTTCGTCTCCCTCGTCGGCGTCCGGCTTTACGAAGGCGGGGCGCTTTTCTTTGCCTGCTGATTCGATTTCCTTCTTTACGAAGGCGGGGGGCTTTTCTTTGCCAGCTGATTCGATTTCCTTCTTTACGGCTGCTTTCGAGCTTTTCGGTGTACCGCTGTTGGCTTGATGGGAGGAAGAGGAGATTGCTTTTGGCCCAGCGGCAAGCGCACTCGTAGGGGTTGATGGATTGGCACCCGGGGGTTTCTTCGTACTGGCGGGCGAACGGGCAAAGTAGTTGTGCAGTGTGTTTGGGGAGCTGGTAAACTTTTCCTTGCTTTTCGACATTGCTCAGCGGGCACACAAACTAGCTAGAGTACTTTAAAAATTTACAATACAAACACTTTTATTTCGCACAAAAACACAGACAAAGTGCTCCGACAACATGCGCGCGGATTTTTGTTTGGGTGTTTGACGTTTGACGCGCGCTTTTCGTGCTCGGTCAAGGTTTATACAGCACACAGCGCGCTCTGTTCACCTCGGCTGTTTGCTGAACATGCACAATGGGCGGTCTTCATCGAAATGTTTTATTTTACTACGAATTTCGGGATAATTCCGGAGTGACCTGCCTATTGTATGCATTCGCCGTTCGCGCGTCGTTCATTCCCTATCGCGAAAATCGTTTAGTTGTGCTGTTATTTAGCTTCATAAAGCCCTAACATAAACCTCTTCGCGTTGGTGCGTTTCAAAAACTGCCTTTTCCGTAAGCAGTCTGTGGCGCATGGAAGACAACAACATGAATGTAATGAGCGGCGAAACTGGTTCTGTGATTCAGGTAGTGCAGATGAATGAAAATGTACACACCGTACAGGAGCAGCCGCTAGAAAATGTCACCATAATACACATTCAAGAACTCGAGATAGTGACGCAATCGGAAGAACAACAAAAGGAGCATCAGCCGGTACCGGTCAGTGCTGTACCACAGAGCCTACCGGTGCTACCGGTGCCGATTGCTGATCAGCCACTGCTGACCAACCAGCAGGAGTTCCAGGAGGCCATGATACTCGAGGAGCACGTCCAACCAACACCAAAGGTAGGTTACGATCACTGATACGTAACAATAGATATGCATAAGCACGGGGAATGGTATATTTTTGCAGGTCTTGGATGTAGCAGACTTGCTGGAACCAAAGCAGCAACAGTTGCAAGAGATGCAGCCATCCGATCCGCATCCAACGCAGCATTCTAATCGATCGAAAGGGCAGCAACAGTGCATTAGACCGGGTTGCAACAATCGAGCGATCGAGAGTTGGGAGTGGCTCGATGAGTACTGCAGTCAGAAGTGCGTTATCGTACACTGTCGTGCTATTTTTGCCAAATTCCAACAGGATAACCTATCCCAAGACGTTCCTTCGGCGCAGTAACTCTAGGAGTCTTGTGAAATGTAGATACGTTAGACCACAGCATTGACAGGGATTGGTCCATAAATGATTCCAATGCATTGAAACTACCATATCTTCTGCTTGTTTCTGCGGGATCTGGTGGCGGTGCCCTGGAACATTCCTTCGTTAAACAATCGACTTTGAATACCAACGGGTACAGCCGTTTAGTTGCATCTATTTGGCATTTGTAAAGTTCTACACTGCAGTTTTGTTGGCCGTTAGAATTCAAACAGGGACGATGTCGTCCTGATCATTTTCCATATTTTCTTACGATATTTCTCACCTTTTTGAAACTCACACGAACTGAATAGAATTAAACAGAACTTTCTTTCGCATCAATTGAACAAACTTGTTTTATTATAAAATTTTAAAACACGAGTTTTGTTACTTTTGGTGTGTGTGTTTTGTGTACTGGTATTAGTTTAGTTTATGATTCGTTTCAACACAGTGGTCTACAAAAAAAAACAGGTCAACATTATTTATACTTCATTAAAACAGATTTTCACTAATTTCTTTTCCAGAGAGGCCATAGAGCTTCTTAATAACACCTGTCTCGCACCCACCCTACCGCGCCTACTGCGAACTGGTGATGTCCGTGCACTTCGATCCCGTTTTGGTAACATTGAACCGTTCTTTCTTCCCTTCTCCCCTTCCCTCCTGCACGACGGGAGGCGTAAGCGCAGTAGGCGACGGTGGTGGTGTGCAGTGCAGGTTCGCGCAGGGTTTGTGTGTGTGTGCGCGCGCCTGTCTTAACCAACCGCGGCTCGGGAGGGAAAAAGAACACATTTTTCTGCCCCGGCTGGTGGTAATATAAGGTGTTACCAAATATCATTTAAATTTACTAACCTATCCATTATCCTTAAAAGAGAAAGGTTTGTCTTTTCTTATGTTTCTTCTGTATTGCGTCCTTTTTTTTTGTCAAACCCCCGTTTCCATCCTCGGTGCCACCGAATCATGCCACCCCACTCCACCCTCTGTAGTGTGCCAGCTTTTTATGGCGTTGGATGTGCGAGGGCTGTAGGAGTGGGGGGGTGAGGGAGAGCGCATAAAAGGGTAAAAAGACTAGATCGAATATAAATATATGGTGGAGCGGGAGAGGAGGGGCCCCACGTGCCCCTCCCGTGTGATTGGGGTAGTAGAGGTTTTTGAAATAATAGCTACACCAAAAACAACTCAATTCGGGGGGAAAGTACATACGGGGTGGAAAGAAAAATTGGCCTCTCGCGAAAATGTCCAACACTAACGTGCGAGAGGCGCTGGGTAGGTAATTAAATGTCTTTTAAGTGTTCGAAGAAGGTTCCGTCCGTCCTAACGATCGACAGCTATAAAATGGGACGCGCAATTGCACTGTACAGTACAGCAGCTTACACGTTTCTCTTTCTTAAACGCTCCATGGCAACCACGTCGAAGAAGTGGTACATTCGGTCCTGGATGTTTCATCTACAGTTGTCTGTCTCTCTATTGTGTGAGGTAGCAGAGCTTTTAAATGTAATAGTGCGTGTTTTTTCTACTATGAAGTAAGGCACATAGGTTGTTGTTACCTCAGTGTGTGTACTGAGTGTGAGAAATAGTAGCAGCAGCAGCAGCAGCTGAGTTGGACGACACCGAAAGCCTAAAAAACTGTACGCTATCTGAGCCACGCGTTTCCCAACGTTTATGCTGGCCGAGTGCAGTTAGGATCGGTCGAAACAAAGGTCTTACGCAAAGAGCTTTTACAGGTCTATACAAAAATATTGTCTTACTATCACAGCTAGGGAACAAGTTTAAGTACAACTGAGGGGAAATAAAGGGAAATAATATGTGCGTAAAAAAAATGAAAGAAGGAAACACGAACGAAAACTAAGTAAAACTGTGTAAAACAATACGAAAATCAAGCTGGAGATGGAGATGTAAAATCGTAAATTTTGCCTAAGTTTGCGCAAAACCGTTGCGCTGACGAAGGACGATGTGGGTGACGGGGCCTTCCGAATGCCACGCTTGTAGAGAGGGGTGGGGGATGAGGGGATGCTTGCGCGTATGCACTCCAACATCAACTCGTATCTCGTATTAGCACTAGCGCCATTACGGCGTATGTATAGTTAAATAGCGTTAAAACCTAATGTCTTTTTCAGTAAAATTCCGCAGCATTTTGCCTTTCCGGGCAAGAGTGGCTGCATGTTTCTTGCTCTCTCTCTCTCTCTCTCTCTCTCTCTCTCTCTCCTCTCTCTCTCTCTCTCTCTCTCTTTCTTTTTCTCATTTCCTGGCACCATGTCTAGCCGATGTTGGTCTCCTTCCTTCCCCTCTCTCTCTCTCTCTCTCTCTCTCTCTCTCTCTCTCTCTCTCTCTCTCTCTCTTTCTCTCTCTCCTCCCACTTGAGTACGGCACAACAGCTTCGGGGTCTTTTTAAATGTCTTTGTCAGATTGTTTGGTCGTCGCGGATGGGTGGTCATCCGGTTTCGAATCGTCCACCTTCCCATCGGGTGCCGATTTAGGCCGCTCTTCGACACCGTCCGTCTCGCCCGAACCCGTGGCACCGGTGGTGGCATCCCGCTTGCCCGGCGTCGCGCCCAGTTCGGCTGGCCCACCGGTTGGCGCGGGTGGCGTAGTGGATGTGGCCGGGTTGCAGGCCTGCCCTGCCTGTGCTAGTGCCGCCACCGACACCGTTTGGTTGAATAGCAGGGCGGCCGATTTGTTGTGCGCGGCAATCGACTGCAGGAACGACGGTAGCGGACCCTGCGCTGTTAGGTTGGCAAGCAGATTGCTTGCTTGCTGCTGCTGCTGCTGTTGCTGGTGGTGGTTCAGGATAGCTGCGGCCTGCTGCTCCGCCAGCCCGTCCTGCTTCGCCAGCTGGCTGTACGCGTTGCCCTTCGAGCGCTTCCGCTTCGTGTCCGGATCGCACGGGCTCGGTGTACCCGGATGGCGGTAGGAGACGTGCTTTCGCAACGCATCCTTGCTCCGCGACACGTGCGAACACACCTGGCAAGCGTAGCTGCGAAATTGGGTAAGCCACAAAGTTACACATACAAACAAACTTTCCAATAAGAAAAAAATCTCCCCCCCCCCACTCTGGTACTTACCGAACGTTCTGGTGCGTTTCCAGGTGCACGCGCAGATTGTACTGGTTGCTAAGCTGCTTGTTGCAAATGACGCACGTGGCGTACAGCTTCGACGAGGGAGGCTTCTGCGTGGCGGATTGCTGTGATGACTGCTGCTGCTGCTGCTGCTGCAACGCGGCTACCTGCGCCGGATGGGTAATGTGAAGCGTTTTGATCAGATTTTCGTTCGCACTGGCGGGCGAGGAGGATGGGGTGAGCGCGAGCAGCGACCCGGTGCCGGGTGGTGCGGTCGTCGTCGGTGACGCGGCCGTGCCGAGCGTGGTGGCGGTCGCGATCGAAGGCGAAGCGCGCAGCGCGTTCGCGTTCGAGGCGGCGTTCGGGTGCGACGACTCGAGGCTAAAGTTTTCCGGCGTCTTGGAGGCGCTCTCGTTCGTGAGGAAGTGATGGTGCGCCAGGTACGGGTTCTGCGTGCTGCTGACCGGCGTCACGGTCGGCGGTTTGCTGAACAGGTGCAGCGGCAGCTTGTTGCCGGACTCGGTGGACTGTTTCAGCGTTTCGATCAGGCTTTCGGTAATTTGTTCCAGCTTTTTGCGCTTGCTCGTGGCCGTGTCCTGGGCAGCCAGTGTTTTGCGCGTCGCGGCGTTCGGCTGGGAAACGCGCCCCGCATCCTCCAGTCCGGGCGTTTGTGCGGTCGGTGTGGACGGGACGGAACCGTACGATTGGTTGAGCTGATGGTGGTGCATGCTGTCGGAAAGGTCTTCCTCTTTTAGCTTCAGCCCGAGCAGTAGCGGCCCATTTGCGGACAGTTTGCAATCCCGACCGTTGTCGTTGCCAAAGCTGCCGAACAGGGCCGACTCGTCGACGGACCGGGCGTCACCGGCAGCGGTGGTGTTGTGGGGCGAGTTCGCGTGCTGCTGCGCGTAGCCCGCCAAACGTACCGGCGTGGCTGACCGGTTTAGATGGTGCTGTTGCTGTTTCTCCTTCAGCAGAGCGCTCTCGGCGTGCAGGTTCAGTTCGTTCAGCTTGCAGAGTGCTTCCGCCGACATTTGCTCGTTCCGTTCGGCTTCGAACCGCGCGTAAAGATCGCCGGACTTGCTGGTGGAAAGATTGGCTGCGATTGTGTGCGCGGCGTTGTTGCCGGTGAATCCTTCGCTGTGCGGGGCACTGCCCGTGCCGGGGGCACTGTTCGATGCTGCCGCTCCATTCGAGCCGCCAGCGTTGGTGATCAGATTGAGTGCCTGCGCCCCGTGGCGCATCTCGAACAGGTCCGCACCGAACGCGTACGGGCGGGCAAAGTAGTTGTCGACCGGCGAGGACACCTTCATCGAATGGTACGGCGACGGTACGTCGGAGTCCCGCGACGACGACGCTTCCGTCGACGGTGTGCTCGATTTGTTCGGGTTCTGGAAGCGTCAGGGCAAACAACCGTGTTATACACAGTGCGCTACAGAGTCATGCATTGTACTTACGCTGTTAAAGTCGGCCAGCCCCTTGATGCCGAGCGTTTCGGCGAGCGACAGCAGGACGGATATCTGCGCCTCGTACACGTTCACCTCGCCCGAGTACATGAACGTGATCAGCGCGGCGACGGCGTGGTACGATGCGCCCGGCAGCACCACCACCGGGTACTGGGTGCCATCGAGCGTGCGGAACAGCTCGGAGAAGAACGTGCTGCAGGCGCTCAGGACGACCCGGTGCGCCTTAATTTTCTGCCCCTCCGCCATCAGCGTCACGTCGGTAAGGTGCGACTGGTCGAGCAGCAGCGGCAGCGAGCTGAGCAGGCTTGCCTAGCAGGATGAGTTAGAGCAAGTTTAGTTGGTGCGGGGCCGGAATTGGGCGTTCAGTCTCTCTCTCTCTCTCTCTTACCTGATGATTGTGCCATCGAAGGCAGAACTGCTGCGGACTTGAACTGCCCGCTGCTCCTGGCATTCTTCCACCACCTCCTCCTCCACCGCCACCACCACCACCACCGACACCTCCTCCTCCGGTGCAGCTACTGGGCCGACCTCCAAGTGGGTGCGTGTTTGCGGTGTCCATTTTTAAAAATAAAGGCCAATTTTAGGTCACTTCAGCGAACGGACGGAAACGCGCGCTGCAAACGGTATCGAGAGAAAGGAAAGAAATGCGAAACCTTTTAGCACATTTGCGCGATGCACACAAGCGCCCAAACGCTCCAACGTGTGGCGAATCGCCGTACGCGAACGAATGCGCGAACACGACAATGCCGATCAAACGCCGATCAAACGCACAATCACAGACACACAAACACTGGTGGCGTCGGGCGCCCTTCGATTGGCGATTTTCGCGCACATGGCGACGAGCTTTTCGTTCCGTTTCACCCGCTTCTCTGTCTTCCCGGGCGGGTCATGCGATGTGTACGATCGTTTCTGTGTGTGTGCGCATGTGTGTCTGTGTATATTGTGAGGATATTTCCTTCCCATGTTGCGTGTGCGATACGCACCAACCACTTGTTAGGGCCGGTGTGTCGTGGGAATGTTTCTCCCCGCAGCTCGAAGAGCAGGTCCCCGGCCGGAGGATGGCACACCGTCACCGTGGAATGTGGAGCTCAGGGCAACTGACACTGAGACACAGTCGTGGTGGTGGTGTTGTACACAGACACACAACTACCGATGGGGGGGGGGGGGGGGGAAGGGATTTTCGCGATCCGTATCGCTGAGCGGCTCGCGGAAAACAGAGAGCGAGAGAGAGAGAGAGAGAGTGTCACAACGATCGTGTGTACGATCGTACGAGTTCCATTCGCTCTCTGCTGGGTGGCGGAAAATTTGGACTTGATCGGACGGACAAACGGAGATAAAGGAGGAGGGGGGGGGGGGAGGGGAGGGAGGCAGCAAGCAACAAAAATAACGCCACCAAGCGAGAGAGCGAGAGATAGAGAGAGAGAGCGAGCATTTAGAAAACACATCGCGAGAGGAAAAACACATCTCGTTGGACGGCGAGATGTGGCACACGATGGAGATAGGGCCGGGAGGGGGGCAAGGTTTCTCCACGCGGGCGGGTGATTTATACGGATTTCTGGGATGTGAGACACGGTGTGATCGTGTGTGTGTGTGTGTGTGTCTGTGCGATCGGTTGTGCAAGATACACGGAAGCGCGGCGCTCGTCTTTGGTAGGAGGTTGTGATCTTTAATTTGTTCTATTTTCCCTTCTCATGTGTACCCCCACTCCTCTCCTCCCCCCACCCCATTCGTTGGGTCGCTTGGCCACCCCCTCCTCCCTTCCAGGGTGACGACGAAACGCGACAAAAAGACAATAAGATTATTTTTAGAGCCACTGGTTTTGAGCAAAACTAAGAAGCAGGAAGTAATTTGGGTAAGGGGGAACAGAACAAAATTGAAACACAAAATACGGTGTAATGTTTTAGTAACTCTCCCCTCCTCTCTTTTTACCAGCATTACTTCGATCTTGTTGCGATCTCTGTTTGCATGCTTCTTCCTGTTTGCTTTCGCGGAGAAAAACCACCTGCCGAAACAAAAGGATGGCAAGCATTGGCAATAAGAAGTCAAGTCATCATAAGAAAGCACAAAAGGAAGCGCCAATGATTGACAGCATCAAGCGCAGCCACCAAGCCATTCCGTCTGGGGCGTTCGTTAGACGCTCGGATTAGACACTCCCACTTGCTGCCGTCGACCGTCGTTTCTTAATGGAACGTGGGTTTGGCAGTGAGAATAAATTAACAAAAAAAAAAACAAAAACGAATAATTTCCCGCAACCTCAGTACACCAAGGTTCTTCACACATGTGATTCATATGCACCTTGACTGTAAGGACATTGACTGGTGACGACGAACCTCTCCCTCCGATGTCACTGTAGCACGTCCTACCAAGAGCTCTGAGTGTTTGTGAATTTTATTTTTTTTCTACTCATTTCCTTCCGCCCTTTCGTCACCCGGGCCATGGAAAATGGACGACACCGTTTGCTGAGAGGGGAGCAGGAGAAAAAAAAAAACCATCCCCTCGAGTGTGTCGATCGCCGTTTACGATCGCCACCGTCACACCGCCACTTAAACGACCGAGCGCGTGACAAACGGCAAATAAAACACAGACCTACACACACACACACGCGCGGTCCGGGGTAAAGAATCGACCGTTGGACAAAACACTGCCCGCGGTGGGAAAGAGAAGGATAAATCGACCACACTCCAACCACCCCATCTGCTGGGAGGGGGTGGAGGACAGGGGGGGGGGTTGTTGTTTTTATTGCTCCACCGATATGCGCGTCTCGATCTCGTCTCATGGGGAGGGAGATGGATCTAGATTTTCCCGCGATCGTCCTCGATCGGCAGCAAGGAGGGAGGGATATGGGGCGGATAGAGGACAGAGCGAGAGAGAGAGGAACTGGCCAAACGAACAAAAATACCAGCACCACCGGGACACACGGGATGGAAACCGCGAAATCCGGGGGCATAATCACACCGGGAACAACTCACACCGAAACAATGCATGGCGGCGCATACCTTTTTGCTACTCTTACAGACACTAAAACACAAGCACACACACACACACGTACAGACACGGAACCCTTTTAGGTAGGTTGCGCTGGTGTGTCCGTCGCCCGTTCGTTCCCCGAAAACTGTCAGCCAAACCTAGCCAGCCAACGCCAAAGCCAAATCCAACGCCAAAACCAAGCCAGCCAGCCAGTTTGTCAGTCTGTCACGGCGCACGGGATTTGTATTTTTAAATTTTCCATGCTCGTCTACTACTGTACGACTGCCTGCTGCTGATGCTCGAAAAGGTTGCCGCTGGCTGACTGACTGACTGGCTGGCTGGCTGACTGGCTTGCTGGCTGGTTGGCTGGCTGGCTGGTGTGTGTGTTTGTGTTTGCCCGTATTCCGTTTGCCCACTGCGCGCTGCTGGTTGATAGAATTTCTTAAAATAAATCCTCCCAGAAGACAAAAGCTGATGATAATGCGGCAATCGCTTTTTTGTGAGCCACCCCCTGCAGCCCCCCCTCCCTTGCTGGTTTCCCCCCTAGTTTGTGTGCAAGATTGTGTGTGTGTGTGTGTGTGCGCGAAACTCCGCTCTCTGCGTCGTGTACCGTTGGAAATTCGTCGTCGCCATGATCGTTGCCGACCCATCCGCTGCTCCTCGCTACAGCCGTGTGGATTCAACGAGCGAATGTCACCGAACGCGACGAATTTCCACCCGATATCAAACGAGAACAGGACAAGCTGTGTGACGGTGGGTGTGTGTGTGAGAGTGTGAGAGCACATTACACAGAGAGAGAGAGAGGTAGAGATGGAGTGGAATGAAGACGGGGAAAGCGGAGACGCAGGGTTAATGAGTAAGCGTAGAGCAATTGCCAAATGCAAGTACGCAACGAGAGGCGCGAACTGCTGCTACGGTATGTATGTTGTGCTGTGTTGTTGCGGAATGTCCGATCGTCGACGGTCCTTGTCCGAGTCAGCATCGTCAGTACGTCACGCGTACGTGTACCAGCGATCCGTGATCGACTTACGGGAAAACAATACCCACTTGTGTCGAACAATAACACAAGAAAATGCTTTCCCTGCAACAGCTCTACGAGCTGCATGAGAAAGGCTTACATTAGAAGAGTTACTTTAGTTGTGATTTGTGTCCAAAACTTTGATGAGTCAAGTCGTTTTGTTAATTATGTGGGTGCTAGTGTGTAGTACACAAGCTCAAGGAAGAATATGATAAAACTGTCCCATGATCTGTGCAGTCCTTGGATGTATCGCTACAGCTTATGGATAGGAAGCGGTGGTATCTACAAGGTTTTAATGTGTTAGATTACCACTCCGCGCGGACACTACTCGATCTGTTGCAAGAGTCGCAGTGATGAGGATCAATCTTTTTTGATAACTCTTTCGTTGTCGGTAAATTTTGTCTGCATTTTTTCGGGTTTTTTTTTGTAAATTTTGTCTGCAAGTTCAAATTGTTCACGTCTTGTAGCATTCTTTTTCTCAAATTAGCTAGGTTTGAGCTGCTTTGAGATATCTTAGTGGGTTTAGTGGGTCACAGAATTGATGATGCAGTCAGATACATTGGATATGTATGTACTTGAGGATAACTTACACGGCTTGTTCTTTTTTTGCAAAAATTATATTGAAATGTAGCTCTTGTTGTTCAATTTAAAGATAAACATAATCTAGAATATGTTCTAAATATGAATTTATACATTTTCAGCGAAACAATCAACAATGCCCCAAGGTAAAGGGTTTCCGATGGTTTTTCTCTTGTTTCGCGACATTTTTTGGGATTCGTTCCACGATTTTTGGATCCTTTCTCACACATTTGAATTGTTTTTACGATTTATTTGCTTCGTTCCAACAGTAATGAAAAATAATGTTTAAAAAATTGTAGGAAATGCCAAAATATTTGTCGGAACAAATTCAACAAAACACAATCAGGAAGCATCAACACTTCTTTAGAAGCAACAAATTAACACCAACGACAATCAAATACCAAAAACTGTTAGATTGCGATAGCAATTGAAAATAGATAAAGAATTTGTATCATTCCCCTTCTTGCCCATAGGTTTACTGATCACTTTCCCACGGAAATGTGAGCAAGAATGTACGGCTTTGGAAAATTGGTCGAGAATTACTTTCTTCTCACATTGGAGAAGCTTTATGGAAATGGTATCAGACAAAACAAACTATTTTCAATTCTTATATGCAGCTGAAGAAGGTCAGTGAATATTGCTACTGATTTGAATGTACTGTCAGTGAATATTGCTAAAATAAGACATTAATCATAACGATATTCCAACAATTGTTTGACTTCGTCAATCTTGTTACTTGTTATTTGTTAATGTTTCATTTTACAGAACAGAAGAACAGTATGGTACTGTTCTATTGTAAACGCTTTGTTCAGAATGTTGTTAAGAAATTAAGAAAGCTTGCAGACTCCTTTGAAGACTTCAAAAACTGCATAACAAATGTAATATGTCAACAAAATTCATTGATTTATTTATTGGTGATACAAAACCTAAAACCTTCTAAACAAAACGATCGTCTTACAGTCAAAAAACGATCACTGTGGTGCCTCAGACAAAATGATGCCTTAGAGCCAAAGGTTGGCGGAAATGACTGTAAGATAAGACTTTAGGAAATCCCGGGACACATATATCGAAGAAACGATAACATAATCCCTCCTTCTTGACATATTCCCTCTGGACTTAAGGACCACACCTCATAAAACACATTCAGAACTTCACATTACTTCAGAACTTTAAAGATACCTACAAAAAGTAGAACATCACCAACCTGGAATTTGGTATTGTTCTAGTTAATTTCTACTTTGAAACCACAGTTCCTCCGATCGTTTTGTAGATAATCAAAGGTGATCGTACAATAGTAGCAAAACGCTTCATCACCACATTATCCGAGAGGTTTTGTGATTGACATACTCCGATCCAGAACTGGGACAGCACGGAACAGCAAGTTCTAAATATGTGACATCTGCTGCGTAAATCCTGCTATCTGACGGCGCCGGGTGGTCGAGTGTGTCTCGTGCCCCGAATCATCAATTCCCCCCTCATCCCTCCTTTTAAGATTCTCCAAATGAGGAAGTCATTTTACTGCTACGGGTTGACCCGAAAAAAACACACACGCACACGGGACTTTGGTGTTTGGTATCGTTGCATTTTTCTGTTCTGTGTTCTGTGAGCGGAGTTTTATTCTTGCTCCCGATGCTCCTGTGTGTTGTAGTACCAGCTGCGAAGAAGCTGGGAAGATCCTACTACGATAGTCCAGTGTATTTTTAGGACCGCTCCTCTCTCCACTCCCGCTCTGCCCCATCTTCAGGCAGCCATTATTCGCGTCACCGTTCGATCACCACCGTGTATCACGCAGATATCTCGCAGTGTCTTTGGCCCGACTGACTTGAGTGGCTCGAATGTGTGTGTGTATGACTGTCTCTCGCTCTCTCTCGCTCTCTCTCTCTCTGTCGCTATCCGTGATTAGATTGCTATCTGTTTTGCCTGTCCTGAAGCCTGGCCTGGCTGGCTTTGGCGTGAAGCGTTCCTAATTTCGATTCTTCGACACACTCGGCTGCTGATCGTGGCTGTGCACGAGTGTCTGTTTGCGTGAGTGTGTGTGTGTTTTTTGGCCATACAACACCATGAAAAAAAAACGCACTTCTGTACACCACGTTGGAGCGATCGGTGAACACAGGCGTGTTGTGCTGGCTGCTGTGCTGGTGGTGGATTATGTCACATCACGCTCGGCAAGCGATCAATCACGCACGAACTCGCGTGAAAAATGTGTTGGTTGGTATGTCGTTTTGTCGATCGCCGATCATCCATTGGCGGTTTTGCAACCAAAAGGGGATCGGCGAGTAGGAAAAAGGGCACTGATTGCAGGATGTTTTCAAATGCATTTTTCGAAATGGGGTGAGAACTTAGCGATGATACTAAGGAAGCGTACAAAAAAATTCCTATCTGCATCATTTTGTTGTATTGTTGTAAGAACATAAAAGGACTCTTAGCAGCATTAGCAAAGCCATAGGCAGGGGAGTGAAACGGAGAGCATCGTGCCCTCGGTGAGTGTCCTTTCGAAAACACACACACACAGTACGCGGACCATTGCCGTCGGTAGAGGCGCGATCGCGCCAAACCCATTCTACTGCAGCCTCCTATTCACTACTTTTGGCCTCCACGAGCCAAGCAGCGGGCAATCGGCTGGTTTTTCATAGCACGGCAACGAAGACGACGACGACGACATCGACGGACAACGACGAGTGTGTGATTTATTTGTCATGTTGCTGTTGTTGATGCTGATTCGTATGTGTGTGTGTGTTTTTCTTCTTCTTTTTGTTCACTCTCTTTAGTGCGCGCAAATGGATAAAGTAGAATTAAGTTTATTTTTAACCCCCTACGTCTCTTCTCGGCCATCGTAATTGAATCAGCCCAAAAGCAGCCTGCTCAAAACCAAAACAGGGTGGTTGGTTGATCGGAGGGGATGGAAAATGGTCACAGCAGCAAGTGTGTGTGTTTGTGTGTGTGCTGAGAGGGAGAAAGGGGAGAAGGGGTCGTCGGAAAGAAGGAAGTCGGGCAACGTAACGCGAAAAGAAAAATTCCTTCAATTATACCCCCCACTCGACAGTAGCTGGCGATCCTCACACCGAGTGATGAGCGTACACTGTAGTGTCTTGCAGTGAGTCAGGCCAATCTTCCAAGAGGTGTCCAAGAAATTATCGTTGCAACCTTGCCTGCTCCAGGGAGGGACGTTTATATCAACTAAATGGATTGGTACGAAATTGGCCAACTCACGGCATTACGCTGGGCTGTGGGAGAAGCCAACCATTGATTTGGGCTTGTTTTGGGCGTGTCATTGTGATTCGTGCGCTGGCGAACGACGAGTCCAAACTTACATTCGATTTCCTTTCAGCTTTTGCCCCCCGTCGTTGTACACGGTTCGAGGTGTTTTGCGATGTGTGCGCCACTATTTCGCGCACACCGCGTGCGGCTGCATGTACACTACGGAACACTGAGCACACCAATCCTGTGCGCGCGTGTGTGCTACCAATCCTGTAAAACTTCCTGCCTCACGCGCACATTCGGTTCGGGGTCGACTGGATGAAAACGAAAACAAAAAAAAGGACAAATTTGTAAAGAAACACTATTCGCAACGAACTAAAACAACGCTCCACAACACACGATCGATACAGTCCAGGGGGGTGTCCAGGTTTTGCACACACACACACACACGCGATCGCTCGCTAAGCCACCAAGAAGTAACACGCCCCGGATGATCCGCGCAACCCAAAAGGTGCATGGAACACGTGTTCCAGCGGACGTTCCAGACGGTGGCGGCGGTCTGGCTTCACAGCGTGGACCCGCGCGGGGTGGCACATGTTGCGGTTTTATTTTTATATTCGCTACCACCACTTCAACACACCGCGCGCCGTACTTCGTGCGTGCGCACCCAGAAGCGATCGTACATCACTTGCGCGCCTGAATGGGTTTTTTTTTCGTTGATGCTTCACTGTGGACAGGCCGGCCGCGACTATCACCACACGACACGATCACATCCCCCCAACAGTCCCCTCTTCCAATCCCCTGCGAAGATTGCGCACTTATATCACATGCTGTGGTGGCTTTGCTTTTTTTCGCTTTTTTTTTGGTGATGATCCGTGCCAGCAAAAGGACCTCGGATTACCCCCTATATCGATAGTTGCTTAAAAAAAAAAGAAATACAAACAAACACATGCAAACAGAGTGGAGAGTGGTGTTTAATTGCTTTCTTATCGCTTGCACACATCGTGATCTTTACCGCGACCGATCGACCGTTGACTTTCTTGATGGTGGAGCAAAGGTGATGTGCGCACTGATCGTGAACGACCAGGCGCTTCCATCGGTCGTTCGGGGGAACATATAACGCACTGATGGGCCTGGGCCACACACACACACACACCTACACACGCACACCAAACGCAAGGAACGTATAAGATACAAAAGCCCCGGGACACTGCAACTGCTGCTCAGCTGCCACCTAGTTCCTGCGTGGAGCCCATTCCGATTCAGTGACCCTGTTGTTGCGCACAGATCGAAGCCGTCCCCCCAAAGGATTATGTGAGCAGAGGCAGACCCGCACCCCGCGCCAATTCTCGAGCCAATCGAACCTACTATCACTACTACTGCTGCTGCTGCTGCTGGTCGAGGCTGAGCACGACAGCACACACCGTTTAGCGCAAACGATCGGCGGACCGCGAATGAAATGGCCCTCCCTTCCGTGGACGGACGAACGATCGCTGCGGGCTGGCAATGTATGTGTGTGTGTGTGTGGGCAAAAGGGGGACAAGAACACCCATCAGAGAGAGAGAGAGAGCGAGACACAGCGAGAGAGTGATAGTGGGTTGGAGCGAAACAGCCGCACGCTCGCCAATGTTGGCTTGGATGGACTGGCGCGGCAGCGAGCGCGTGTCCGGACCGCAGCGCAGCAATAAATAGAACGAAGAAGCGAACGCCAAACGTCGCCGTCGTCGGCGGCGGCCCTCCGTGTGTTGTGCTCCGGGCTGTGCCAGCGCGTTTTCCATTTGGCGCAGTGTGGACGATCCCGCCCCAAGAGGGCGAGAGTGCGGCAGACGGTCAGACGGGGAGACGTTGCGCTCGCAGCGACGACGGCGGCGACGGTTGCGACGACATCTTTTTCCCCCAAAAATCCAGGCCGAATTGTACTATTTTTAGTGGCAACCCGCCGGTGCGGGCCGCCGCCGCCGCTGCTGCTGCTGCCGGCCAGCCCTGGAGAAAACTACAACTACAACAATGCGCAACGCGCCGCGCAGTAGTGACAGTCCGGGCGAGTCCGCGCACTTCTTCTTGCGGGCAGTGTGGACTGCGCCAACAGGTCTTGCTGCTCGCGGTGCCGCCGGAGCGTGCGAACGTGTTGGTGGATGGCAGGGGAGGGAGGGGGGGGGGAGCTCCTGGCCCCTGGGTCTCCGGCGTGACAACCAAGCGTCTCCATTCGCACCTTTTGCGCACCAAAATTGCCCGACCGAGCGGCAGCCGCAACCACATCCAGCCAGGGGTTTTTGAGACACTCCACACGGGCACGTCCATCAATCTGCCATGTCCATCGACGCACACACACACACACACACGTAGGGCCCCGTGAGCTGAGTGGGGGAGTGGTAGGCGGGGGGAGGAGGAGGAGTAAGCAAGTTATGTGGATAATTTCCTTCTTGGGACGGTGTGAGCTTACTGCAATACGCACACGCACGATCGTGCCCGGTCGTGTCCGGGATTTCTTTTCTTTTTTCACAACTCACAACTACAATCAGCTCCAAATGTGATCTGTGCGCTGATCGAGATCGGCTCCAATTGTGTGGGGGGAGTGTGTGTTTTTTGTTGTTGTTGTTGGATCCCAAAGGAAAAGTGTGTGCGTGTGTGTGTGTACGACTTTACCGTCATCGACAGAACAAAAAAAAAAACTCTCAACCGGACACCGAGAAAAACTCGAAACAAGAGATGAGATTGACACCGACCGAGTGACGATCGATGTGCGATCGTGATTGTTTTCCTCGCTTTTCTCCACTCTCCCTCTCTCTCTCTCCCTCTTTGTCCCACTCTCGCTTTGCATGTGTGTGCTTTTTTGCTATTCCGGGAAACCGGGGAACCAGTAAGAATGCGCATCGGTGTGCGCGTATGAGTGAGGGAAAAGGTAGTGCATTTTCCTTCTTCCTTTTTCGAATCTCATCACCACCCTGTGTAATTGTTCTACTTTCACACACACATACACACACGCATACACACAGAAACATCGATTTTAATCAGCCGCATGTGCTGAAATTTTACGCACTTTCACCATCGTGCGGTGGGAAAATAGACACATTCACTCACACTCGGCTCACGCCTATCCACGTCGTTAAGGAAATGGAACTAACTGCACATGGTTACGGAACGCGCGTGTGTCTTGTGTGTCCTGGATCAGCGGGAACGGGTTGCGAAAAAACAAACACACGCACACACACACTAAACTAACTACCTAATGGTGGCTACACAAACGCTGAATGCCCCACGCTGTCGCCCGTCGAGCGCTGTCTTTTCGGTCTTTTCTTTTCGTTCGTTCGATGTTTGGAAGTAGATTTGTGCGATTGACCCGTCCGGTAGTGCGCTACGCTGACGGATGTGTATGGCGCTTGTGGCCCCGTGTAAGCACGAGAGGCGAGAGCTCGTCGTGCCCAACTCACACTTGCCGATCGACTGCCGATCTTCGGACGGGACGGTGCTGCGATGCGCTCGTTTACCGGGAAAAACATTTCCCGGTGAGAACCGTGTCGTGACCGTTGGTGTTTTTTTCTTGTTCTTTCCGCGCAAGGGATTTTCTGCCAGAGTGCCCCCGAGAGCGGAGCGTTTTTGGTGGTCGTGAGTGTAGATACACGATCGCTCGGAAACGATCCACAGCATTGCCGATCGCAACTATAGTACGATGCGGCGGTGGGTAGTAGCTACGATGCAGTTTAATGTTGGCTTGCTGCGCAGTGATGATCGTGTTCGGCAACATGTTGTGGATCAAGCATTTGCAGCGATCGTGATCGTACCGGTGAGATTTCATAGTGTTCCAGGGATTAGTTAATCTCATGCCACATTATAGAGCGAGTGCGTACTTTAAGGTCAAACCATGTGCCGGAATTACTGATCGAATTTTACTAAAAGCGTAATTATTTAATAAAAACTGTCTTAAGGCTTTAGTAATGCCTTTTTGAATATTTTTAACTCACTTAAGAGTTGAATTTATTTTGTGATGTACTCAATTCAATCAAAAACTTATATAGTGGGAAACGGCCAAAACGTCGTGGGAACGCACCAAAAAATATAAGAACCCACCTAAAATTGATGGAAACCAATCAATAAATGGTGGGAAACCGTGTAAAGGCACTTTACTTGTCATAACGCTTAATAAGATGTTGTAAAAGTTAATATGGAAACTATTTTGTTGGCTGGAAGTGCAAATAGAATGAGGCCAGTTTGGTGGTACAGTCGTCAACTCGTACGACTTAAAAAAACATGCCCGTCATGAGTTCAAGACCCGAATGGTCCATGTCTTCATACGTAGAACTGGCTACCCTGCTATGGATAATCAGTGCTATGGAAACTATTGTGTTGGCTGGATGTAGAATTACAAGAAGAAAATCGCATGGTTGATTTTCAATTATTTCCTCATATAAATTATATTTGCCCTCTACTGGAATATATTCCCCATATACAGTGAACCCTCTCTTATTTGAGAGGCGATGGGACTGTCGAATAAGACGGGTTTTCAAATTAGAGAGGTTGAAAGTGAATGGAAGGTCCATACAAACACGAAAGAGACAGAACATTTAGTATGCAGCCTTAACTGTTGCTATAGGAAACTGTGCATACGATTGCCAATTTGAGCATACATCATTCAATAACCATGGCAACACCATACACAAATAAGAGGGACACAGATTTCAGAGGTTTTCCAAATTAGAGGAACAAAAATGTACTGGAAATCAAGGGTCTGTGTAAAATGTTCAAATAAGAGAGGTTTTTCAAATTGGAGAGGTGTCAAATAAGAGAGGGTTCACTGTAGATAATAATAGCAGCTTTTTAGTATACAATAATAGTCTCTATTCTCCATTGTAAATTTTATTGCGAACGAGTCAGGCCCTGATATCTAAAAAAAATGACATCTAGTAACCACAACAAAAGAACGGTGATATCTATGCGATCGACGATCAAGTTGTCGATGTGTCGATATGTGATCACCAAATAAAAATCTCACAGAGATGAGTCGAGATCAAAATGTAGGAAAATCATTTTTCTAAATAAACCTTGACATTTTTGCATACATCGCATATTTATAGAAATATAACCATAGAACCTGCAAAATACTTTCAAGCAGATGTCTCGACCAATACAGTGTTCACATCTATCACATCACGGTTTCGTTAGGAATATCAAGTTCGATTTTGAATCCCCATAGATATGCCAACTCGACTCGAATACGTACCAATGTTTAGCTATTCTTAATACTACTTGTTTGGGAAGTATAGCGCGACCAGACAATGCAGAGTTAGTGTTGTATTTGACTTTGATTACTGCCCGAAAGCGAATTGCTTAATCGACACGGCTTTCTGAGCAACAATCAAAATTTTATACAAACACATCACACGTATACGTACAGGTTCACTTTGCTGTGGTTTTGATTTTGGGAGGTTAAAGGCCTATAATACTAACTACAAACTACCTTACCTTATTGGACTTTGTGCAGCCATGACACCACCAGCAACACACTATTTGCACTAGAATCACATCCAAAAACTACACCAACATCGCAACAGACACACCACACCAGTACCACAGTGGGCAGAATAGAACGACCCGCCACGCTCGTGGCCAGAACACAACTGATACCAACTGATCGCATCTCGGCGAAAGCTTAACAAAGCTCACCGTGCGGATGGGAGCTTTCCGGTTAGAGAGAGGGTCGATCGATCTATGTACTAGTGCGACACGTGCGCGCACTGGAGGACGACCGATTTTGGGGTACACACATGCATGTGCCATCCGTCCCGTGCATCCAGCGCAGTAGTGGATGTGCATCCATTCGAACGTTTTCTTCGTTGCCTTCGCGAGTATATAAGCGTCAAGTTGCCATTGGCATTAGCAGCAGCAGCAGCAGCAGCGCGCATATGGTTTCGCGAATTTTGGGACATAAGCGAGTGCGGAAGTAAACAACAACAGATAATAGATATTGTTGTAATAGAGGGGGGAGATTGCATCTTACCAAGAAGCTATGTATTTGGGTAAATTACTGAAAAACAATGTATCAATATTTTGATTGCTTATTTTTACGACTGTGGAGTACATTATATACTCATTCTTTTCCGAGATGCTTATGTAAATGAGCGTGAAAGTGTGTATTTCTAATATTAATTTTTTAAATTGACATTTTCTAGCAGCAATTAAGACCAATTAAGGGATAGATAGATGCTAAATAATTAAATTGTACAGGGTTTAGCTCTACAGAATTTCTTATGATTTTACTTTTTTGCAACATCACGTTAAACTTTGTATTTTTTTTATTTAAAATGGGCACGAGCTTGTCAAACGTTTGTCAAAAAGATGAGCTTTTGAGATCGAGTTGAGGTAAATATGAAGGATTAATTTTCGATAATAACTCATAAACTAAACATCAAATTGTAGATCACTTGATACCAAGTGAAAGATTAGTCCTTTTCCCAACTATTTACACGTGAAATAGTCGTGAATTTGATTTTTTAAATATGTAATTTACCGTTAGTTTGCATGTAGTTGCGGAATGCTGTTGCTTCTTGCTTTTGGCACATATACCATTCACATTGTGGGTAAGAGTTGTGTGAAATAATTATTAAAAATCTAAATAAAAAACTTTCATTTGAGTACTAACTGTCGCAAAACCTGAAGCGACTAAATAAGGTTGATAAAAAGCTAACAAATCCCTACCAAAGCTGTTTTGCTGTTGTAAAGCTGTTTTGTATATTCGTTTATTCGTTACACGTTGATCGTTTGATCTTCACGGTTACGTGTTGTTGATTTGTTTGTCTCCTTTTGTAAAATTTTGTTTCCTGTGACCACAAGAAAAGCTCTCTTTTCCATTTGATTTGCTGTTTTGCCTTGACCAATGTTATCAAGCTACATATGCGAAACTTTGATAACAACCGGGACATATAACATACATATACCATTTTCTTTGACAATTTATGCAAAAAGAGCTTTCTACGCTACAAACTTTGTTTTAGTATGGATGGCCGTATCGCTCTCATAATGTATGCATCCGGGAAGACGACGCAAAACAAAAACAAAAAAAAAAAATTCACACACACACACACACACTTGAACACATCATTTTCAAAAACACTAATGGGAAAGCCTTGTTCCTTCACGTCCACACGTATCCCGGCTGCTGATCTTTACTGTACTTTTGATTGAGCGAGCTAATTGCATACATGTGCCACAATTTCGCGCATTCATAATTACTGCCACCACCGGTGGTTTGCTTGTAACCGTTTGAAAGGCTTGCACAAACCGTACGAACAGGGAGCAGCAAGAGCCGGCAATACGCTTTGCCACACTGCTGTCAACGATTCCATAACGTTTGAATTTGCACTCAACCGCCGGGGGTTCGTCGTTTGTTGGTCGAGGCTCCATCCACCGTCCTTTGACAGCGTGTCAACCCATCGTTTGACAGTTTGGGCAATGCTTTTCGCTCTTCCCGCACCTCCATCCATCTGTCCGATGGATAGTGGCTTACGGATGGATGCTGACGTATGCAAATTATTGACCTTGTTGTGTGTAAGCCAACCAGAAGCCTTTCAGTTAGGGGGGAGATGCACGGAAGACGGCTTCGACAGCCCGAAAACTGACCGACAGCCGGCTTGATGCAGTTTCCATGTTTTTGGAAACAGTCGGTTTCGTTCGTTTTTTCTTCTATATCTTTCTCCGCTATTTTTTTTATTTTGCTCCTCCTTTCTGTAAACTTTCCTCGCGCTTTCCCGCGCAGCGATATACTACTATCCATGTCGAGCTGGCTGCAATCGTTTGTATTGAATAATTAAACAAATTATTGCACGGAAATCAACTGCCAAGCGAAAGAGAGAGAGAGAGAGAGAGAGAGAGCACAGCTGACATGCATTACCTTCGTCGTAGCCGTCGTTGTCGCCGGCAGACACTGGCCGAGTGTGCAGCAGCTTCCTGCATAAATTATGGTCCGGTTTTTCGGCAAGCTCTACTGGAAAACGCTTATCCATCGTTTGACGCCTTTTCCCGGTGGTTGGGATGGACCGGAAAGGGGTTGGTGCATTGCATCGTGCAGCTGTTGAAGGGGGGAAACTGAGGGACGATCGAAGGACCACAATCACACAGGGAAATGTAGAAAAATGTGTTGTGCACTCTTCCCACCGGAGCCGGGATCCCGGGCTGGTGTTGATTAAAACTGGCAGCGCCATGTAGCGATTCGTACCAGCTCCGGCACTGTCAACACTGTCCTTCGGTTGTAACGGACTCCGGTGTCGATTGGCTCTGGCCACCATCTGTCCCTCTCTCCCTCCCTCTGGTAGTGTCTCCAATTTTCCATTGCACGTCCACAATAATGGTTTAATGGAATCGATTAAGAGTGTTAGTTTTGCAATTTTTCTACCACTGAAAATGTCCATAAAACGACATGACTTGTCCATTGGAACCAACACTTTGTCCTTGCGTGTGCGTGTGTGTGTGTGACATTCTGGACGATACATCTTGCCGTTGTTTGTAAAAAAATCCATGATATCATTCCGTCTGGAGTTTGTTCCTGCTCGTAGAGACATCCGTATGTTGAACTGCATTTCGTCGCACCTTTGGGAAATCGTCTTTAAAAGCGAAGGTCTGGTCCATCTTTCCGCGTGTTTTTTCTTCAACTCTTCATACAAAATCACACATTCACACACACGTACAGCAACAGTGCACAATAAGACAGCATTTTCGCCGTTCCGCAATCATCGGTCGTCGTCGTTCCGGAGGCCGGGGGTTTTCCCACAAAACCGAATGAAAACTGACAGCCTCGCGTGACGCGCTCGCTTGTATGGATGGTGCGGGTTTTGCATATGGTTTGTTCCGGTGATTAAAAATTTAACCCTCGTACTTGTTCGTTCTGTACAGCACAGAGCCTTTACAGCGGCTAAATTGTAGCTGCATCTACATCTCGAGAGCTCCTAAAATGGTTGCCATCAATCAAACGTGTTTCCAAAGGGGGTAGCGGTGGGTAGCGTTTGTGGTTGGGTTTTGTGGCGTTTCACGTGTCAAAAGTGTCCGCGGGCACGTTAAATCGTCCATTAATCTAAAAGAGCAACATAAAGGTACATAGTTTACAGTGCAGGGGATGGGTTGAATTTATTAATTCACTAACAGATGGAACTGTGTAGTCGTCTGTGCTGTAAGCTGCCACATCGTTGAAGACACCTTTTCTTCCCGTCTCACGAAGGCATTGTGCAATCAAACTTACTTTTGAACTCATTTCTTCAAGCATCTGCTCCTATTGGCACTCCACTTTACATCAGTTTTGGTCCACTTTCTTCACGCTCCATTACACGAATCCTTTTTTGTTTACTCCTGGGGTGCTTTCTACTACATTCCAAGCCTCCATTTTCGCGGAAGGAAACGCTTCGCGTTTGCAACACTTATCGACGAATTTTGCACACTTTTGCTTCTGGCACTTGCAACCATCAAAACTGCTTCCAAAACCACAAAAAACCAGTCCAGGAAAGCTTTTTGGTGCCAATTAAACCACGCAATAGTTAGACCTTCAAGGCCACGGTGGACAACAAGCACAACAGTGGGAGAAAAAAACAGCGGCCATCGAAAGCGAGCGTTGTTTCGGCAGCACGCAACACACACCAGCCGCCATATTTGCTACTTTTGCTACACACTTTCGCGCACTCACCAACACACACACACACACACACAAACGCAGGCTGGGGAGAGAAGGATATAGCTTGCAGCGGTTACAAATGGGTGGGAGGGAAAATCAACACCCACACACGCTGTATATGTGTGTGCGTGGTGGTGGTGTGGTGTTGAAGTTCCCTGGCCTCGTGTTCCACCAATCGGAACGCGCACGCAACGAGACCGGCAGTGCGAGCGGGAAAGAACACACTCGGGAAATGGAAATGGCGGCGGTAGCGAACAATTGATACGATACACGGGTGGTAGTTTTGGGAATGGAGAAACACTTTCACTTTTTCCAGCGTGGAAACACTCAATTAATCTGCGTGGGGCGCGTGAACGTCGCGTAGCTTCCCGGGCCGGGTCGGCGGTGTCGTTTGCCAGGAGGAAGAAAGGCTTAGTGTATTTTGCATACCCTTCGGCGGGGCGTTGCTGGTGCGCCTGTAGGGTATGCAATGCATTTCGACGTACGCAGAACCGTTTCCTTTTCCTCTGCCTTAGGAGCACTACGCATTTTACGTTGTTTTTTTGGTTTAGTACCATTAATCGTATGTTAATCCAAGTTAAAGTATGTGTTTGTAATGAATTTGCGCTTTGTTTCCACTAATTTACTCCTCTATAATCACACGCGTTTAACCTAACAAAAACGAACCAAAAAACCGGGGCTTTTGCGGGAGCTTTTTGCGGCAAATACACTTTGAGCAATACAATACACACTATTGTCTTTTGCGGAGCCTATTTCCGTGCCACTGCGACCACTAAACCCGGGCCACCCAAAAGCTGGGGCCACCGCACCACCAAATGGGCTGGCTTCGCCGGGGCCCCGGATGACCGCCGGGCCGCCCGGAGTACGCGAGAGAGAGATGCGCACGCAATACCGTTCCCAGGTGAACTGAAAGTCTGTCCCGAGCACCCGACCAGCCCGAAAAGCAAGGGGTGCTGCCGCGCGGCCAGAATCCTTGCAGCCGTTTTCCACCGGCGACGGCGGCGGTGGGGTGAATCAAACTTGAAGAGAGAAAAAAACGGCAAAGGTAAAACAGAAATTTTCAACCCATCTAAAAAACACGCACTGAAAAGTGTGAAGAGGTGCGATACGATAGCATACGATGAGGGAGAAAAAGAGCTACAGGGAGAGAGAGAGAGAGAGAGAGCGGGCGAGATGAGATGACGTGAATCTACACAATCCAAATCCCAACCCGAGCGAACAAACGAGCGGCCTCACCGCGTATCCCTTCATTAAAAAACGGGTTGCCCCTTTTCCAGGCCCCGGGTCGTCCCTTCCGGGAGCCGCCGCGGCATACGCACTGAACGCCAGACAAACAGCAAATACGGTTGTGGTGGTGGTGCGCCGCTTACACCCTTCCCCGGCAGCATGAAACAAACGGTAGTCGATTTTAAAGTCTATAAGTGTGTGTACGTGCGTGTGTGTGATGGTCGGCGAATCTATGCGCGTGTATGGTTGTGGGAAAGGGGGAATAAAATAGCGCCTGGCGTGTATTTTTTTGCTAGTTTTTAACCGTTTTCAAGTTTGATCCCTTTCTTTCCCAGGCATCATGGGGTTTCCTCTTTCCGCGCCTCACCATAGACCTGCGTGCGTGTGTGTGTGTGTGCTTTTGTTATTTTTGTTGTTGATTTTTCATATGTTGCTGCGAGGCGGTTGAAACGGAGCAATCGAAAAGGTTTCGGCAGAGCGGGATGCTTGCCCGGTCGGTTGTCAAGGTGCTGAGAAATCTCTCAAGACCTACTGGAAAGGACAATTTTGACGGAATGGGTTTTAGCACATCAGAAAGTAGGGAGGGATGGCATAGCAAAAAAGAATTAAAAAAAAAAACCGTCCAGCCAAGATGTCTTTGCGCTGGGAAAGTGAGGTGTGCTGCTCCAGCAATTGGGGTGGGTAAATTGACATTCCACGAAAAGTGGTCGCACGGTAATATCTTCAATTCAGATAAGCGACGACAAACGCAACGAACAGTTGAAGTGGTTTTTGGGACATGAGATGACTACAACTGGGCCGGGCGTTGCCCTGTCCTAGGGGCAAGGAAAGCTTTTTGATTTGCTAGAATAACTTGGCTCAATTGAAAGCAAGTTTAAATGATTTCTCGTTTAAATTCAAACCCATTTAAAGAAATCCTTATCTGAGGTACTCATTTCTATCCAATTATGTCCTGTTTAGGTAACAAAAAACGATCATCATTGCAGTGAAATGCAATTATAGAAGAATTATAACAAGATGTATCTGCCTTTATTCAAAAGAACGGTTTGAAACAAATTTGATTTTTTTAATGTATCAATTACAATCGGGTTTAGCTGTCTATCACAGCTCCCCCTCGTAAACTTGTCTGATCAGCAGAACAGACACTCAAGTTTTGTTGGGATTTGAACCTATAATGGAAATGTTTAATTAAACTGTGCTCACGAAAGCACTGATTTTCCCGCGGGAATGACAAAAGTTAACAAATGTAGTAAAACGTTTATTAATAGAAAAAATTGGCTAACGTTCTATTTCAAAAGTTCTCTTTTTCTTCTACTTATTTAGCGATTTAATCTTAATCTAAGTCCTTAATGGGCTTGTCTATTTCTGACATATTGATTACCCATCGCAGAATAGTCAGTGTGAAACGTATCGGGTCCTCGGTCCATTCGGGGCTTGAACCCATGACGGGTTTGTTTTAAAATTGTGTCAGTTGACGGCTGTACCTTGGGCTCGGCATTTAAAAAGTTTTAAAACCAAACTCTATCCAGTTTAGTAGGGCAATTTTGAATTGACAGTAGATATTCTACACACTGAGAATATTCCTTTATTTGTATTTTAGCTCGTTAATTATCGCCCTTTAATAATTTATGTAGTAAAACTTAAATGATTATCACAAAATAATAAAATTTAAAAAAAATCATCAACGTTTTTTTGGTGCTTTATTGTTTGTATTGATCTTTCATTGTTTTAACGGTTTTTATTTTTTCTCTTTATTTTTTTTTGTTAGTTTCTCAATATTTTTTTATCTTGTTACTCAGTTGATTCATTGACAGTTTATAATATATTTTTTATTCGTCCAAAAATTGATTTATAGTTTCCCATCATGGGATAAATAATGGGATGATTGTAAATATTTTTGGGAAATATAACAATAAAAAAAACAACAAAAGATAAATTGATAAAAAAATGTTTGTGAAACAGGGAATAGAGACAGCATAGTGAATTATTTTAATTTAATATTCAAAAACTTAATTTCAAAATTAATTTCCAAACACGATGAACATCCTTGCCCTTGTCCCCTAACCCGTTCGTAGGGCCAACGGCAGCACAATTAAGCTATCCTTCTCTCATTTGCATCATGATAAATAGACCCCATTTGCAATAAGCAATTAAACATTACTTTACTAAACGCATTTCCCACACACACACACACATACATATCCCATTTTCAAGTGAACCAAATTAATGCATGCAATGAACACACGAGTAGACAAAGCTATTAATGAATCCTTTACGCAGGATCAAAACAGGAAAACAGATAACAAATCGCGCTCGCCCAGCATCCCTTTATGGTCGTTGAACTCTCCACCGGGCGGCTGGTCTCGAGTGTGCATCACCCTGTTGCGTGTGTGTGTGTGTGTCTGTGTGTCCTTTGTCCTTGCCGGCGTGTACATAAGGTGCGAAAGAATGGTCCCTTCTTCTTGCGGCGTGTGTGTGCGCAAGGAGCGAGGAAAGGAAACGGAAGGAAGCGAAAGAGAGACGGTGTGAGACGAGGAATCAAGAACATGATATTAGATACCGTGTACATTTTTTTTGCGCTACCTTTTCATCTCCCTTTTTCCCCCTTTCTTTCCTTCCATTGCTAGCCCGGGCGCCTCTCTGTTACCTTCCGATGACGTAGGCAAAACCCGTACCAAACCTTTGCTAAACGTGTAAATAATCATCCAACGGCAGCGCCCTTCGGAAAGTAGCACCCTTTGGCCCTTTCTGTGTTTTTCTCCTTCCTTTTTTTTGGTTCTCGTCTGGTCCAACTTCGATCTCGCACCGATCTTGCGTTCGTCCTGCTTTTTGCGTTCGCTTTTTAGACAGATTCGTTTCAGGGGTTTTGCCGACGTTTTGGGGTTAGATCGTTCTTCATTGTTTCCTCTTGTGTGAGTATGTTCCTTTTTTTGCGCAATCCCTCTCGATCTGCGCGCCCGGATTACCGACGGCATTTAGGCGCATTGTTGCATCCTTTTTCCACTTACAAGCAGCTCTTGCTTGCTTTCCTGTTTTTCCCGCATTCATTGTCCTGCTCTTGATTGGAGTTGGTTGTTCGGGTTATTTTTCATCTGGACGGGTTCGATTTGAGCGTGTCCGTTGTTTTTTTTGTTGGCTGTTGCTGCTGCCACTCGGTCTGCCCATACACATACCCCCTTTTATGCAGTGCGCAAACCCTTGCGCCCTTTTGGCGAACCCTTACGCGCGCGCACGCTCTCTCTCTCTCTCTCTCTCTTTCTATCTCTCTCCCGGTTCCCGTCTGGCGCAGAGTGGCCTTTGGCTGTGTGTGCTGCCAGTGGCTGGCCGTTTCGGGGGAAACCCCTTTTTAAACGGTTCGAGCAGCATCAACAAACGATCGGAAACGGATTTTGGAGAATGGGAAACGGGATGAAAAAAAAAGGAAGAAAACGTTCGCCTCGTTTCATTTGCGCAATTCATGCAATTTGGCAATCTCCTATGTGTGGCGCCCTCTCACCTCCTCCCCCCCCCTTGCTACGGCAATGTTAACACATTTTCAAACCGTTTTCCAAAGCTTGAGTGAATTGAAGCGAATAAACGTAATACAAATGGATAAAAAAATCCCGTCGATTTTATCCTTTGCACAGACACAGTCACACACACACAATGCTGGTAATAATCGTACCGGAATGAGGTGGTACTTTTTTCGGTACCGGTTTCATTCGCCTCCTGTTCACCCCTCACCCCTTTTGTTATCATCGAGTCGATAGTGCATCCGCCGGAGGAAGGGGGTTTTTGGAAAGGGGTGGTCGTAGGACAGGATGCAATAGATGAAAGAAGAGGAAAAAAACACAGACTAGGAAGGTTTAAAAAAGGTTTTAAATTTGAGCCATGCTGCTGCTGCTGCTGCCGCTGCAACAGTGTGGCCTGGCGCGTTTGTTGCACGCGCAGCTTCCCTTTTGCGTAACGCGCGTCAGAACGGGAACGGCGGCGGAAGCTTTGGCGTGAAGCGTGAAGTACATGCGCATGAACAGCGACACGCACACACTTATGGCAGTAGCAGCTGCGAAAAGTGTCGGCACACTGACGATGAGTCGGCCTGATTCCTGGCGGGTTAAATTACAAACGAGCAAAAACCGGGCCATAAACACAGTGTGTTCATCTCCAGTGCCGCTTGGCCAGACGTAGGATGAACTCATAACAATGTGTAAAACACATTTAAAAAATAAAACTTTTCACTTTTCTTGCCATTTTTTGGGGTGGAATTAATGGACCTTTGGAAAATCCGTTTGTACGACACGAGTCAAAAGTCGTCCTATTACAGGGCTGGGCTGAAACTGAATCGCGGAAATGTATATGAACCCTTGATAGTGCGTTGTAATCGCTGTTCATTTGTTTTATGCTTTCTCCGGACTCGATTGCCATTGTGATCATCAAAAATACCGACAATTTAGATTTTTTTTTTTAATTTTTTTTTTCCAAATTTCGGCCATGATAACATTTTTGATGAATGGATGCTGAAATTAAGTTAAAGGCCTTATGTCTTGACTTACAGGGTTTACCTAGCCAATCGGGCGTCGTCAAAACGTTATCGGTCGCCGTAAATACTTTTTCGGGCGACGTAAACCCTCAATTGGGCACTGTCATTTCTATTCGGGCCTTGTGAAGTATGAATCGGGCAAAGTACAGAATGAATTGGGCCTACTTTATATTTTGTTGCTTTCTAGCTGTAAAATAATACTTTTTTGCGAGTATCAGTTAAACGATATGTAAGAAAATTCACTATTTTTAAGTTTAATTACATAAAAAAATATTCAAAATCCTTTTTTAAATTTTTAATTCAACCCCGTACAATGCAATTTGGTTTTATATATTTTTTTAATACAATATATTTGGTGATTTAATTAGGTAAACATTTTAAAATAACACATAATAAGTTAAACAACATGCAAAATACGTATTTTTAAACTGCTTCATGGATCAAACACACCGGAGCGACCGATTTGACACCTTCAAGAGTAGGACGCTTTCATTCTGTACTATGCCCGATTCATACTTCACAAGGCTCGAATAGAAATGACAGTGCCCAATTGAGGGTTTATGTTGCCCGAAAAAGTATTTACGGCGACCGATAACGCTTTGACGATGCCGGATTGGCTAGGTAAACCCTGTATCTTATCAATAAGTGCCTTCTTGATTGAGAATGCCAATTTCATCTTCAATTTCATCGTTTCATCGTAGAGAGAGAGGGAGAGAGAAAGAGAGAGAGAGAAAAAGAGAGAGAGAGCGAGAGAGAGAGAGAGAGAGAGAGAGAGCTAACCTGAGCCGAAGATACAAAAACCTTCCAAGCTGCGCTTACTCATAAGCATCTCACATGGCTAACGTAGTCGCGCTATGGTGATAAAATAATGCTCACCCCTGAAACTTGAAAAGTGAGTATAATTGCCAAAATGACAAAAAATAAGCATTTTAGTGTTTTATACATGTTTTTTTTTCATAGGCTCGATCCTTTTCCAAAAATTACAGGTTCGTTGGTGCAAATGTTGTTGAATAACAGTAGTAAGTAGTAGTAAGTTTGATTTTAGATTCAGTCGTTATGTAATGTGACGATCGTACAAACGATCGTCACAACTGATCATCGAGTACCGTCGCGGTAGGTCAGTGTTTCGCTGACATGTATCGAGGTTAATTAGATAAAACTTTGGTCGAGGCGGACTTTTCAACACTTGATCGTCCAGGCGATCATAGAAACCCAGAAGGGGTTTCCCTTACTGGAAACGTTGGAGTTTAGAAGCCTTACCTTGGGTAAGGGGTCATAACTAAACTTTGGAAATAAGTTGGAAGGCGAAGTTTTTAGGCAGCGTAACGTCCTATCTTGGCAGTCCGAACGAATCTGATCTGCCGTGATCGGAATTGGTTTTAGTTATACTGAAAATAAGTTATGGGTGTAGTGTGTGAATAGTATGAGTGTATATGTGTAAGAGTAGGCGTAAGTAGTTGTAAGTAGTAATAAGAGTATTGGTGTATAAGCAGGAAATACAGTCAGTCGCATACGAACAGTCGAACAGAAAAGAGCTTTTGTGTTGAGATATAACAGTTGGCGACGAGGATAATTCGGTCCGTGTGCTAAAGTCTATAGTCAGCAGAAAGTAAAATAGTCCAAAAATGTCGTTGATTGGTGAAATAGAATCCTTCGTCATGGGGGAAAGTATTCGGGAATATTTGGAAAGAATGGACATATTCTTTCAAGTGAACGAGATAGAGGCGCCTAAAAAGACAGTGATGCTGTTAACACTAGGAGGAGCGTCACTATACAGTCTGATATCGAAGATGGTATCACCGGAGGAGCCGAAATTGTGCAATTATGAAAAGCTGTGTATAAAGCTTAAAGAACAATTGGAGCAAAAAGTGAATGTGGTGGCTGAGCGTTACAATTTCCGTCACTGCATGCAGAAAGAACATTCCATTGCTGAGTACGTTGTGGAATTGAAGGCTAATGCACAAACATGCAAGTTCCAATCGTTTTTATCGGAGATGTTGCGTGATCAATTGGTGGCTGGTGTACGAGACGACGGTCTGAGGAAGCGCCTGCTAAGAGAGTCTGACCTGACTTTCGAGCAAGCCGAAAGCATCGCGAGAACGTGGGAAGCGGCGGAAGAGCAGAACGAGACTTTTGCAGTAAAGGTGCAGCCTAGAGAAATGGCGGCAATTAGGCACGCGCCAAGAAGTAGCGTCGGTGCGCAGCACTACAACCACGTCGGGAGCAGTTATCACCCACACAAGCAGAGCAACGTGCACGCAATCGAGAGAAAGTGTTACCGGTGTGGGAGACTACACAATACACAAACATGTCCAGCACGATCGTGGCAGTGTTTTATATGCAAGAAGATCGGGCATGTGTCGTCGTGTTGTAGAAATAAGAATATGCGAGTGCAAAGTTTGAAAACGTACGAGAGAGAGGTTTCGCTAGCACACATATCAAACGAATATAAGTTAAGTGAACCAGAAGAGTGTGTGTTAAACGTTAACGGTATCGATGTAGTATTCGAGATTGATTGCGGAGCGTGTAATACGGTGTTACCAGAGGACATTTACCTCGAGAAATTTAGAAATGTGAAGTTAGAACCAACACAATTACGTTTCATAACGGCGTCAGGGCAAAGGTTAATCCCCTTGGGTAAAATGGTAGTGGATGCGACACGAAATAATAAAACGGTTAAATTGCAAATTGTAATAATTCCAACTGGAGATAAAGGAAGTGCATTATTAGGGCGAGATGGTTTAGATGTCTTATTCCCGGAATGGAGAAAAACGTTTAAGTTAAACCAAATCGAAGAAAGTAATTGGAATAATGAAATGAGAGAGAAATTTCCTAGTTTGATTGATGGTAACCATAAAGAAACGATCGAAGATTTCGAAGCAAATTTGATATTAAAACCAAACTACACTCCAATATTTCATAAGGCATATGCGGTGCCGTACGCACTTGTGGCAAAGGTAGAAGAAAACATAGAGAATTTAGTGAAAGATGGAATATTGATACCAACCAGATCATCGGCTTGGGCAAGTCCGATAGTAGTGGTGGAAAAGAGCGATGGCTCGGTACGTATTTGTATTGATGGAAAAGCGACAATAAACCGATATCTTTCCGTTGAACACTATCCATTGCCTAAAATAGATGATATATTGGCTAAGATTGCAAACTGGAGAATATTTTGTAAGATAGATCTTACCGGAGCATATTTACAAGTGAGGTTATCAAAAAATGCGCAAGATATTTGTACCATAAATACACATAAAGGGTTGTATAAGTACACAAGGATGCCGTTCGGAGTGCAATCAGCTCCGGCTATATTTCAATCAATCATTGATCAAATACTTATACGAACACCAGGTATAGCATATATGGATGATATTTTGGTAGGAGGAAAAACGAAAAAAGAATGCATGGAAAATCTAATGGAAGTGTTAAAGAGGCTTGAAAAATACAAAGTTAAGATAAATGAAAAAAAATCGGAATTTTTCAAAACGAAGATAGAATACTTAGGTTACGTTATAACGGAAGACGGAATTACGCCAAACGCAGAGAAAGTTAAAGCGATTGATAATGCCCCAGCACCTGTAAACGTAATGCAATTACAAGCATATTTGGGGATGTTAAACTATTATGGAAGGTTTTTGCCAAATTTAGCAAATTTACTAAGACCATTACACGAATTGTTACGGAAAAATGTTAAATTTGAGTGGTCCAAAGAATGTCAGGAGTCTTTCGATAAAACGAAATCACTGCTAAAGGCAAATCACGTATTACAACCGTATGATCCTGAAAAACCGATAATATTAACGGTAGATGCTAGTCCCTATGGGGTAGGTGCGGTATTATCGCATGAAATAGGTGGACAAGAGAAGCCAATTTATTTTGCGTCTGCGACTCTAACACAAGCACAAAAAAACTATGCACAAGTTCAAAAAGAAGCGTTAGCGGTAATTTACGGAGTGCAAAAATTCCACAAGTATATTTACGGGGTAAAGTTTAAACTAGTAACGGATAATGCAGGAGTGAAGGAAATTTTTAAGCCTTCAAGAGCAACGTCATCAATAGCTGTGGCGAGATTAAGCCGTTGGGCATTAATATTAGCGAATTACGAGTATATAATTGAGCATAGACCGGGGAAAAATATGGGTCATGTAGATGCTATGAGTAGGTTACCATTAGCAGAAGAATCAATAATAGAAGAAGTAGAAGTTTCATTGAATGCACTATCATCAAATGAAATTTTAGACATTGAGATGATAAGAAAATATCAGCAGAACGATGTATTATTACAACAAGTTTATAAGAACGTAAAATACGGTTGGTCAAAAAATGAGTCAGTTCAGTTAAAAGAGTATTTTAAAATCAAAAACAATTTGGGAATCGAAAATGGAATACTTCTATTCAACGATCGAGTGATAGTCCCAGAAAAACTGAGAGAAGAAATAGTAAAATTGTTCCACGATAATCATGATGGTCTAGTGAGAATGAAAATGGCAGCAAGAAAATTAGTTTGGTGGAAAAACATGGATAAGGATTTTCATAATTTCATTACGTTGTGTCAAATTTGCCAGTCAAGACAGATCATTCCGAAGGAAGTAGTTACAACAAAATGGCCAAAAAGCTTACGTCCGTTTGAGAGAATTCATATTGATTTTTTTTATTTCGAAAATAGTACGTTAATGATAATGGTAGACAGTTTCTCGAAATTCATAGAAGTGAAAATTATGAAAAGTATAAGAGCAGAATATGTAATTGAAGTCATAGAAACATTTTTCGCATGTTTCGGAGTGCCAGAAGAGATAGTATCAGACAATGGGCCTCCCTTTAATTCAGAAAAGTTTGTCATGTTCTTAAAGTCAAAAGGTATTAAGGTCAGTAAATCACCACCGTATCATCCACAATCTAATGGATTAGCTGAAAGGGCAGTGCGAACGGTCAAAGATGCATTGAAGAAATATCTGTTAGATGCAAGATTTAAAGTACTAAATCTACAGAGGAAACTAAATCAATTTTTGTTAAACTATAGAAACAATCCATGCACAGTAACAAAAGCGACACCAAGCGGAAAAGTGTTTTGCTATGTACCACATACCATTATCGCAAAAATTAACCCTACAACAGCACACAAAAGAGAGATTAACGATGAATGCAAGGAGCAAACAAAAGATAGTGTAAAAAGAACTGTTGAAGATGCATTTCATGAAGAAGAAGAGGTATATTACATGTTAGAAACTGGCGCTCTAACCAAAAAAATAAGAGAACAAAGTGAATTTGATAGGTAAGCACTGAGGGTGCACCAAAAAATTAGTTTTTTTATTTATTCTCCGTTATCTTCGCTCTTGGGTGTTTTTATCGCAATTGTCCCCTTTTGCGCGGTTTTCTCCCTTTTTATGCCTATGTCCATATACAAAACATCGCCTTAGCTGACAGTTTGTTGGAACCTTATAACAGTTTCCAACATTCTCCCCTCCAGTGCGACAAAGTTAGCTCTCTTTCTAACCACCGAACTAGACCACGTTAACTGTTGTCACACTCCTATTCTGACTGTCAGCTAATGTTTGTTTACCTTCCGCTAAATAAACGTGCTTACTCGTGTAGCTGAACAAGAAAGACGGATTACAATTCATCTCGATATTGTTGTGTGCCTAAACCGATCAAAACTGTTTCTACACATAAGTGGATCGCATACTACACACATGAATTTGTTCGCTGCGGATAATCTTTTTGTAACGGCGCCTCTCACTTTACTTAGCGAATTAGCTATCAGCGCAGTACGGAGAACCGTGCGCTCCCCGCTTCTGTACCTCACACCTCTCCTCTGTACGCAATGGTTCAATCGCTCACAGCTTCTGCAACCGGACCGCACACACATACTCGCCGAGCTGTCTATAAACGTTTCCCAGCACCGGATGGTACCACGATACGCACGGATGATTTGGCATGAGTATCCTGACTTCCCTTTATCTGCTGCTGAAATTAAATTAAGCTTTTGTTTCAGCCGTACATACCGCCACAAGCCGTTCATTTTTCCATGAGGTAGTCCAATGTGGCACTGCAGCAGGCAACATTTAGTGGCAAGATCCCTCACGATCGACCAGACCGGATCCCTTCTCGACGACACAGAAGACTCCATCCTCCCAATCTCTCTGGATTCCGGGATAGAAATTCTGTTCCTTGACGAACGTGGGACATGGTTCGAGCCGTCGCGCGAGTATGTCTCCCCTCCAGTGCTTCGTTCTCCTAGCTGCAGCACCTCAGACCATGGTTTCAAGCTCAGTCGTGGCATGACTTCCTCGAGCTCGATTGCAACGCAGGGTTCGAAGTAAGCACCTGACTCCGATGGTTCTAAAACTTCGCTTTCCTCGATCAATTCCTGTCTTTCAAAGGTGGCCTCACCGCCACTTGTAGCATCTTTCAACCCCGCAGGACGCAGCCAGAAACGGTGATGAGCCTCGATGTACGTGTCTTCTAAGACAGTGTTTGTGTGTAATGTCGCGTTGGTAGTATTAGTGAACGATTTTAGATTGTGTGTGTTGTGGATCACTGCGCGGTTATGACGTTTATCAGGGCATGTGTGTGTAGTTGTGTCGCCAATGACGTGCGTCCGATTCGCATCACCATTGCGGTCGAGGTCAATACACGGCGGGGAAGGGGTTTGACCCCGGAACATGTCCCCGTGCGGCTCGTGATGCCCGTAGCCAAATTGATCAGGATACGGTGCGCCCGAACGATCTGTTGCCCGGCACCGTTCCTCATCCTTTTCAAGCTCACGGATATCATTTAACTCACGCTCTAGTTGCTTTATTCGTTGCTGTCTTTTCTGTGATTCGCGGATCTTACGCTGAGTCTCAGCGTTTTGCAGACGCAACGCTTCCGCTTGCGTAAATTGAAGCACCAATTCCCGATAGACACGATACGCTACGTCCCGATAGTTGGAAAAGGTCTCACCTACGTTGCCGGTAGTCATTATTGCAGCCCTGGAGTCATGGATCGAATCTGTCGCGATGTGGTCCCGCACCTGCATTCTTGGTGTCGCGTCACGGCCCGTGACGCACCTGCTCGTGCCCGCCTCACGCGAAGATTCTGCTACAGCTTCACACATTATGAGCGAGCCAAAGGACGTTGTGAAGGAACTATTGCGTCCTGCCGTCCGACTCGCTACGGGAATGTTTGCTTTCTCCCGTTCCACTCCGTGTAAATACTGCATGAAATCCATGGTGTTTGCACTACTCAACCTAGTGAACGTTTTCCTTTTTATCACGCGCGCGATTCAACACTAACGTTACTTCGGTGGCTACCGATATTTTTCGTTTCGCGATTTAGTTTTGAGCGTCGATGTGTTCCAAACTAATTTTTTGGAATGTTAGAAACTGGCGCTCTAACCAAAAAAATAAGAGAACAAAGTGAATTTGATAGGTAAGCACTGAGGGTGCACCAAAAAATTAGTTTTTTTATTTATTCTCCGTTATCTTCGCTCTTGGGTGTTTTTATCGCAATTGTCCCCTTTTGCGCGGTTTTCTCCCTTTTTATGCCTATGTCCATATACAAAACATCGCCTTAGCTGACAGTTTGTTGGAACCTTATAACAGTTTCCAACATTACAGGAATCATTTTAAAGAAATTCTGAGATGGATTCCAGCGGTAGTGAAAAAGCGAATAGGCGAAGTCGTGTACCTAATAAGCATTAATGGAATAATACGTAAAGTACACAAAAATCAATTAAGACGAAAAACAATGCATGATAAGTTTATAGTAAATAGAATACCTATATCAAACAAATGGTCTTACAAAAGAAAAAGAAGTGAGTCGAGTCCACCACCCGTACGAAGATCAAAAAGATTAGAAGGGCAACCGCGTTTTAAATACCCAAAATAAGTAAACTTCGTTTAAGGGGGAGAAGTGTAAAGATTGGATAGAAACTTCGTTAAGGGGGAGAATGTAGTGTGTGAATAGTATGAGTGTATATGTGTAAGAGTAGGCGTAAGTAGTTGTAAGTAGTAATAAGAGTATTGGTGTATAAGCAGGAAATACAGTCAGTCGCATACGAACAGTCGAACAGAAAAGAGCTTTTGTGTTGAGATATAACAATGGGTTTCGTCGTACATTTGGTTTCCGAATGTGTTTTTATCCTAATTAAATGTTCTTGTTATTGGTAAAATTCATAAATAGTATTGGTGTGAGGTGTTGTTATGGTATGATCTGATTTACTGAATGTCTTATAATGAATGTGTTGCAATAGTGTGTTTTGGCTTTCCGGAGTGTGTTACAATGTGTATAGCTGGAAGTGTGGTTTATAAAAAGTTATGTATAGCAGATATGCTACAACAGATTCCCTAGATCATCTGCAGCAGATCGTAGTTACCTTTGGCTGCGCGCTGACAGCAAATGTGTCACTGTCCAGTCAAAAGGGACAAGTGTAAAACAGGAGGCCATTTTTAATTAACATTTTAAAGCAAGTATTATCTGGTTACACACGTATTTCTACGTCCGAGTAACATATTGTGCTGTGATATTGTGCATGGAGTCGAGTGAAATTAGAGGGAACGGTGGAAAAATGCAATACAGTAAGTGCAGTTCAAGTGGATATTCAGAAAAAATTCAGAATAAAAGGTTAGTTTCAATTAAGCTTACCAGTGGTGAATTCGGGGGTCCTAGACTGTAAGACGAGTAAAGCCCCCCCCCCCCCCCTGTAGATGGCGATCGGGGAGGGTGGTACTGGCACCCAGCTTTCGAAAACACCCGAAAGGTTCGATAACGGTTAAAAATGTCGAGATACTAATTCATTTGAGATTCTTTCAAGGTTTGATGATCCAGAATGAAATGTATCCTTAAAAACCATTAGAGCTGAGAGAAACGCATATTTTTCGGATAATTTCCAAAGAAGTCAGCCCACAACTGTTGCAAAACAGTTGCTAAAGGTTCGTTGGGCATTCCAGAGATGATTAAATCTTCCTACATTACCTTAAAACGACCGCGCAAAGTGAAGGGAAGAGTGCAAAGCAACGATAATCTTACCCAATATGTGTGTATCACATTCCATTTACACGTCCTGCTCTATGCAACAAAACAATTATTCGCTTTAGTTTTTTGTTTACTTTTATTCGCCCATTATCTCATTGCATAATCGCTTTCATTCTATTATTATCATTCTTTTCTTAACTTTCCTTTGCTTTCACCGCCTGCCGTTATTATTTGAAAACCCCTTCTTTCCATTCGCTCGCTCTTCCACTTTATCCCGCATCCAAGCTTCTTTAATGCATCGGGCGGGTTTTTTCTTGAGAATAGCTGAAAAAAATGGCTATCGCGCTGCACTGTGTGTTTTTGCTTTTTTGTTTGTTTGCTTGCTTGCTTCCGCTTTTATACACAATAAATTGCAAAATTCTTAGCACACATAAACAAAATCGACTCGCGGCTGCGTTCGCTGCGTTGCGCAGCAGCTGATGCATGTTTATATAAGCGCACGGCATACATGATCAACATATACGACATCCGGGCAGACACAAATAAGCCACACGGATGTTACCACTCCGGGAGTTAAGCAGAAGTTATCTACTACTACCACTACTACTAGAGAGCGCTGGTTGGGTTGATCGCCAAGATTTAGACTTTCTGTTTTCCATTTCTCGAATCAATTGCAGTACACTGCCGCTGTACGCAATGGTGTTTGCAGTTTTGTTCCCAAACCGTGGACCACGCGTACCATATGAATGGGCCTGGGCCTAGTTCAGCCTGGCGGGGATTTAGTTTATTTGATTTCCAGTTTGGTTAACATGTGATTTTGCTCGTGTTTGTTTTCTTTGTTGATGCTTGTTGCTGCACTTGCAATGTGTTGCCTGCAGATGCAGATGGATTCGATTATTGTGGCTTAATATTAGTATTCCTCCCGTTGTCGTTGGCTGCGCGTTAGCATGCTCCATCCGCGCACATTCGCTTTACTCACAGACGCCACAAATACGCTAAAGAAATATCATACTGGTATTTGCTGCTGCTGCTGCTGCTGCTGCTGCTGCTGCTGATCTGCTTGCTGTTCGGCGCACTGGATGCCTTACTCATTATTGACTATTACACACAAATAGAGGTATTTTTGTAGTTCTAGAGTATCTGTTTACTGTCTCGTTGGGCGCACCTTTTTGTTTTGTTTCGTTTGCATTTCTTTTGTTTGTTAGTTTGTTGCTTGTTTTGATAATTATGCTGTGTTTGCTTTGCTTTGTATTTTGCTCTCAATAAAGATAATCGTTAATTTATGAAACTTAATTCAAACACTGCTATTATAGCACACGTAGCAAATCGATTTTTTGGAGGATTGCTCCCGACCTCTAATAAGCATACGGATCTATCTTTCTCCTTTTTTGACTCTGTTTGCTGTTGTGTTTTGTTTCCGTTGCAAAAGGATGCCAATAAACGCACCAAAAAAAAACAACCAAACAAACATTAAACTGAACTTTTACATCCTCTTCCTATCTTTTCCAACCCTGTTCCCCACGCAAAAGCGACTCTACTATGTGTGTCCGAGAGACCATGTGTGTGTGTGTGTGTGTCATCCATCCGGCTTCGGCTGCTAAAAACCTCTCTACACGTGAATGGAAGGCACAGAGGCGCACTGCGTCCACATCGGCATGTGTGTGTGTGTATGATGAACTTTTTTTTTAAATGGGTTGTTGTGCGCGTCTCTGGGCGTCCGGGGTTGACTTACACGCGGGCTCCACAGAAGCCAAAAACGTATGAGTTCTTGTTGTGTTGTGTTGTGTATGTTTGTGTGTGTTTTTTTTTCACCCTTGCACCACCCCCCGAACAAAGCAAAACTCAAACAAAATAACGATGCTCTAACGGGCCTGGTGGGAAGCGCGATACTTAAATTGTCTTTACGTGGGATGATATCTATCTCTCTTACAGGTAATATTTATATGCTGTTGCGTGTTGTGATTGGTTAATTGTTCTAATTTGTGCCATGGCCAATGGTTTCGCTCGTGATGGTTTTGCTCCCCGCTTTTAGCAACATTCTTTATCAGAGCAAGGTAATGATGACTTAGGGAATGAGAAGCATGAGAGTGAGAATTAACTTAAAGTGCAAACAAAAGGTTCAATTATTATTCCCCCTCCGTCTCTCTCTCTCCCCTTTCTCTAGTGTGCTACCCTCCTATCGCTAGATTCACATTTTATTTTACGCCTAATCGATATAATTAATGAGTAATTGGGTTGGTTTTTGTTTAGTATCAATGAATGTGTATGTGTGTGTATGTGTGTGCTGGTAGGTTGTAAATGTAAGCGTCTGCTTTAGACGAGGCGATGGCGATTAGAGAATTAGATTCTGAGAATGTCTACGGATTGTCGCAATATCAACACAAATACCTAAGAGATGTAAATCTACCGAAGCATCGGACCTAGCTGTAAACCAAAAAACAAACATCCTCACACACAAAAACCTGTGTAGAACTGTGTAAATCGCTACAATCATCATTGCCGTTCGCCATGATCGTTCGATGAGCGGGAACAGTTGAGCCATCCTTGTGCTACTGAGGGTTACGCGCACACGGCACGAAATGCTTGCGAAATGCGAGCGCCGCGATTGCCGCGATGGCGATGGAAGCATTGGTTGGAGGGATAACATGATTTAGTGAGATATATTTCCCCTCACAGCACAGCACCAGCAGACCAGTAGCGGCAGGGGTGGTAATAATGCACCGGGGGGGAAAGTTGCTAGTGTAGGTTTTATCATCATATCAGACTAGATTTGTATAGCCGCAAAAAGCTACATTTGTTCGCTTCGTTTGGATGCGCAATGTGTCACAGTTGTTCGGTTTCCCCTTTCTCCTCTACATACGTTGATTCTAATTTGCTTCTATTTGTTCAATGTGCTACAGTACCGATCGTCTTGAACGATCCACTACACAGTTTACACGACGCTGTGTGCGCTTGCTACTTCGCTTAAGGCGCCGAGAATCGTTGCGCAGGGCAAAAGCGACATTTTTGGAAAAGGAAACAACGAAAAACAAAAAAACTCTATCGATGATGGCACGTAATTATATGCAGGAGCGCGCATTCGGCTAGCACGTTTGTGTAGGCAAAGCATGGCTCGACTGTTCCCACCCAACACACAGCAGCTTCGGCTGGTTGCTTATAGGGACTGAGGTGTCGAAATTGAGGTGGTACAATTGCAATTTCTCATATAGCTGAGAGTATAGTTGGCAAACGAAACCAAAAACGCATGCTTGTCGCTTTACAGTAGTCTCTGTTTTGTTCTCCTGGGTTAGTTCGGTGTATTCACCACCTCATGATCGTACATCCATCATCATCATCATCTTCAGCTTGTGTAAGAACGGTCGGTTGGTTCCTTGTATCGCGTGGTATCAGTGTATTCGGTATATAAAAAGAGTTAATCCTAATTGTCATTCTGCACATAAAATGTTCCAAAAAAGAAGAAGTCACAAAACTTCTTTCTTCGTTATGTTAGGTTTCTTTTTTCGTGTTGATCCTTCGCTTTCGTGCTGTTAAACTACTAAGTTTCGGTGTTGTGTTATCGGTTGTGCGGTCTACGTCTTCTCGCCCTTTTTCTCATCGCCCGGCTGCGCTAACTTAACTTACTGGAACTTTCTCGTTTGTCTAAACCGTTTCAGATAATAAGCCTTCAATCTCTGATTTGCTTGTCCTACTTCTCCTTCTTGTCCTTTACGCTACACCCTTATACCTCGCACCATTCCAGCCGTCCACCTTTTCTCATAGCGCCAACCTTTGCTTTCAAAGGAATGCAGATGCAAAACGAGCTCCGGCGCAGCAGCTCCGTTACTGATCTTCATTTCAGTATCGCTACGCTACACTCACTTTGCCCGACTTACGATACGTATATTGTATTTTGTTTGTTTGCTGGTTAGAGCGTAGTGTTTGTGTGTAATATATTGTTTAATATTGTTCGAATATTAATTACTACTTCGAGTCACACGGTCTTACCCTTTCTATCAACAATCGTTCACGATGCCTAGCGATATTTTATACAGATCAGCAAAATTTACAATAGCCCTATGCAGGAACTCATATTGTGCCTGGAACGAAAAGGGATGAAAGCGGATAGTGAGGTCGGTCGGGAGGATTTATTTCGCTCTGGACGAAGGAATCCCATTACTTACATATGTCTGTATCATTAAACTACGTTGTGCTCGAAGCTTTCGCACCACGGTGCAAATATCGACGCGTTTCTCCGTCTTCAGCTGCATCACTAATATACACATGGCAACGAAAAGAGAACTTTTGTCCGTTCCGAGACTGCAAACGGAAGGACAGAACGAAGAGAAAAATGAATACACGCAAATAAGTAGCACAAAAGTGCAAAAGAAAAAAAAACGTTCGCGCTTACCTGCAGTGAACGGCAATCGTAAAAATGTCCTGCTGCTGAGAGCTATGCTTCTGCGCCTGGTTCACGATCTCGATCATACCGCGGGTCACCTCCGGCACCTCGCCCTCCACCGTGGGCCATCCATTGTACTGGAACTGTGTCACGTGGATCGTGTCGTTGGTTTTGCAGTTGGTGACGGTGAACTCGCGCTTTGTGTAGTAAGGGCCACTCTCGCTCTGAATGTACGACACTAGCAGGTTTTCGTACTTCATCTCCTCGTCGGCCCAGTACCGGGGACACTTGTTTGGACCGTCGCCGATCTGGGGAGATGCAAAACCGCCGTTAGTTTCAAGAGGGGGACTAGCGTAAAACAAAAGCCGCACTTCGCCAAAGGACCTTACCTCCGAGAACATGACAATCGTTTTGATGCGTTGCTCGAATATCATGCGCCAAAAGTCGAAAATGGTATCCTCCATCGGGTCCTGGGTGATGACGAAGTTGTTCTCGTCATCGTACCCATCGATGAAGGACGCATTAATGTAGGTGCAGTTGTCCCGGCCCGGTATGGGGGCCAGTATGACGCGGTTCTTGTCGTACGGGATGCACGATTCGGAGCGATTTTTCGCCTTGTTTTCCTCGCTCGAGCCCATCGTCGTAGTTTTGCGCGTGTCCTCTTGGAACGCTTTTAGACGCTGCAAAGGGACAATATTAACGATGCAAACCAAATTTCTTTGGCGTTTTCGTTTGCGCCGATGAGCGTCCTGCTTACCTGGAACTGTAGCTCAAGTCGCGATATTTCGACATTCTCCGATGACGGCTGCTTCAGCGCTTCGATGGTGCTGGCCAGCGACTTTTGATCGATCTCCGTGTCTCCAAAGTAGGCCAGCTCGGCCAGTGCACGGTACAAAAAGATGTATTGTTTCTAAAATCGAAGCAAATTGTTGATTTTTTTTTAACTTAAGTTGTGTTGCTTCCACACAATGCTAATTACACACTCACCAAAGATTGGACGAGGAAGTTTCTTTGATATCGCATATCACAAATTGTGTTGAAAATAAACACCTGGCCCTCCTCCTGCAGCTGTTGCATGAGCGTGTCCAGCGCTACAAACGTACCGGTGCGACCGACGCCCGCACTGCAATGCACCAGAATGGGACCACGCTGCAGCGAGTATTCGGAGTTGATTCGGTTGATAAACTTCGTTATGCCTTGCGGGTGTTCCGGTGCCATGAAATCCTTCCACGCCAAATAGTGGTACTGGCTGATCTCGCGAGACGTTTCCTCGCCCGAGCTGGCGGACCGTTTCGTAACCTGCACAACACGGAAAAAAATATTAATGCTCCAAGATCGGCCAGGATGATGAACTGCCATGCTGTCGGTCCTACCTTCAACGTGCGAATGATGTAATCGGCGTAGTATGTAAGCGACTGGAACGTGATCAGCAGCTCGCCGTACTGGATGGAATCGTTCGTGCTTTCCGGCCAATACTTGGCACACTTGGTCTTGTTGTACTCCTCCAGATTCGTCAGCATTACGATAATCTCCAGATGCTGCTCCCAGATCATGCGCCAAAAGTCGTTGATGGTGGCATCCATCGGACCCTGGGCGCAGATGAACTTCTTGCGCTCCTTGTACCCGATGACAAAGTTCGCATTGATGTAGTCCGAGCCGGCCAATCCGTTCAGCGGCGTGAGCTTTACGCGCGTCTGATCGTACGCCTTAATGTCGGGGTACCGGTTCTTGGGCATGTTTTCCTTCATGTCGGAGTTCTTCGTCGTCCGGTCGGCAAACTTGTCCGGCAGCAGCTCGAACTCGTGCTGGAACCCGTAGTCCGAGTCCTTGTGCTTGTCGTTGTACGCCTTCGGCAGGTCGTCTTTCGAGATCGGCGGCAGCACTGGCGGCTTGGCACTGCTGGAACCGAGCAAATGACGATGATGAACATTAACACCACGGCCACCATTGCAGAGGGCTCGTCTGTAGAGAAGGGGAAAGACAGGAAGGGAGCAAAAATAGTCCCGGGGCAACAAAAACAAAACTCGCAGGAAAACCAAACCGTCGATGGGTGTGGGTCTCTGTTCCATTTTCCCTCCCCAGACTGATCGAAACAGCGAACGCTTACCTCAACGAGTCGCCCAAACTGATCGCTTCTCCCTCCTGTGCGATGTTGTTGCTTACGTGCTTGTGCAGGAAGCACAGCACCATTAGCACAATCACCACCACGGCAATCAGTGCCAGCAGGACTTGAATCACAATGTTCAGTATGTAGGACAAATCGTTTCCGTCCACGTCTCCCTCCATCGGTGCTCCGGCATTCATTTCCTGGAAGTACTCGCTAAAAGTCGACAGGTAGTCTCGTCCATCATTGCCGCTGTCGGTTTTTACTGCAGTGTAGAAACAAATATTGAAAAGTTCGTTCATCATCTGTACACCATCAACGGAGAATTACGACCACACTTACCAACAACCTCCAGGAATCCGGTGTAATTACTCGTTGGATCCAGGGCACCGTCAAAAACCGTTTCCAGCCGTGTCAGCGATTCATAATATTTGCCCGTATCTCGTTTCTCGTGATTGGAGGACGCTTTACGCTCATCTTCTAGAGCAACCGCTTCATTGCCCGTCCGTGCTCCCGGTGCTGCCGTCACATCGTCTGCTGCCGGTAGATCATCGCGTGCCGCAGGCAATTCTGTGGGAAAACGCATAACAAAATGAAAAAAAAAGATCTTCCAGACACAAAAACGAACTGACACCGACCTGTCGTTGCTGGTGCTCGTTCCGCCTCGACCTGCACACGGTGCCGCATTTGCAGGCACTGTGGACACAGGCCCACTGCCGGACTGTTTTTACCATCGCCCAGAAACACCTCCGTCTGGCTGCTCATACCGGCGAACACCTCCGCCAGATAGGTTCCACCGTGCGTGTTATTCATCGAATGCACGTCCGCGTAGCTCGTGATGAGCGCGTTCTCGGGCGCCGGCAGCGACCCATTATGGTGAATGTGGATGCGCGTCAGGTACACCTTGTAACAGCAGATCGGTCCATTCCGCTCGGACAGCCGGGGCAGAAACAGTTTAAAGATCCAATCGTCCTGATCCGTCCGCAGCTTGCCCCAGCTAATGCGGCCCAGATTGTCGGGCGTGGTGGCCGGCATGGTGCAGGTCGCCGACGCAACCACGCCGGGCCGCTTCGTGCGCGTGTGCGCCGTAACGTTCACGGTGTAGTTCGTGTTCGGCGGCACATTATCGTACTCGGTCGCGTACGCGGTGGAGTACGAGTCCGGGTTGATGTTTTTGATCTTCGGTCCCCAGATGTCGCTCTTCATCATGCCAAACTCGGACCGATAGTTGGCCACGCCGCTCAAAATGGCCTGATACGACATGATTTTCCCATTCGGAAACTCGGGCACCTCCCAGCGCACGCGAACAAAGTTGCGGCGCGAGATGTTGTGGTGCGAGCAGGTAATTTGCAGACTGCGCGGCGCCGACGCCTGCCCGTCGCTCGTCGTCCCGTTCACCGGGTCCGACCAGTTGCCGCAGATTTTCGTCAGCTCGCTGCAGGCACGCACGCGAAAGTTGTACGTCGTGGCGGTCGCTAAGTTATCGAACATGTACGGCAGGTTGCGGCTGTTCTGCGGATGGAACGCTTCCTTCTTCATGACGGAGTCGTTCACACCGGCGTGCGATACGACCAGCTCGTAGTACTGGATGTAGTCGGTGAGGTTCGCCGGCGGCGGTGCCCAACCGATCGTGATCGTGCTGTGCGAGCTGCCCTTCACCTCGACCTCCGGCGTGAAGCTCGGGTCCGTGTCGAGCGTGCGTATCGTTTCGCTGTACTCGTGGTGCTTGCTGTCGCCCTGCCCGTTCGATGCGCCCAAGCTGATCTTGTAGTCCGTGCCGGGCTCGAACCCGTCCAGCACGTAGAACGAATTGTTTCCTCCTATCTTCTCGCGATAGTACGTGAACGTTTGGTCGCCCGTTTTCAGGTAGCGCACGATGTAGTTCTTGATCCGATCGTTGCCATCGTTGACCGTCCAGTTGAGATAGATTTTGTTCGCTCCGACGGCTTTCGCGTAATCGATCGTTACCTGCGGCACGTCCAGTATCAGCAGCGCCATCGATTTCTTCACCTCGTAGTTGGCCGCCTGCATCTGCGCCGAGGGCAGGACCACGCACGAGTACGTGCCGTTGTGGCCCTTGGTGAGATCGCGCAGGGTCAGGGTGGCGTTCACGTGCCGCTCGTCGATCACCCGCTGTTCCGAGTTGTTGGCCAGCGCCCGCAGGCTGCTTTCACCCGATGCATCCTCCTTCACCCAGTAGATCGTGTGCGACAGCGGAAACGCTTCGATCACGCAGTACAGCTGCTGGGTGCTGGTCGTCTTAGTTCTAATCTTTTCGTTGCTAGTTTGGGTGATCTTTGGTAGAATTACGGTGCGCACGGTGTACGACACGTTGAGACCATTTTCCAGGTTGTAGCAGGTGTAGTTACCTTCGTCGGATTTGGTAAAATTGTGTATGGTCAGGGTGTAGTACAGCTTCGGAGCGTTTGCTTCGTCCGCCTCGTCCGCCGGATCGAGGTAGGACAGCTTCCGGACCGCCTCACTGCTGTCCACGATAAGGAACGATATACTGCAAAATGACCCGGTATGGGGATTAGTAATTAATTGCCCTATACTCCCCATTACCAACTCCAACCACCCACCACCCCACACACTTACCGTGAGTTGGAAATGTTTGCGCCATTCTTTTGCCACACTATGTTCTGATTCTCGGACGTGGCACAGGACAGCGTTCCGTTACTGCCGGCAATGAAGTATTCCTCTCGCACTGAAAACGGTTGGGGGAAGATGCATTAGTCATCATGCGACAGTCAGACGCACCGGTACGCTAGGGCAGGGCGTGTTTGTTGTCTGCTTATTCTATACCTTGACTATCCTTCGCTGCAACCAGCTGACACACGACGTAAACACTTACGAGCCAGCACAAGGGGGCTTGCTTTTTCCACATTGCTTGCCGTCTTCGGGTAAGAGCGTGTGGAAAACAGCTCTTCGATGGCACTGTGATCGGCTTCGCCTGCGCTGCTGCTAATCCGCCCCCTCTTATGATTTGATGCTATCTGCTGATGCTGCTGCTGCTGCTGCCTGTCTGCCAACACCCAACTGTGCCGCGAAAACTGCCCAGCTTCCGCGGGCGGGGACGGACGGACAGCACACACACACACACACAACCACACACTCACACACGGATTTATCTCTCGCCCGTTTGTTCGTTGATTGTTCTGCCTCCGGTACGCTTCCCGCTGTTGCTTCTACTTTTTCTTGCCTGGTTGCTGCTGCTGCTGCTGCTGCTGCTACTCGTACAGCGCCCACGAAACACACCTCTCTTTCTCCCTCTCGCACCTTTCTCCGGGGGCAGTTCGGATGCGGCTTATCACACGCTCGCTGCACTGTGCCGGTGCGCGTAACGCACTTTATTCTATCGCAACTACACTGCACGCAACCATCACTCACTTTTCTATTGCTTCTGTTTCATGGTTTCAGCACTTTTCGGCAGCGTTTTTGCGGACCCAAACGGGAATGGGAAAACAAAAACCGTGTACAATGGCGACCGAAGTGAATGTGAGCCCAGGTTGGTACATGGTGACACAGTTTGACAGCCGACTCCGGTGCGAAGCGGCTCGTGGCGTTGACAGTTCATGTGCGCTCGTTTGCCCAAGTAGCGAATGTGTGTTGTGCATTTTTTATTCAGTTGCTAAATGGAAATTGTTAAAAAACTTGCAACATTCACAAATAAATGCATAGATAACTGCAGGTTAATTATTCATTTATGGGAATTTGAATAGTGTATTAAATCCTGTCCTTAGCTTTGACGAGTGCTACATGGTACGGATTGTATGGATGCGCCTCGTGTTGTTTATGTTCCTAGGACCCGTATTTGAGGAGTTTTTTTTTGTAAAAAAAATCAACAGTGGTTAGGTGGATTTATAAATGCTGTTTATTTCGGTAAGACAGTTTAAAAATGAAAGTTACTCAACAACTTAAATTATACAATGGTAAGTGATGGATCGGAATTTCATATCATAGTGCTAGATTGTTCTTCTTATTTTTCTATTTGGCGTAACGACCTGCGCGGTCATGCCGGCCTTTAGTAGTATTTAGTATTATCCGTAGCGGGATAGTCAGTCTTTGATACAGAACGAAGGAAAGATGCATAAGTTATTTATACAAACTATTTTCGTGCAAGATCTAGCTACTGGGGTTTTATTATTTGGAATTATAAATTTGTATAGATTTTTGCTTCAACATGTCATTTGCATCTCTCTTGCTATCAGCACTAGCTTTGTTAGCAGTGTACAGAAATTTATCTTTGCCATATTTTTATCTTCCACAACTGGAATTCCGCATGAATGCTTCACACAAAGCGGTGCGAAAATAGAACTCTAGTTTATCTACCGGAAAGAACCATAAAATCGGATAACGAAACAGTTGCCGATAACAGCTCGGGGATAAAGATCGAACTTTACTGGTGGACACACTTTTCGTCTGTTTCTAAGGTATCGTTTGGCGCGGGTCGTTGTGTTGAACGCATGGTCGTTCTGTTGCGCTAGGATTTGAATTTTCTACTGCAACGATAATAACGACAAGCTGCTGTGATAAGGCGGTATAAATTGATCAGTAGCTTACGCAGAAAGCTATCTCTACCAGTAGTAGCAGTGGTAGTAGTAGGAAGAACTGATAATCGACTTTTATTTCACGACATCTTTCACAACATTGCGTCGCAAGCAGTCGGAACGCCGGAAGAACAACCTATCGACGCACGTTACCAGCCTATCAAACCATGTTCATCATATCCAACATTTTGGACCATCGGGGCTAAGGGTTTTTATCACAGAAACAATAAAGAAGCGTGTGATATGGCGAATCGAACGGCACTAGGGCCCAATAATTGCATTACTAAATCAATCGGCGCAAACGCTTGTCAATTGTGTGTCGAGTGGATTACTTGCCACTTGACTGATTGACTCCCTTATCTTTGCTGCTGGCCCCAGCAGCAACAGCAACAGCAGCAGCAGCAATACTACCACCGCGCGCATAGGGAACAGAAGCCAACGCGGCTCACACACACACAAATAGAAAGAAAACAAAACACCTTTGAACAAGCTACAAATGAGCCACGACACACGGTACCTGGGCGGGGGATGGATGTGGTTACGTGTGGAATCCGCCGATAGCAATTTTCCATATTTTTAGTTAATAATACATTCCACTCGTGGCACGCTCAGAGCTAATCAGAGTTTACGAGCCTTCGGCACCGCGACCGGCACCAGGATTGTTCAATTGTGCCCTATCGCCAAGGTGTACTGTTTGTACAAACGATGGCTTCGCAGATGAGACAATGTTTTCAAAACGCTAAGAACCATCTCATATTAGCGCTCTACTTCCCCTTGTTTATGTGCTTCGGTTGCACCATCACCTCATCTGCCGGATGGGAGCCCCCGAGGGTTGGGAAGGCGCATAGAATTTACGACACGTCGTCCATCAGTGGGATAGAAAATAGGATGCACCCAGCTCCCGCCCCCCAGCACCCTACTACACTCTGTGGCAATAGTAGCAATTGATAAGTTTCTTTGAACAATACAATCTATTCGAGCGATAGGACCATAGGACCAACCATATCGGGCAAACGGCGCAGGTGTGGACGCTTGAGGCGAAGAGCCAACCAGCGACCCGGTGCTCTGCTACCTGGTCAGTTATGTCAGTGCGTCAGCTCTTGTCGTGTGACGATGGCGAAAGGCACTGATAACGGCTTCATCAAGGCGGCGCAGAGTGAGTGCACGTTTCTTGCTTACTATAGCCACACACACAAACATACACACATACCGAACTGGGGACTCTATCATTCGCGTGCAGATCGCGTTCGTAGAACAATAACACCCTTTTTCAGACTCGAGCACGATACCGATGGCTTCCAGTACGCGTGATCTGTGTCCACTTCGGGCCAAGGGGATGTGGATGGAGCACAGATAGCCCTAATCAACTGGGCACCCAATTCACACTTATCGTCTTTGGTAACAAATTATCGGTACCGCTGAATACGTATGTGTATGGTGTGTATGGGAGACGCCTAACAGATTGTGTCGTAAAGAGAGAGAGAGAGAGAGAGAGATAGAGAAAAAACCAAAAGCAATGAACCTCCCACCGGTTTATGGCGAACCCTTTAAATTTATCGCATTAATCTGTTATCTCTTACCATTGTGTCCCCGGTACGGGTAATGTTTATGGTCACGGCAGTAACAAATGATTCGAAATGCTCTCTGGCTGCAATATTACGATCCAGCTTTGGTCGCAATGATAGACGGGTGGAGGTTGAAGCGTCTCGTCCGGCGTCGTTCAATCAATTTATATTGCACCCGAAAACATTACACCCCGTTGTGGTTTTACAGCAGAAGCTTACAAGCTGCTACACTGTACAGGATCGATAAAGTAGCTCAATTTGTTTATGATCCTCAGTGTGCCGTGCCTCCAGTAGATGGGTGGAATGGGTGCAGAAGCAAAGCAGTCCACTCCCGGGTTGGTTTGTAGTGGTTGAGTTTTCACACCGTGTGTCTTGGGCGGCCCAACGATCCAAACGATACATGCGTCGGGTAGTGCAAGCTATGAACATAGTTCGATTCCACTGTGGGAACCATTCCTCTCCAATGCGTCCGGTTTTTACTGCGCAATATGTTTGTTGTCCTTAAAAAGATCAGGAAATATCATCATCCATGGTCGGGTCCGGTTTTGGACGTGTTCAATCCCTTTGTTACTGTGACCCTGATTAACCAAGACACGTTATACCTGAAAGCTTTTGGTTGGTAGTAAGGTGATGACACTAGGTTTACCCAAATCGTACCACCTGCTTTCTGGGCTTATCAACGAATATCAAGCCCAGCGTAGCGTATCGAGCAACGATCAAACAACAATAGACCAAAGTGTGTTGCCATAACTGTCCTGTCGAAGGTTGCAGAAACAACGAAAAGGAGCCGCTCGCGCGCCTTGTACTAGAAGCCAACAAGAGCGAGGCCATTATTTCTCATTAATATTATTAAAGGCACATGATGTTCATCAGTGTGTTCGTGTGTCAACGAGGTTGAAGTTGATTGTGTGTTGTGTGTGTGTTGCCTCTGATGTTCGTAATTTTAATATCTCGTACATTACGCGACGAAAAGCAAACCTCGAATTTCACCCTCGAATCCGCAACGAATCCGCTACGAATGACACAGCACGGCAGCGCGCGCGCTCATCGCGTATTCGATGCACGTTCAGCATTTTAGTGACACATTAAAATAAGCAAACTTAAGTCTCCGCGAATCGTCGGCGCAGGTCGCCTGCGCTCACGGAAAGCGCACGAACGAACCCCCCTTGGTTGGGGCGTTGCACTTGGTCCCGGGTGGTGGGGTGGCAGGTCTAGAGAGCTGCGGCATTAGCCGGTACTTACGCTAGCTTCGGCGGAACATTTCCATTTGCATTCGATGGCGCTGCCACATGTGTGTACTATCCGAGTTTGGGCCATCCCCTGCGCGCCAGCCCAGGGATTACACATGTACGCGCCGATACGTAGCAGCAGCGCACATGGATATCGCGTAACATCACCGCGGTCGGTGTCTTCCGTGCGCAAGACGTAAGGATTACGGATTTTTCGGATTCCACCTGTCATCGGTCGGTACCTTGTAAACCTGTTTTTTTTTGTCGGTTACCGTGACGCTTTCCTCAACAACTGCACTGGTGTGTTATCTGGGCAAATATTAATTATAAACTGTCTGATAACTCGGAAGCGTTGCGCGAACGCGCGTTTAGAACGCGCAGACCCAAAGAAGGACGGAGGGGTGATTGCGCAGGAAACACAGATAGACGACTCAACCCCTTGCGACTTGGGACGGGACCGGGGGACAACGGATCAGCCAAAAGCTTATAATACCCGATCCAAGGTGTGTATCAATTATTTTTAACTCTACCGCCACTGGCGTCGGCATTATCAGTTCCGGCCGAAAAAGGAGAAATGTGTCCAACCCTTCGGGGGGTTTTTTTGTTCGGATCCACCCTTTCATGTGCTCCTGGTGGGTGGTCCCCAGGGCGGACGGACACGGCAAACTAAAAAGCTAATCCACTCGGACTAACGAACATCCCAAGCGGCGGGGGCATTAACGGTTTTGCAGCAAACGTCACAGCTGAGCGTTCCTGCTTTTGGGAGGAGTTTGGGAATGCTCTGCTCCCGGTGCGAAAGCGAAGCGAACCACTTGTTTGCCCAATTCTTTTATGGCACCTTCTTTACTTAAACAAATTAATAAGCAAATATGATAAAGCAAACGAGATAATTCATCATCCTAAATCAACTGTCAGCAAGTAAGCCATGAATTTTGACCTTCCATTGCAAAGAAAATCTTGCTCCTCTCTCTCTCTCTCTCTCTCTCTCTCTCTCTCTCTCTCCTCCTCCACACACCCGCACACCCCCTACTTGTTCGCTACACTCGCCAAGGACGTTCGCTTTGACCGATAAGTGTTGAGTTTGAGAACGTCGCGCTGTTAACGCGTCCTGCCGCGTCTATCATCTTTAATCACGCGCACCGAGTGGCCATATCTGTGTGTCCCAATATGTCACTGCTGCCTTTCCGGCTACCACTCTCCGGCCGACCCAGCACCTCTCTTCTCGCCCTCACACACACTGGCTCTATCTCGCACCCATTCAAATTATCTGCCCAATATTTGGCCCACCAATTAGCGCGGATTGCGCGAAGTCGTGTATTGACGTTTTGCACCAGGCTCCGTCCCCATCATACCGTCATTTTGTGGGGCGCCATCCGATTGCTACACAGCGCCCGGGCGATCAGGCATTGAATTAGAGAGATTTCTAAGAAGTTTACTCACGACCAGCAATGGCAGCAGCTTCCACACAAGCTCACTACCGGACCACTTTGCACTGTTGTACTGTGTGTACTTGTGTGCGTGGTTGTGTGAAGATTTCGATTGTCAACTTTCCATTATTTGTCTGGAACACTGCTACTTACCTACTTTACTTACCGCCATCAGCAGGAGGGTTGTAGAAAAATGGCGATTTACTCCACCTTCACCTTTCAGCACGCGTCGCGAATGCTTCGCACAGGGACACAACGTAATGGATACAAAATTTCGCAGTTTTTTTTGTAAATATTTTTTGGGGTTTAAAATTAATAACAGATGAAGAAGACCGGAACCGCCACACCCCTGGCAACAGAACATGAGTTCGAAGGAGTTAGGCATAGCTCGAAATCGAACACAATAGATTGGTAAATATGCAAATATGACAAGGAAGAAAAAAACGAACGTGCGCGGAACAAGATTCGGATTGTACTGTCACGAACTCCCAGGCGATCATCCAGTGGGCAAACACATCAAAACAACCGACACAAAAACGGGGAAGAATGTTGTTTTCAGCAATTGTTTTGTTATTTGTTTAATGTTTCGATTTTTTTTCTCACCTCCATTTTCAATAGTTTCTCGATCCCTATTACGAACCGAGCTTCTCCGGCAGGCCACGCGAAGGTTTGGCCCTCAGCAAGAGTTGCAGGGTTGTAACGGAGGAGAAACAAACAGCAGCAGAGTGGACAGAGTATTTGATACTTCGCCTACTAACCAGTCCTTCCCGCTAGTTGCTTCTGATCCAAGGTTGGGAAGCCTATGCAGACGGAAGGGGGTGTTTGGCTCGGAAATCCAGGGGCTCTGTCCTATTTCGGATATTTAGAATTAAACCTCTTTACTCCAAGAGCTTCTGCGTTTGAATCCTGCTTTATTCAAAATATGGCTTACTTTTATACTACAATTATCCTCCCAAGTTTACCCGAATATCCGTTCGGACGGGATAATTCGTGTTTCCAGAAACATCTTATTTTGACTTGGAAGGATAAACAATGGTTACTACGATTAGATTGGTAAAAAAAAGAAATTTAGAATCGCGTGCGTAACATTCTCCCCACCATAATTCATCCCAATGGATTATGCTATATTGGCCGCGATTCATACATCATCTTCTTTTTTCAACTGTTGTACAAGTTTCGGAGCCAAATTGCATGGAGCTATCATACGTTTCTTTGGCGGGACTTTCTGCAAATTTTCTTCGGATAGCACTTTTCTTTTTGTTGGTGAATGCGGAGGCTTCTTCACAAACAGCAAATGCTCCTTCTGCTTCACGTCTATTACTGCAACCTTCACTGCTGGTCGTTTTATTACACCTTGGACTGTTTTGACCGACACTGATCTAACTTGTCCATCTGGTGCTGTTGCAGTCTCTACTATTCTTCCTTTAAGCCATTGTCCAGGTGGAGCGTTATCATTCGTGATGATCACTATATCATTAACCTTGATGGGTTCTACCTTGCACGTCCACTTATTTCGTTTGATCAAAGTAGGCAGGTATTCCTTTTTCCATCGATCCCAGAATGTTTTGGCATTGTGCTGTGCCAATCTAAATTGTTGCCGATCCACTTGCGATGTTTCAGTAGGTGCTGGTAAGGAATCTACACCTCTACCAATTAAGAAATGGAATGGTGTAAGAACCTCTTCTTCTTCTGACGTTAGCGGCAAATGTGTTAAAGGTCGCGAATTTAAAATGGATTCGATCTGAATTAAAGTCGCTCTTAAAGTTTCTGGTGTTGGGTGCCGCGTTTTCCATTCAATAACCATATGTCGCAATGCTTTCTTTATGTTTTGAATCAGACGTTCCCAGGAACCTCCGAAGTGCGGTGCTGCAGGCGGGTTGAACTTCCATTCTATTTTATATTTTAGTGCAGCCTCACGTCCCATTCTTAGATCGATATCTTCGACAATTTTCTTTAATTCTTTTTCTGCGCCAACAAAATTTGTACCGTTGTCACTGTACAGATGTGTTATCTTTCCGCGGCGATGAAGGAAGTTATTCAAACACACCATGAAACTATCGGTGTCCAGTTTCTCTGCTAATTCCAGGTGTACAGCTCTTGTGCTCATACAGGTAAATATCGCTCCCCACCGTTTCTCAGTAGAGCGCTTAACGGTCACATCTAGAGGACCAAAGTAATCTACTCCTGTATGTAGAAATGGAGGATTGTATGGATGCGTTCTATATGTTGGAAGCGGTGCCATGAGAGGTGCTTTAGGAGCAGCGGAGTTCAAAATACATCTTTGGCAGCAACTTTTCACATTTTTTAAGACTGTTCGTAGATTGATAATCCAGTAATTTTGTCTTAAAACTCCTATTACAACATTATCTGCCTGGTGCATATATTTCTCGTGGTAGTCTCGAACGAGAAGTTTCACAACACGTGACCTTTGGGGTAAGATAATTGGCAAACGCGCGCTGTATGGCAAGCATGATGCATTTTCTAGACGGCCTCTTGATCTTAATATTCCTTTTTCATCTAGAAACGGTACTAGTGTTCGAATGCTGCTTTTGTTCGAAATCTCCTTTCCTTTTTCGAGAGCTTCCATCTCTTCAGGAAAACCTTCCCACTGAGCTTTTCGCAGTAATGAGAGTTTAGCCGTTTCCATGTCCCTGTACGATATGGTTCGAGAAAAATTGCTCCGGTTCTTCAAGAAATCGACGTATTTTTTCATAACTGTTTGGTGCTTCAGCAATTTGTCCCACGATGAAAAATAGTATTCTGGAGCAATTGTTTCTTTGTGCACGGTAACGAGGTGCTGTTCCACAGCTACTTCATGTACTCCAGGCCAGTCGCGTTCATGCTCTTGTAAAAACTGTGGGCCATTGTACCATGTCCACGAATTGCTGGTGATTTTCGTGGCAATATCGGCTGGATTATCCTTTGTGGATACCCATCTCCACTGGTTGGCACTGGTTGTGTCCAATATTTCACTTACACGATGCGATACGAAAACTTCATACTTTCTATGTTCGCTGTTAATCCACGCAAGAACAGTTTTCGAATCACTCCAGAATATTGTACGACTAATCTTTAATCGAAGCTCTTTAATTACACTAGCAGTCAATCTGGCTCCTAAAACTGCTGCTTGTAGCTCGAGTTTTGGTATTGACAAAGCCTTCGTTGGAGCCACTCTAGACTTTGCTGCAACTAGTCGTACGACAAAGCAACCATTGAAATTGCTTCTTGCATATACGGCTGCAGCAAATGCTTCCTGTGAAGCGTCTACAAATGTGTGGATTTCAACTGGATTCATAATTGAAGCAACAATTGGTCTTGGGATGGCTAAATCTTTAACGCTGGTGATCATTTTAAGCCATTCGATCCATTTTCCATGCAAACTATCAGGAATCTGCGTATCCCAATCATTTGTTGCGGCGTTGATAGATTGCATTAGAATACGTCCCTGGATGGTTATGTGACTAATGAGGCCAAGTGGATCATATGCACTCATTACGAAGCTCAAAGCTTCTCTTTTGGTTGGCTTCTTTTCCAGATTTATCCGTCCAACATCTACCTTGTACCCGAAGCAATCTAATTGTGTGTTCCACTGGACACCCAGGATCTTCTCGACACACGAATCTTTTTCCTTTATATCGACGATAGCCTTCACCTGATGTCGTTCTTGAGGAATAGCTTCCATCAACTCTCGCTTATTCGAGATGAAGTTTCTTATATGGAATCCACCATTTTCGTGAACCTGAATCACCTCAGTCACCGTTTTGATCGCCTTTTCCATGGAAAAGAAACTATCGAGGTAATCATCCACGTAATGCTGGTTTCGAATTGGTTCAAGTGCTAACGGGTACATTTCACTATTCGCTTCCGCATTGCGATTTTTCACTACCTGCGCACATGCCGGTGAGCAAGTTGCTCCGAACGTCATAACCTGCATGACGTAAGTATCTGGTGTTCTGGTACTATCGCCGTCACGCCATAAAATTCGCTGCGCATCTTGATCTTCCTTCCGAATTTTCACTTGGTGAAACATCTCCTTGATGTCACCACACACACAGATGGGTCCTTCACGGAATCGAAGAAGCACTCCAAATAAAGATGCCATCTCGTCTGGACCAGTTAATAATAGTGAATTTAGTGAAACGCCGTTGACTTTTGCTGCTGCGTCAAATACTAACCTCGGCTTTGGTATCGGCTTATTTTTGTTTACTACCACAAAGTGAGGAATGTAAAATATTTTTGGTGATTGCCGTTTAAGGTCTTCTTTCGTTAGCTTGCGTATGTATCCTTTCTGCTGGTACTCTTCAAATGTTTTGCACAGCCAATTTTTCAAACCAGGGTCCTTTGCTAGCTGTTTCTCTTGCGTTGCTAGGCGACGGAGCGCGTTGCTATAGCTGTTCGGCAATATGACGTCATCGTCTCTCCATAGCAAGCCTACTTCGTATCTACCATCCGTTTTCTTCAGTGTTTTCTCGATGATGGTCTCCGCTCTCTCTAATGCTTGAGATTTTACTGTTTTCACCGGTTTAACGCCAAACTCTTCGGTGGAAAAATATCGTCGCATCATTTCAGTCATCAAATCCTCGCTCTTGTGAATCATTAAGTGATTTGTTTCTGATAGACATATTTTGTCGATGCCAAAAATCAACCATCCAAGTTTGGTTTTAATCGCCATTGGTTCTTCCGGTCGTCCCATCTTTCGACCAAGCGGCATTAAAAGATGACTGTGGTTTAATCCAATCAGCACAGTTGGACGAGCTTTCTGGTAGTCGGATAGCTTGATGCCTTTAAGATGCGGATAACGTGCTGCTAATATGCTGCCAGATAGCGTTTGACTTGGCAGTTGTAGATTTTTCACAGTCCGTATACCATTAAGTAAATGTTCTTTTTTCTCGTTCACTCCTTTGATCATGCAGCTCACTCTTCTGCTACAGTTTTCCTGCACGGATAGGTTTTGTGTCCATGTTAGGGTTAATGGATCGGTTACACCGTTTAAGTGCAATTTATTTGCCGTATTCTCTTCGATGAGTGTTAAAGATGACCCGGCATCTAAAAATGCGTACGTTTCTAACGTGTGATTATTGTTTCGCAACACCACTGGAACAATCTGGTAGTAGACATTTTGAATTGTTTGATGGTAATTCATCCGAACTGTGTCTCCAGTGTGCAGTAACTGATGATGGGTTTCTCTGCATCCTTGAATACCGCATTCTCTAGCCGCATTGCAATTGTTCTGGCTATGATTATTCGATGTCAAACATGCTTGACACTGTTGGTTGTTTACCACTATTTCTAGCCTTTCATGTACCGGAATATTCTTAAAACGTTCACATCGATATAGTGCGTGAGAACCCTGACAACATGGACATGGCTGGAAAAATCGTTGAACGTTCCGCACACGTGTATTGAATGGTCTTGTTTGTGTGTTCATCGGGTGAGAATTATGAGGTTGTGGTGGACGATTCATCGGACGATTGTTGTTTATTTCCGCTGGACGTTGTTGATTTGGCGAAAATTGAGGACGATGAAAGTTTAAAGGTTGTCGAAATCTTTCATTCCTTTTCGGCAATTTTCTGATATTTTCTGCTATCGGATAAAGCCATTCACTAAAATGTTCAAGTGTTGGTATTTTGTTCTTTTTCTCAAGGCTAGACTTAAATTCGATCCATTTCAATTGTTTATCGGTCGAAAATTTAAAAATTAATTCATCCACTAAACGATGGTCTTGAAGGTATCCCTCTTTTTTAATGGCTTTGAGGTTGATGATCATGTCTTCCAAAGCATCTGACAGATCCGGTATCTTCATCTGGTTCTCGACTCTAACCTTCAATACTTCTCCAAGTAAATCTTGATACACTTGTTCTGGTCTCCCGAACTGTTCTTCTAATTTCTTCATAATGATTGGAACGTTGTCTGGTTCGAGAAACAATCGACGAACACATCTTTCTGCTTCTCCTTTCAAAGCATGTTGTAAACGATTTAAGTTTTCTACATTGCTGAAACTTCCTTCCTCGGTGGTTTCTTCAAAGGCACGTTTGAACTTCGGCCAATCTTTTGAAGTACCATTAAAATTTGGCAAACTATTGAGGGTCATGCGCTTGATATGAGTTGATGAGGTCAAACCACTCATTTTCAACGCTTCAATTAGTGCCTTTAGGGTTGTATCCTGATTTGTTGATTGCGAAATTTCCATATACTCCGCCCTATCGTTTCTGCATTTCACGCAAACAAATTCTTCATCTTCATCGGGCAATCGTATCACCTTTACGCATGAAGCGTGAAACCAACGGTCGCATTCATCGCAGCGTACCATATCATCAATGTCATCTGGCTTGGTGCACAAGCGACAAGCACCTTGCTCATTTTCAACAAAATATAATCTTCTGCTCGCCATTGTTGAAAGTTAGTATATCTGTGCAGCAAAGAATACACAGATCCCTTTCGACAAGCAGAAAAATTATGTCTCCGACACAACAGACTTCTAGATCGAATGCTTCGTAGAGAAAATTCTCACAGGAACCGATAGCTTCGAAAAAGAAATTTTCTGTTAAATCTTCTTCCGTCTTTCAAGAACCGATAGTTTCGAAATCGTAATTTTCCGCGAAATCTTCTTCCTCTCTGGAGCCACCAAATATTACGAACCGAGCTTCTCCGGCAGGCCACGCGAAGGTTTGGCCCTCAGCAAGAGTTGCAGGGTTGTAACGGAGGAGAAACAAACAGCAGCAGAGTGGACAGAGTATTTGATACTTCGCCTACTAACCAGTCCTTCCCGCTAGTTGCTTCTGATCCAAGGTTGGGAAGCCTATGCAGACGGAAGGGGGTGTTTGGCTCGGAAATCCAGGGGCTCTGTCCTATTTCGGATATTTAGAATTAAACCTCTTTACTCCAAGAGCTTCTGCGTTTGAATCCTGCTTTATTCAAAATATGGCTTACTTTTATACTACAATTATCCTCCCAAGTTTACCCGAATATCCGTTCGGACGGGATAATTCGTGTTTCCAGAAACATCTTATTTTGACTTGGAAGGATAAACAATGGTTACTACGATTAGATTGGTAAAAAAAAGAAATTTAGAATCGCGTGCGTAACAATCCCTCTCTGTCTCTTTCACACACACACTCTCACTACACAACGTTTTTCATCGTTTCTTTCGTTCGCTTTTTGGCAGCACCAATTTTCCGTTCCCCTTTTCTGTCGCTAGTTGTTGCTCTGTGTATGCGTTTGTGTTTGTCTACTTTGACAGCCCTGTGTGCGTGTGTTAGCGTTATTGTTTCACATTGCATTGGACATTAGATGCCACCCGGCTGCTGCACCGTTTCCAACGGCCTACTTTTTGCATCGTCGTCCGGTTTCCGGGGCACCAGCACTACTAGGTACACTTGCACCTACCTTTGCTTTGCTGCTTCGCCAATGGCAACGTGCTGTTTCCGTCCAACAATCCAATTCTTTCGGTTACTGGTTGTGAAGGTGGATTTAACAATTTAAAAGTCAGTTTGTTTCAGCTTGTTTAGTTGTTTTAATGTTTCATGTCTTTTCTTTTTTTTCTGTTTTACTGTTTTCGTTTCATGTCGCCTGTTCTATTCTTTCGTGTTTTCTTCCTTGCTTTGATTTGTTCTATGGCTTTCCACTTTCGGGGACTCTGTATGTGTGTGTGTGTGTGTGTGTGTGTGTTTTTGTCACTGTTTTTCACCTTTCTTTTTTCACAATTGCTTATTTGCTACCACACCTCCCGCCCGCCAGACGAACAACAAACAAACAGTCCCCGATCGGTTTTATCCATCCCCCAATTTTGTGTGGTAGGTTTATGTAATTATCATTAATTTAACAATATCTGCGTAGTTCATTAGTGTATTGTTTTAGGAATAATTTGAAACTTTGATTTCGGTAAATACGTTTTGTTTTATTTTTGAATGATTTTATATGTCTTTTTGCGCTTTTCGCGCGCCCCACACACGCATTCGCTCGCGCTTCACCTTTTTTGTTTTATATAACACATTGTGCGAGTGCGAGGAAGTAGGTTTGTAACATTGCTTTTGCTGTAAACTTCCGTTTCGGGGTTAGGTTTAATGTGTTTAATTCGCACCTGCAGTCGTCACCTGCAATCGATAACAAACGCACTGGATACGCACGTACACCACCTTGTTAAAGGGGAGCCAAAAGAACAAAAACAATATCGTCTGCGATGGCATCTCATCGTTCCTCTGCTCTGTCTAATATGTCGGTGTTTTTTCAATATATTTTTTAAGTCTATTTGTGGATCGTTTGGATATTTGTTTTGTAATTTTTCATCTCTGCTGGGTGGTGATAATTTGCATTGAAATCGCTTCGATTTACTCTCTCATCTTGCTCTGTTTGCTGTGGAAAAAGGTGCTGCATCAACGACGTGCGCTACGTTCCCTCTCGACTTTACACCGGCTCTGGGTTTCCCGTTTCGTTCCGTTTTATTTTATTCGCTGGTTGTTTAGTCTGTTTGTTACGTTTTCTCACAACAAAATGAATGAATAGAACTACATCGATGAATATACAGCAAAAGTGATGAAAGTTTTTTTTGTATATGGTATATGTATATATATATAATATATATCGTAGGCTTCGATTCGATTCTCTCGGTTCTCTCTCTCTCTTTGCGCACTTCCCGCCGTGTCTTGTTTTGCTTGTTTTTTTTTTGTTTGTTTTGCTTCTACTATATACTTCACAACACTCGGGCGACCTGTGTCAATAATAATAGTAATAATATAATATACTATATGTTTTTTATCTGTCTTTTTTCTGCATATATATACTCTATAACCTCTCTCTATATGTATATATGTATATTCTTGTCCTGTCGTTTTGCTAACTTTACTTTATTTTACTTGTTGTTTTTTTTATTCATTTTTAGTTGTAAACTGTAGCCGAACGTATGTTTATCGCGATTCCTTGTTTTGTTGGTTGGTTTTCCTTTTTAGTTTTTAGTAGATAATACAATGGTTCATTCATGTTTGATTTGTTTCGTGTTTTTTTCGTGTCGCTTTCTTCTCTTTTAAGTAATATTATTGTAATAGCAATAATTTAGTAACACTTGTATTTTGTTTTTTGTTTAATTATTTAATTATAATTTAATTATTGTATTAGATTTCGTTATCTTGCTTCTTCGACTTATTCTCTTTATTTGCTTTTTTTTCTTCAATTTATACTTTTGAGCGTCTCTCTCTCTCTCTCGCCCTCTCTTTCTCTCTCTCGCTCTCTCCAATTAACCGTTATTTCCTAACACCATATGATGGTCGATATCGTTGTTGGCCTTTTCCTACTCTCAGTTGCACTTAAGGCGGCATTCTTCAACTACTCGCTACTGTTTTGATACCCCACATCCTACCGCGTAAATAATGCAACCTCCTGCTTTTGCTGTACTACATTTTGTACAGTGAATACTTTACGATTCCATCACGCATCAGCCGCTTCCTCGGCCACTTCCGTACACGACGTAACACTATTATTGCATTTGTTAATATTTTAAACCTTAGTAAATGGGCTGACCCACACTGTGTCCACTGTGCCGTTGGGTCCTAACAATGCTTTACGTAACAATGATAACAAAAAACGGAAACAGAAATAGAACCAAAACGTGTCGCAGCGCAAAATACTACTACAATTCAGTAATGCTGTAACTGCACCCTTTCTCTCTCTCTCTCTCTCTACCCCTCTCGCTCTTTTATCAGTTCAATTGGGTCACCGCTAGCTCTGGTGTACTGGTTCGGTTTTTCGCACTAAGTGTAACCATTCTTCTTACCTATAATGTGCTGCGTGTATCTCGCACGCATCTCCCAACGGCTTGCGCTAAGAAAAGCGTGACGGGGCTTTTGTGTATCACTAGCAAAACGTATGCAGCAAAGTTAACGCTTACTTACACATCTAAACAAAGCAACAGATAACAGCTTCTTCGACTTCTTCCACTTCTTACACCAAAGTTTAATTAGCAACTAAGAATGTAAAAACAATTGCACGCATGTTCGTCTCACGCCCTTGATTTTTGTTCAAAAAGGGTGTAAGCAGCAGCTGCAGTAAACCGTAGTGGCGACTTCTACAGGCAACAGGCAGCCAACCAAAAACCAACTAAAATTCTTTAATATGGCAACGTAACACCATTCTTCCCATTTTCCCGTTGCTTGGTGACCTTAAATGTTGTTTTTTTTTAAACGGTCGGAAGTGTGTGTGTGTGTGCGCGCACGTGAATTTACGTCTTATTTAATTAGATAACAGATTGGTCTACCCGCCAAAAAAATGAAAAAAAAAACAACAAACTAATACATCATGCTAAGTAGAATAGGCTACTACCAATGGAAATACTGATACTGCGCTCGTCCATGCCCACTATCAGGCTAGGTAAGTTACCGAGCAGAAAGCGAACAGCGACGATACTCATCACCAGCACCAGGACCCAACAGGGGTATACTCTCTAATCTGGCGTACTATAAATCCTCGCCACAACTCGGTTCCAATCTCACACACCAACTAATCCTCTAGTGACACATGATTTGCACACCCGACTTTGCACACACGCTCTGCTGCTGCTCTGATACCTGGTTGACTTAGAACGGGCAAGATAGTACCCCAGGCTTTGGCCTATGGCCGTCTTCCACCAGTACCTTTTAACGATTGTAAATCTTTCACCAACGCCACCGTGTATGTTTGGCCGTCTGTATACAGGGAGCTCCAATGCTTAAGCCATCCGTCCACCACTGTGTGGGCTCGATTGTTTTGTGAGCAAATCTAGGGCGCCATCAGCCGTTACGGCTGATCTCTCAAGCTGTGTGTTTAAACTCCACAACCCACGGCGCATCCCATTTATCACGTTCTAATGCTTCGTACAACAAATCCGTACACTCCACACACACACCCGGGCCAAACACAATGTGACACACAGTGTGAGATAATGTGGCCGAGGGTGGTCGTACTGCTAGAGAACCCGCAAAGCACACATCACTTTTTTGCTTTTCAACCGGCCCTCCCCGATTGGTCCAATTAAACGTTTGCAGCACATTCTGGCCGCTCTGGCATTTTAATAAGTACTTGCCCGCAAGGGGATTCTATTAATCAATCTGTCTCGTAGCTTGTAGACTTACGACTCGATGCCTCTGATCAATCGCATCTTTTCCTGTCGAATGGACCTCAGTGTTCACTTGGGTGTTCACTTGGGCTGGGACTAAGCAACCAATGGAAAAGAAATCTAGGAATTTGGTAAGATCTACAAAAAAGGGTCTAGTCTTTTTAGAACAGGGATTTTGTTTGCGCACCAAAAAAAAAACAACATAAGGTTGAAAAAGTTGAATGGCTAATGTGCGAATGGGTGCCACTGTTTACTTATGCGTTAGGATCACCTCGACAAGCTCTGATCTTCACGCTCTCAGGCAACCAAGAGCATCAAGCTTTTCTCCGATCAAGATGCTAATTGAACAGTGGAACAGATCTGGGCGATAGCTTCTTCGACGCTTTATAATGATCTCATAGATCTCCAACTCACAGATGATCGATAAAGACAGCGTGTCATATGGCTTTGAAAAATGGGAACCTGTTTTTGTTTTGTAAACGCAACTCCACCAAGCATCTGCTATGTACAAACGGCTGTGTTAGAACTGTTGGCTTGGTTCCCCTCCATTGTGATCATCACACGCGGGACCTGTTTTGGTCGTGATTTTGGAGTGGTAGAACTAACACACTAACTACGAGGAACAAACAATACTACGTCTGGCAGGGTTAATTGCTCCGCTCAATACAACACAAAACTGTCTACTGCTCTGCGAACTGTCTCCGCGAATCTCCGTCATCGATGACGTCTTTATCCCTGTTTTGATGACGTATTCGCTGACGTCAGGATGTTAGTTGCATCATGTCCCCTTTCGATGCCCGATGTACTAAGATGTAGTAACATCGTCACAACCCCCTTCACCTCGCCATCTACAACGAGCCGGAACCGGAGGAGCATCGTGCATCCGATCGTCGGTGCAATTTCGAGTTCGATTATTGTCATTTCCACAAACCAATCTTCCTTGGGGCCTGCGCGCGCGCGCGCTCGCGGGGGGACCACACAACTGGGGCGAGAGAAGATTGGTTCAAAATATGGTTCCGGCCGCTGTCGTTGCCATCATCCTCCTCGCAAACAACGCTCACAAACATCAAAAACAAGAACAGTAATATCAACAACAACAACACCGTCAACCGCCGGAACGTGCCCTCGGGCTCGCGTGGGTCGCGTGTGGTTTGTTTTCCACTGAAACACAACAACAACAACAAAAACCCAAACCAAATCGTCATCAAATTATCCCCATTTTGACCCACCACACCGTTGGGGGGGAGAAGGGTAAAGGAAGAAGTTGGATAGATAATAATGTCATGCTCATGAAACACGTATTTAACAAGAAATAACAATTAGTGAACATGATATCGATAAATCGGTGACGTCGTCGATGGGGCCCCGCGTTGGCCCTTCTGAGTGTTGTTTCGGTTTTCTTTGGTGATTTGTTGGTTACATGTGTGTGTGTCGTAGCCTTTTGTATTCCGATAATCAATCCCCCGAAGGTGGCCCTTGAACGATACCGATCAAAAGTGTGCAAAAAAGCAGCAATAGCTACACCGCACCGTCATCGTGAAGGGCGCGCGAACCTGCCGCATCGATCACGTTGCTTGAGTAGATTCGATTCGGAATGGATGGGCACTAGCAAGATGGGCTGTGGACTGGAAGGCTGGATTCCTTGAATCGAAGCGCGCAATTAGCTAAAGGGCAAACCGATCGCGCACACAAGCATTCCCGACTGACATTTCGATTCTCCGATGTAACGCCCAATGCTGACGGTCTTCCCCCCCTTATCACATCTAAATAATGACCCTCCGGATATTCCTACTCGCACCTCCTGGAGAACCGGGATGAGCGACATTATGATATTTTTCGAATGCAAATGCCGCCGCCGCGGTCACCATTACGTAGCGCACGTACGGGTGAGCCTTCCGTAACTGTTGCTGCTGTTACACGCGTCTCATTACATCAACCGCGCTTTGATCGTGTCGTGTCACCTTCCAGCGACGCATTCCACATCACAGCCGGAGACTTTAAACTGCTTCGGCAACACCGGAGAGGATAGGACGGTCGAGAGACACCCGCGTTCGAGATAATGGGTGATGGAATTCTTTTCCTTCCTTCCTCCAGGCAAGATAACACACACACACACATGTTCAGACGGTGAGCGACAGCCAGTCGCTTGCTGTTGGCGCGCGCGAGGGCACCGTGCAATCCATGCATGGCAAATTTGTCAACCCTTTCTGTGACATCAAGAGCAAGAGCGCGACGGCCAACGATAGGCGAAAACCCCGGGGAGAGCTCCCTTGCGTTAGCGTCCCCTTTCCACCATGAGATGAATGGGAGTAGGGGAAGTAGGGGCGAGACTGGAAAGCAAAAATAATGAGTGATAAGCGTACGAAATGTGCGCTGGCGCCATAATTGTCAACGTCAAGATTATGAGACGCGCTGGCAGCAAAGCAAAAAAGGAAAAAACAGCGAAGAATAGGGGAGGAATATAGATCGGACAAAGCAACTTCACCCCGTCCCCCATCTAAGCCTTTCCTGCTGGCTATCTTTTCGAGGGGCCACCTACGTCACACCGCAGTCATATGAATGAACATTATCTCACACGCACCCGCCGTATGCCGTGTCCGCTAGCACACTAGCCGGCGTCATGGTGGCCCCAAGGCGGTCCCACCGCTCGGTCGCCGAATAATTGATCGGGAGACTCTCCCAGCAGGTCCGTACGCGCGCGTCCTACGGCGTGGCGGGGTGGGTACCCATAAAGAAATAAATCAAACGGGGGCCGTACCAATCGATTGAGTAGCGTATTGGGGAAGCTTAAATACCGGACTATCCTCCTGCTTCTGCTTCTTCCCCGGCGCCCTTGCCACGGGCGTGATGCTAGATGGGCTTAACTAGCGCTGTATAACTCAGGATCTAATTGATCGGTTTGATAAAGTTGATATAAGCCATCTCTCTTCCCATCATCATCATCTTCATCATCGTCATCATCTCGTGTTCTTGTCGTGCTGTGCTATGGGTGGCCAATGGACTGATCAGCAGACGGGCGCAAGTGGAGTGGGCGCAGACTCAGTCAAAAACTGAGTCTTGCAACAACGACAACAGTCTTGTGGGACCCAAGTCATCCGGCGTCGTTCGAGAATTAGATTAGCCTTCGTAACAATGGCTTCATTTCGGCTGATTCATATGCCCCATCGTCATGCTGCCATGTTCGGCAATTGAAACGAACTCCTTTACTCGTTTACCTATCAGCAATCGGACACTACTCCGGGTGCGTGTCATGTCGACCACGACTGCGACGGAGATGATGGTCTAGAAGAAGGAAAAAAGTAAGCCGCAAGCTTCGGAACGGCAAGATCGTATCACCGGAAAGAGTGGCCTTTTTTTAAAAAGCAAACATGCGTTCAATGCTTTACCGCATCATCACGGCCAGACTTCAACATGATGGTGCTGTGTGCGAGTTTCGATCGATTATTTGGCGATGGTGGCGCACTATAAGGGCTTAGTTTTTCCTAGCAGATCCGCAGCGAGCCCGAGCACAACTGATCAATGTAACAACTACAGGCGATATCGAGGAACATTAACAGCAAAAATGATATTCGCCTACTGGGATTGCTGTATCCCATCCCAAACCTCCCAAAAAACGGCACACCGAATAACTTCTTTCCCTATCGTCTCAATATTCTGGCGCGATCTGCTGCTTAGCAAACAAAAAACAATCCCGATCGGGTGACAGTGTCGCCGTCTATTGTTTTACTAGAGCTAGCTGACTTAGATATGATACTACATCCTACGGGGTCGAGTACGACTCAGTAGACGGCGGGGGGAATTAAAAGCGACATTAAACTCCGAACCGAAGATTAAAAAAAACATACATACACGACGCCATGCGCGGAACGGATAATAATGATATTGCATACGGGTTGGCTCTCCTGGCCCTTTCCCCCTACTCCCCTGCCCTTATCTTACTTGATGGTTACTACACCAATTTTCTGTGCTACAAATTTTCCACAGCCACCACTGTAGGGACCTGCCCTACGGCACAACAGTATCGCACGATATTGCCCAGCGTTATTGCCACTGTGTCACGCTCTGATGACACTAAAAACTCAGTAATACGGGTCTCTGACACAATTGTGCATACATACAACGATACACACACACACACACACATGTTCGATCATCTAAGTTTACCCTTTTGTTCTGCTGTCCAACTCCCTCGGAACCCCTGCACCATGCGCGACATGCTTTACACGTGTTTCGTATTACATATTCTGTGACCAAACGATCGATCCCGCGTAATTACCACTTTAGCGATCAAATTGATTCATTTAACGATATTTGTCGTGTGTGTGTGTGTGTATGTTACATGCTTTCTTCCTGACGGGCTCATAGTACTTACAAGTGATAGATTTCGGTTCGCTCATGCCTCTGCCTTTGTCCATGCACTTTTGATACGTTTTTCAATACGTTATAACAGACTGTTGGGGTGCGCTTTTCTGCTGGCTGCTTGTATGATGGAGATGATGACGCTGCTGCTGCTGCTGCTGCTGGTGATGAAGATGATGATGATCTTGTTGAAGATGATGAGGCTGATGTTGTTGTAGCAGCAGTTCCGCCAGCGGCTGTATCGGTTCGACCGAATCTTGCTGCTGCTGCTGCTGATGCTCCCTAGTAAAAGTAGTAGTAGTAGTAGTACCGACCACTAGTAGCTACGACTCGAGCTTCACGTTCGTTTCGAGCGCAAACTGGAGCTGCGTCTGGAGCCGCTTGTTCTCCGCCAGCAGCTGGTTGATGCTTTCCTTTAGCTGCAGGTTCTCCAGCAGTATCTGGTCCTTCTCGGCAAGGCACTCGGTCAGCTTGTCGCTGGTGTCTTTCAACCGCGTAATGTACTCGCACGCTTTCGCCAGGATGCCGCCCTTCGACAGGTTCTCGCCCTGGCCGCCATTGTTCTGCTTGTTCTGCGTCTCGGACGACGGGCTGTTCATGTGCTCGGCGGGGATGATTTTGTTCAGCTCGTGGATCCAGTTGTTGATTTTGTCCCTCCGCCGTCTCTCGATCTCGTTGTGGTTCGCCCTTCGCCGATCATCGCGCTGTTGCTGCGAGTGAGAAGAAGTGAAGAACCGTCAGCGAAAAGTGGTATTTTGGGTTTTTTTTGTAAAAAATGTAAGAAATTATTGAACTTGATTAACGATCCACAACCGAAACGACCCACAAAAGTATGCCATTCTGTGGTTTTGATAATCGTGTGCTGTGATGATGATGGTATCAACCGTTCCACGACGTCGATCACGTTTTTCCAGCCGCTTCTCCCATTTCTAATCGACTTTGTCAACGAGCCCGCACGTTCAAAAAAACGCCCTCCCAACCCTCTGATAATGCTGATTGATGCCAACGGCGGCCCGGCTTGCCCACGGCATAATCTAGCAGCCCATCCACATCCCATTTATTACTATCGGTACCGACGCACACCAGCCCAAACCACCGGATCTGTGTATGTGTGTCCTTTTGGTTCCGTTGTACAGAAACTCCGACCAGCAGCCCTAGCCAACCCTAAGAAGGTGGTGTGGTGGAGGCAAGCAAAGAGGACCACCACCAGCCACCAGCAAGCTTTCCTTCTCCTCGTGCCACTTTTGGCGCAAAAGCGCAACCGCAACGCACCACCCCTATTGCGCACTCCTCCTAGTCACTGTCGCTGACTGGTCATTTATCTCCAGCGCGACTTGTGCGACATGCGATTTTTTTTGTTTGTTCGTTCGTTTTCGTTGCTGTTTCTCGCACTATTTCATTCACCTTGGCGCGACATCGATGCATACGCGGGCTGCGTGGTTTTTATGCGCTCTTTTGATAGTGTATTGAGCTGAGCGAGCGCGCGCGCGACCACCAACGGCCGATGCCGCCGATCGGCAAGTTCAAATAACCAGTTTCGGTTAGTACCGGAGGAGAGTCCTCGTCGTCATTGTCGACACCGTCGCCGTGCCCGGGGGCGGCAAAAGGTAGTGAAGCCCAACAGCAACAAAAAAGCACTACTGCTGCAGCTACTACTACACACGCACACACACACACACACACACACACACATGTTAGCATGGTCGGCATGGCCCCCCTTGTGCCCCCAGACGCGTGGTACGTGTTCTTGACGAGATCGATCGGATAGATCTACTCGCACGTTGCGACTACCAAGATGGTGGCGACTCGTTCCACTAGCGACCTCTCTGCATGGACGGTATGTTACTGTATGCACCTGTATGTGTGTGTGTGTGTGTGTGTGCGCACGCATGGCAGTCATTTACACTCCCGGCGAGTGGAAGTAAATCGTTTGATCGATCGGAAGCAGGCTGCCGGCTGGCAAGCCAGTGTGTGACAGTGGTGCTGGTTAATTGCTAATTAATGCCCTGTGTCGCGCGCACCGTCACCGGTCTAATCGAAAACGTCAGAGGTTAAAAGGCCACCCCCAGGGTGGAAGGGTATCAGGTGTGTGCGCGTGTGACAAGTAACCGAAGAAATATAGAACGAGGTAGCTTAGACACCGCGACACCTCCAACTGCCTGCGAAAGGGCCAAAGGGAGAGGGAGGAGGTCGGCCAGGGCGTGAGAATACACGACCAATGTACGCCTTCAGACCCCCCCCCCCCCCCAGGAGACCCTATACCTAAACTTCTGACAATCTTGAATGACCCCGTACGAGCGGACCATTCTTCTTCCAGCATCTCCAGGGTGCAAACGGACAAGAGAGAAAGAGAGAAAGGGAGAGGGGAAGTAAGACCCTCTGATTAGTCGATAGCCTTGAACTTTATCGATGCATGCAATTGGGTGGTGCGTGCGGGCGTGCGTGCAGCCTGCTTCAATAGAAATCGAATGTAGCAACCGCGTGCGCTGCTTCAGAAGAATTCCCAGCAATTGCTTGTGCTGCTGCTGGTGCTGGTGCTGCAAGCGATCTATCTAGGTCCGACCGGGAGAGGGACACTAGACGTCCGGTGACCAGACGCGGCACCATTCTCTGCCGAAGCGTGTATTCTTGGGCTCCTTCTTCGTGGGTCACTACCAACCACCCCAACCACCATCACCGGCGGGGTAGGTCATACCGGTGACTTTCGCTTTACGTCGTCGGCTGATGTTGATGTTTTAATTATTCATGTCAAGGTTCGCACAGTGTGAGCGGTTGCGAGCGCGCACGCGCCCGCCTGCGGTGCAAGCTCCGGTGGGCATCGGAGTGGCATGGAAACAAATCCAAACAGGTGAATGAATGAGCAGCAGAGCGCACACTTGTAAGCTATCGGAGGGTACCGCGACATCTATCTGCGGGGCTGCCGCGGATCAAAGGGTTTGCACGAGGGTAAGAACGTTCTTAACTCCACACGGCACATCACCCGTCCCCATCGTGCGGGGTGAACTTTAAGCTATGAGCTGCTCGTAGGCGATAGGATCGGTCAGACGACTTGATTGAGCGTAAAAAGGGATAGGTTAGCTTGTATTGATCGTGATCGGTAGGGTGTTGTTTTGCAGTTCCTTCACTATTGAAGGGTTTGTTTGAGACATTCACAAATAAAAATGATTCATGTGTTCAGCTGCTGCTCGAAAGTACTCGGGCTTTTTCTCAGTTTACTGATATCTAAAAGGGCAATTTGCATATGACTACAATCAGCATTATCAATAACGGGAAAGTTTATTAAGCTTACGTTTTAACCGATCTTCGGTAGAATTGTATGCTGAGCAGCAAGATAATGGAAGATAATACCAAATCGCTAGTATCTCCCATTACAGTTCCAAAATTTCAGTTGTTCAGATTTCGATTATTAAAAGCCAGATACATGGCAAATATTTTGGAGAGTTGATGATATAGGATTCAACCACACATACACAGACACACGAAAACAGCATCAGCAGAGAGATGATGACTCGTTGTTTCCAATTTTGCATGACAAGGTAGGCGATTGACGGTATACAGTAGTGATAAGACTTATCAACTGGCCTCCACGTGTATGTGGCTTGTCATCGTTGGATTATTTCTTGTAGCGGCACAATACCGCCAGCCTTTTTCCTGCACAAACAATGGAAATAAGGGGGTAATCACACTCCGAAAGGTAGAGCAGCAGCGGAAATAATTTATCCAAAGGGTTTGCGGCGCGTGTCTCATTTGCATCCTTGCTACATGTGCGCAAATTATTAAATTATTCTTAAATGCTACAGACTTACTCAACTCATATCTCACCAACGGCCTCGGTTAATGGCATAGAAACGTTGATCCACTGTCACTCGATCACCAAGAGCCTGTTGTGGTCTTCGATGCCCTGACGTCCTAGAACCATCGAAAAATGGACACAATTACCAAGGGGCGCACAAGCGTGCGGCACCCGCTAAACACCGGAAAACCCTGACACTCGATTAGAGCAGCCTGATGGGGTGGCGTGTGGCCACCCCGTGTGGCACTTTGTAGATAAGCAAAAGGGACAGTTGAGGGAGGCGATGATGGGCGCCGGACAAAACCAGATCACAGCCCAAAACAGTCCAAGGATAAATATTCCATCCTGGGGCTCCCCCGTGCGGGCCCTATCTTTCGCTCCACTGCCTCCGTTGTCTCCGTACCACATTGTGATATTAATAGTGAAGCTCGTTAAGCAGCAGGTAGCGCCTTGATGTGATCGCGTTGCCACGCCGGTATTGCGCCGCGCGCGACAACGGCTGCGCGGCTGCTGCGCTGGCTCACATTGTTGCGTTATCGTCCGTGCTTTTTTGCATGTCTGATGTAATGCGACAATCATACGCCCGGGGCCGACTCCCTGCCTCCATTTTCCGCGTGGAACGGACCCTCCCTGAGGACCGAGCACCCATCGGGCGGCGTAAAGTGAAATCGCATTGTGAGGTTTTTTGTTCGATCAATCTCACTGCCCCGTGGACGCTAACACGAATTTGTACAGCGAATTAGTACGGGTCCACTAAAAACGTTTTATTTGCTCTAGATCGGATGGGAAGAGCGGGAGGTTGAGTGGGCAAGGTGTACAGGTAAAAGCATAGCAGCAACATAACCTTCTAATGAAAAATGGTGGCACCATCGTGTGGTGGCGATCGCCGCGAAGGGGTGAGATCGAGCTGTCAGCAAAACGATTAGGACAGATCAGTTGAAAAGCCGATGCATGAGGTCGGCGAGAGGGAGAGACGCAAAGGGCCACACTCCAGCTATAATATGATCGCCACCGCCACCACCGCCTCCACCAACTTCGCGGCTCAAACTTCCCCTCACCATCCGTGTCTTTCATCCCTTTTCCGCAGAAATTACGAACAGCCGTAGTGCCTCACTGCTCGCCTGCCACTAGGGCGCGATGATGATGACAGTGACAACGACCAAAGCCGTACGATAATGATAATTTGAATATCAACAATACAATACCTTCTCTTCCCCTATCTTTCTCTCGCTCTTTCGGTGCAGTTCCGTCCGTGGTTACAGTTTCCCTTCGGCTCAATCTTTGCGGCGGGCAGTTTTTCCTACCCCCTACGGCAGGGGACTGGCCACATCTGTTTACGAACCGTGTGTGCGGGGGGAGGGTTGTGTGGCAAAAGTATAATTTTTCGTTTACGTAAGTGCCCCTCACGCGCTCGTGTGTGGAAACGCGGCCTCGCGGCCACCGACGCACACACACACACATACGCTTTACTGTCACCAAGGCCAGTGCTTTGATGGACAAAAAAATGGAAGCAGCAAATGTTCTTGATAACAGACACACCGAAGGCGCGAGCGCAACGGTTCGGAGGGTTCTTGTTTCGCACAAGCATGAGTCCGGGTTAGGCCACATTCTTGGGCACAACCCCGTACACCGGCCGCTTTTGGCTTTCCCCGCTGTTGGGACATCCCCTGCTGCAAGGGACAGGAAATCGAGGCTTTCCGATACGCATGGCGGTGGGATGATTTGATTGTGGTAAAGGCGTCTTTTTTTGTTGCTTCTTATTTTGCAACTTGCAAACGACACTCGAAGACGGCGGCCGGACCTTGGGATTTGACCGGGTCGCTTCGGTTGCCCAATGCCCGTACCGTCCCAAACCCTGCTCCGGATCAGGATGATGATGACGATGAGAAGAAAGTGTTTTAACACTCCATTGCAGATAAGATAAGGATAAGAACGGACAAACACCAACCAAACAGTGGCCCGTTGGCCGGTGTGAGTGTGCGCGGCGTCCACCGACGTGATGGGTCACGCATGGCAAGCGTCAGGGCACATTCTTCGAGGTTACACACGCTACCGTGACCGCGTTTGGAGTGGGCGCAGCGCACATGCTCAGCCGATGCTAAAGCTAAAGAGGTTGCCCAGTGTGCTGCAGTTCTGTTTGTCACCCACTTTTCTTGAGTGTGCTGCAGGAGCTAGCTTCTTGACTTGGGCTAGTCGGAATTTCCACCCTCGCCCTCGTGCATTCATAGCTTTGAAGGGCTCTCTCACTCGCGTGAATCACACTCTTTGCGGTGTTGTTACTTACCTTTCGATTTAGGTTCGTGTCACCGTTGCAGTCGGAGGATCGCTGCACCCCCCGGACACTGTTGGCAGAGCGGGACTGTTTCACGTTGTCGTTGTTTTTCTTAAACACTAGAAAAGAGCCTGCGGGTACGAGAAAGGGAGAGAAAGGAGAGAAAGTGCACTATTAGTGGACGGTTCACCGCGAGAAGGATCACGCACACAGACGGAGACAATAAAACCAAACAATAACAATACACAACCATTCACACATACACACTACAAACAATAAAGAAGCAAGACATTTCTTTTACGGGCAAGAAAGATAACAAAATGTTATAAACTACTCGAAAACCGAAACAAAAATGCATAAATACACACACACACACACAAATACACACGCATAAAAAGAGAAGGAAACGAAAACGGAACAGAAGAAGAACACTAAAAAAAGAGAAAGAAACAAAAAAGTAACACAAAAACAAACAAACAAACAAAACAAAGGTTTCAATTTACATTGACTGGGATCGTTGCTGGAGTTTGTTAGCGTTGGGTATGGACTAGCTGGAGATCCTGTGATAAAATTAGGTGAATCTAAACTGTCTGCCACTTGTATTAATCTTAGTGCGAGCATTCCTGTGAGAGATGGAGAATGAAGAAAGAAAGAAGAGAACGGAAAGAAAAAAAGGGGGAAAGAAAAAAAATAACATGAGAAATTACTGGTCCATCAACAACACGCAAACGTGAAACACGGGTGACACGGGTGGTGGTGCGCTGGTGTAGTGTAAACGGCTAAAGGATAGTGGTAGGAAAGTTAGTGGCGGGAGGAGAGATGAAGATGGGGAAGAAGTAAAAGCGAAAACTCAATACCCGCTCGCTCTCGCACTCCCCCCCGGGGAGGCATCCAGCACTAGAGGTGATTCTAATAGCGATGCGAATAATCTTTTGTAACTGGTACAAACACTTAGTTACCAAGAAATCAGTAACTAATTGAAAAAAAACTTGTTTTGCCTTTTTCTTTTGCTTTTTTCTAGGTTGAAAAATTCGTTCCACCGACCAGTTATGATAAACTAGTTATTTGTAATTAATCACTCGTTGCTAGTAATAACTGTATAATGACAGCTGTTGAAAAACATCTTGCAAGTTTTGAATAATTCAATTCGATTCAATTAATCAATGATCTATAGTTTTTTTACTAGTTTCTTTTACACAATAGATTTAATATCAGAATCACATGTAACTTGTAATTACAGTGAAAGCTCTCTAAGGTGTAGTCTCTTCAAGCTGAATTAATTAAGATAAACATTTGTATGGTCCCGTCATATTCCATACATGTAATGTCTCTTCAAGATTGATATCGCTCTAAGGTAAATATGCACTAAGATGCATATGCAATTTGATAGCCTTAATTCTCTAAGGCTGAAAATGCACTTCGCGGACACACAATTCCTGCTGCCAAACCCTTGTACAAACTGTCAACAGCATTTTTTTCAAACTGTCACATCCGTAGGTTTTTCAGCATGCGGAATTTTTGGCCAAAAATGAGTTTTGAAAGACAGCTCACAAAAATATTGGTTCAAGAATGCCTGGGTTTTCTCGTGGTTGTCTTGGATACTTCGCATCTTGGATACGTGATCTCAACATGCATATCTCTCTAAACTGACGGTCCCTTGAAGATTCAACTTAGGCAGCGGTCTAATGTTGTTGCACGCAACATTGTTGCTCGGAAACATACCGCTGAGGTGGTCTATGAATATTGCTGGCAACATTTCGATTTGACATTGTATAGCGTTAAAAAGTAGGGCAATGAACAGCTCAGAGTTTATTTTGTATCATTCACTTGCTTAATAAAGTGTTGAAATAATAATATATACACCAAAAAATGTATTACAAATGCTTAAATTCCAAATTTAGCGGATGTCAACAAAACGCACACTGCTGCTGTGCCATTTCATACACGCGATTACCATGACCAAGGTAAATAGAAAATGTTGCGAGACAAAAATCAAATTGGTTTCAATTTGGTCAGCAGCAAAGTTGCGCTAGCTGTCAAATCTATACATTTTGTCAGCAACAATGTTGCGCGCAACAAGATCAGACCAATGCCTTACTTGACTCTTTTTTCTGGGAAGTTAACTTTACAACAGAGGAATTGGACTCTATGGCACCCTTTTTGAAAAGGCTCATTAGAAATTCCTATTGGGTTTGTCCAAAAAGGATGGTCGTAAGAAAGAGTGCAGAAAATGTTCCACAATCATGAGAACCTCTGGAAAATCCCGTATTTTATCTAGTTACTTTAAATTATTCTTTAAACTATTATTTTACTATTTTCAGACGACCAGTTGCTTCTAGCTAGTCATTATTAGTAATTTACTTTCGTTATTTACTTATTTTCAAATTTCCCATCCTCTAGTTTCTACATCCCGGACAGCAAACTAGAACCCATCCGGAAACACAGAGACGCACACACATACACACTGTCGGCAATTGTTTCGGGGCTATTTTTGCGCCTGTTAACACGAGCGAACCAAACCAACAATTGCTCGGTCCTTCGATAATCTCACCACACGAACAGGCGAGTGGAGGCAATATAAGTTATTGCTGCGACGCATAGCGCTCAAATGTGCGCGCAGCGCAGGGCGGCGCACGCTCGCCACGATATGATGTTGCAATAAAAACCCGCTGCACCGCGGCAACCCCTTCCCGGCAGCCTGTCCTCCGCTTTTCATGCAGAGGACAGTCACCTCCTGGGTGGGGCGGGTGAGAAGAAGGAGACGCATGGTGTCGCCACCTGTTTTTATGGTGCACTGGTCTGGTGGCTGATAAAGTAACGCACATGCCGCACATGAGAGCGACGAAGCGGGTGAGGGTGGCGGCGGTGTCGTAGCGTGTAACGAGACGATGGCCCATGGTGCACGGTGGTGCCCGTCCACAACACCAACAAACGGGTGCTGGGTGACCGAAATTCTTGCTGACGAGTAGTGCCGGGACACGGTTCTTGCCCTTAGCCGACCGGTGGGTTCACTTTCATTCTCGTGTGTAGTTGGGTGGGAACTAGGGGTGGGGGGTGTGAGGCAGAGGGCTGGAGAGATGCAGTGCATCTCGGAGGTAGGTTGAGTTGCATAGGAGATACGATAGCGGGATAGCGGGATTGTGCGAGAGCAAGAGAGATAGAGCGAATGAGCGGGAAACGTGTATGGTGTTGACGGTGCTATAGGTTGTTTATGTGTGGGGGACGTGCCGGTGGAAGCAAACGCAAATGTACCATCGTTTTTCACTGTAAACTGTAGGTCATCGTCGATATGTGAAAAATCACCTGCAAGAGAGAGAGAGGGAGAGAAAGAGCGATAGAAACAAATAAGAAAGAAAGGAAAACATTAGACATTTGACGCGCGTGCACGCCTACTGCTGCTGCTGCTCCTTAGCCACAACACTTACCAAGAGTATTGTCCTCGGCCATGCTTATCAGGTCGTCACTGTGTTGGTTCATTTTTGCGTTTGCCAGTTTGGTATCGCCATCGAGCGAGGTCGTCATCGGTGCAGCGAAGCGTCGAGGGAGCGTTAAAATAGCAACAACAAAAAAAGGAATAAAAGAAAGGAAGAGAAACGATAACGATTAGAACGCTGGCTCTATCTCAGTCTCTGTGTCACTTTCACTTTCATCGTTCAGTGGCGAAACGTTAAAAGAAGGCAAGGAGGGCAAGAATAGCGACAAGAATGCGAGGCGTATGCCGTCTAGCACGCAAAAGGCAAGATTGTGGAGCACAGCATGCAACGGATGGCAAAATGACGCATTCGCGACAGGCCAGCAGAATCGAGTACGCTCTTGGAGCACTTTCTATGAGGGCTGCCACTGTGCTGTGTGGGCATCCTTTTTTCATAGTTTCGCACCCACCCGTGCCTATGGTCGCAGCCTCACGGTCTGCTAGCACGGAGGGAAGCGAACCGAACACGTCTTGCTAGAGCTGGGGAGGCAGAGAGAGAGAGAGAGAGAGAGGTTGATACTATTTTCAGTGCCTCTCAGGCGGTAGTGCAAAAAAAGCAACCTCTCGTTTGATATTGCACTTGCACTTGCAACAAACGATACAGAAACGACACCCACACTGCTTACCGTTCGTCCATCAAAGACACAAAGGGAACTACTATACAGACACACACACGGACACGCAAACAAACACACTAGAGGGTGGAAAATTCGGCACACATTTTTGCTCTACAACACCATCGATGTGTGTGGGTGGCTGCTGCTGTTGGGTGGTGACGAGGGTGGTGCGCCTTTGATGTTGCGATGGATTTTTCACTTTACGCTACAAACGAATTCAAACTAAACGCACACCAAGCACAGTGATTTAAGGGGGGCGAACAAAGTTGTGAGCAGTTTTGGAACTTTTTCTCGGCCTGCTTGGTCGAAGAAACGAAACCAACGCAAACGCCACCGAAAAAAAGCCAACACCTACTACGGGAGGGGTACGTTAGTTAGTTGTTTGCGAAACGCCAAAAAGCGAACTCTTCACTGCTCTGCGATGTGTGATTCTGTGCAGTGTGCAAGGCGTAATCATAGCAAACTACAAATAGGCAGAGACCGTGAGAGAGGGAGAGAGAGAGAGAGAGAGAGCGTTTGAAAACAAGAACACGCTCAAGGAGCAAAAATATCCCCCCGACCATCCCTGCCAACGGACAGGTCTTTGCCCATCTGTCTGTCCCATCCACCTGTGTGGGATGAAAATTGCAGAAAACAATTCGTCTCTCTTCCTACTGTCGCTGTGTGTGCTTGGGAAAACAATCGGAAAAATGCTCGCTCTCGTACGAGAGAGAGAGAGAGAGCGAAAGAGCGTAAGCACAAATTGTACGACGACGCGCGGAAGGGCGGCCAGTTTTGTTGAATGAAAGGATGCTTCCCACAATTGGGACTGTTGTTTGGGGTGTGAGGGAGCGGTGGAAAGTGCACAGGGAAAACTGTCAATGTTTTGCGTCTCTCTCGCTCTCTCTCTCTCTCTTTCACTGCCTACTATTGCGTTGGGGAGCTGCGTGAGCGTAAAAAGTGCGTGAGCACGCTTGAGTGGGAGGAAAATTGAGCAAAAGTTGGTCGAGGGAATAACAAAAAACACGCGCGTGTGTGCGAGAGAAGCACAAACACACTCACACAACGAAAAGCAAAATCCAAAAAAAAACACAAAAATGCACTAAAACAATTGAAGCAATAGTACACACCGCACCGCTCGCGAAACGGGTGGAAAATTATAGGGATTGGTGGGTCGGGCACTTTTCATCTCCCCTTCTACATTCCACCCACACACATACACACACACACAGACACTAGAACGGGGGTTCTTCGCTCGGGGTTTTTGTGCACGGGCTCGATGTGGCCACCAGCCTCACCACCCCGTCTCCACTCCTCCCTTTGGACGCGCGTAATCAATAAATCCGTGCGTGGAAATCGCCGTGGGGGGGGAAGGTTTCGCCTCGACATTCGTCGTTTCTTGCCGCCTTTAATGCACTCTCGTCGGGGATCGTCGGTTTGCAACCTTATTAATTACCTTATTTCTAAGCAATCTACATCGTAGTCGAGCTTATTCATGATGAGGGCCGTGTTTTCCGCTGGTCGCACAGGTAACCCAGGAACACACCGACACACACGCACACGCACGCACGCACACACACACTATACAATCACGCAAAAGCTGCTGGAACACCTACTCTGGGGCATCCCTTTTCACAATCACAAACACGCACGCACGCACACGCACTCGTTCTTTCGGTGAAGCCACCCAGCCCTTTTTCGGTGGCCACCCGTTTGAGGAGGGCACTACCACCTTTGGTGGGACGCTTTGACGGGCGCTTGTGGCGGTGGCGTTGGCGTTCCGTTTGGCCAACTCGGGTACGTCCTGTTTGTGCTACTGCTACTACAACTACTACTACCACTACTACTGTCACTGCTGCTGCTGCTTGTGATATCCCTTGTCGTGCGTTGTCGCGTGTATGTGACACTCTCTCTCTCTCTCACACTCTCTGACGGTGGTGGGCTCTCTTGCCTTGGTGGGGCTTTTGTGCGTTACTTGCTTGATTGTACACTTTTCGGGAAAATTGTATTTTCCTTTTCCTTTATGCCCAAACCTTCCCGTACCAAACACAAACTCACACACAGAAACACGGGAGCGCGGGCGCCCTTCACTCAAAATGCTCTTCCGTTTATTTCCTCCCCCCCTAAAACTGATCACTTTCTCTCTGTTCTAACAATTTCAGCATATACACACAGACACACACACTCACTCGGAGGGAAAACGGCTCGTCGCCGTCACACTTGTTCGCTTCGCTTTATTTTCCCCCAAACGTGGGGCGAGCAAAGATGCACTGTTCCGACCCGTGCGCGACGAGTTCGTCCTTTTGACTTCTTCTTCTCCTTCTTTTTTTTTGTTGATGTTCTCACAAACTTCACGCACGCACACACTTTGTTACTGTGGACGCGTCAAATCAATGTTTTGTTTGTAAACTACAGAACATAACAATCGTTCCGTTTGATTGCTTTTTCTTTTCTGCTTGTCGGGGTCGGGAAAAATATGTGTCTCCTGCTTTGCTCTGTGCCCTCTGCCCTTAAGGTTGGGCTTTTTCGTGACACGCGCCTTTCGCCACCCCCTCGCAAAACAACAACCTGTCAAATTTTGTGTCGAGAAATGGCGCTCTCTTGCACTTTCTCTCGTTCTCCCCCTTTTTGTACGCTCTCGCTCTCTCTCTCTCACAATCGCGGGAGCGCAGAGTGTGGAGAAGACGTAGTTCAGCGAAAGGGGATAAACAAAAACAAAACGCCTCCTTTGCGCACGGCAGTTTGACAGTTCTTTTGGTGAGTAGGCCAGAGACCGCGCGAAGGCTGTAGCTTGATGCTGTGTAACGTGACGTCACCAAAACGGAAGGGAAACCGTTTTATCGAGACGGAAATTCACACTTTTTGCTGTCCGGCAAAGGAGTCGGAGAACGGTGGATTTTGCCCACCCACCTTGCGCGTGTTGGGAATACCTTGCCGTTGCCGCGTGCTAACCGGGTTGCGCTGAGACCGGGTTTAATTTACGCGTGCAAGGGAAAAAAAACCCCTCCGGTTCGCGCTAATTCAAACCGTCGCTCGGTAACCGTTGGCAACTGCCTGTTGTGTGGTGCTGACAGCAGTGTACCGGACGTTCGTACACTAACTAGCGAGCTGCCACTATTACTACTACTGCTGTCCCGCGAGGTGTCTACCCCGAAAATGCAAAGATTGCGAGTAGAGCGAAATATTCGCCCCTGGCGTGCTCTGTTGTAAAGGCCGTTCAGACCTGCAGGTCGTGAATCACTCAGCTTTTATTTCTTTCACACAAGCGTTCACGTTCACGCGCAATACACTCGCGAATACTAGTCAGGCGCGCGCGAGAAATCACACACCAACGAATCGACCCAGAAGCGCACTATATGTGTATGTATTTGTATACCGGGCACAAGATTACGTTTTTATTTTTTACTTTGTTTTTGGCAACACGTAAAATTCGCAAACTCTCTTGCGTGCGATTCGCGTTCGCTGCTGCTAAACCTGCTGCCCGCCACCAAGCGCGCGTGAGAGCGTATGCTGGCCGCGCAAGCAACGGAAAGCAAGTGGAAAGAGAAAAACAAAGTACGGCACACGAAACAGCGAACGGAGCGATGTTTACTGCGCGGCGGTGCGTAACTGAATGAATGTGGCCGCGCATTTGTTGATATGGGAGCCTCCGCGCACTTCTGAGCGTGAGCCCGTCATATTGTCGCGCTTACGTCGAACGTGTTGCTTCGCCGCCGGCTAGAGAGCGCGAGCGTATACACGCGGACGGGACGGGCGGAGTAAACAAACACACGAATCAGCTGCACGCACGCACACACACACACATACACAGCCAGAGACACTCAGCGGGCATCGCAGCTACCCGCATCCACCTGCCTGCGTAGTGTTTGTGGGTTGTGTTGGTGGGTTTGTCAATGGAAGGGCGTCACGGAGAGGGCGACGGACGGCACGAGCACGTGCGACGGCGACGGGATGTAGCGATAGTCGCAGACAGACAGAAGACGGATCGTCAGACACAGTGCATAGCTACAGAGCCCGCATAGGAGAGGGTACAGTGGGGTACCAATTTTGGCACCGATGGACATTGGGATTTTATGAATAATATATTCGAAAGTAATCGTTTACATTGGCAGTTTTCCTCATTAGCAGAACGATCAATGAATGATAAGAATCAAATAATAGTTGTTGAATAAGTATTTATGAAAGGAATGTTTGTTTGTAATCATCTGATTTCCTACGAATTATTAATTATTTTGGTATTCTTTTAAATGGTTTAATAGATAGCTGCGCCTGCAAGGCAGAGCGAAGACGTTATCGGCATCTTATCGTTCCTTAAACAAAGCACTCATTATCGCGCTGTAGGTTAAAATAAGTTATAGATAGTCAGCTCCATATAACGTTGGACTTACCGACAGACTACGATTGAAGCTAAAGAAAACTATGCTTTTAATGAATGTACTGTATATTTCATGAGTTCAATCTATCCTCGCATTTCTAATATGTATAGTACAAACATTGTCGTACAACATTAAGCCATTATGTTAGGTCATTCATAAGTTACTGTAAAACTGTTTGACGTTCAAATCAAGACTTTTTTTAATCAGTCATTTAATTAACGAAAAGTCACATCAAAATATGGATTAAGTCGTATCAAAAGATCAATAGATGCTTAGTAGAATAATAACAGCCATAGTAGTGAAATGGATTTAGCGAGGGATTTGGTGAAATACTAGTGACTTGATTGATTTCTCCTTATAGCAGAATATCAAGTCCTGCATATGGGCTGTTCGATTCAATTAAGATATGAACGTATATTCGGCTTGTTGTTAGGTTATATACCTAGAAACAAGTATCACGAAACCGACCTTAGTGAAACTAGCTCTTAAAAATATATGACATTTTACATATGCTTCTTCAGCTTCATAATTATTAAATAATATAGTTCGTCATTCTCACTTTTAACCACTTTTTTTTGTTCCTTGATCAAAGGTCTTGTTGTTGTTAACTTATACTGAAACTTATAATTGTCTAGTCCTTCAATCCTGGCTCTGTAAATTCTCTACATGGTGTGCTTCTAACGGTTTAGTCCTGTGTCCTGAAAAATGTTCTGTCTTGTCTTTCTTCCGATCTTCCACAAGTATAACTCATGCTTATAGTGTCTGTGATGCCCCTATTCCCCGTGCGTCCTTGTCTAAGGATCTTGGCGTCTTCTTTGACCCGAGTCTTTCTTTCAAGGAGCACACGGACTATGTCATCAACAAGGCCAACAAAAGTCTTGGTTATATTTGTCGCATGTCCACTGAAATTCGTGATCCTTTTTGTCTTAAGTCCCTTTATTGTGTTGGGTCCGTTCCGTACTGGAATATGCCTGTGTCATCTGGTCTCCTGTTCAACTATCTCTGCTCCAAAGGATTGAGAGGATCCAGAGACGTTTTACAAGGATCGTATTTCGTAGGTCGCTGGGTCATCACTCTATTCCGCTTCCTTCGTATGACGATAGATGCACTCTATTAGGCCTTGCCAAGTTGGAGCACCGCCTCTCGGTCGCTCAGGCTTCTTTCGTCGCTGGCATATTGCTCAATACGATTGATACTCCTTCACTTCTGTCGCGCTTACATTTGTATGCACCTTGTCGCACCTTACGTTATCGTTTTCGTCTCCAGTTACCTATATGTCGTACACGTTTTGCTCGCAATGAGCCTTTTGTAAGAGCTATGTCGTCTTTTAATAGTACTTCTGATCTGTTCGATTTCAACATATCCTATCCTGTCTACCGATCCCGTCTTCGCTCCTTTTCCGTACCATAAACTCCTTCCAACTCCTTCGTGAATAATTGTATACTATAGTCAGTAAGCACTATTGCTGTAACCCAACGTGGCCGAGCAATTAATAAGATAAAAATAAAATAAAATAAAAATATCGAAGTATCCAATCTAAATAATAAAAAAAACATTTGATTTAAAATCCACTATAAAGATTCTTAATGAAACATATTGCAAAAGTCGTCAAATAAATAGCTATTGTACGTAAATATTTAAACCATAAGGATGGATGTTTTCATATTTCTCTTCTATAAAAATGTCATTTTACGTTTAATGGTCAAGTTGTTTTTCACATTTAGTTGGTTTCAAGTCTATCAAACAACTCTAATCAGTGATATATCGTTTTTTAAGCCATAATAAGCGATTCTAAACCGTAATAAGCTAAAATTTGTTTTGTAATGAAACACATAGTTTAAAGCCACATTAATAAGTAGTTTAATTCACAATAAAGACAATACAATACTAATTGTATTGAAGTGGTCCCATAATATATTCATCAACTCGAAAGTCTCAATAACATGCCCGTCATGGGTTCAAATCTCATATGAACCGTATGTTGGACTGACAATCCTGCTATGGATAAATCAATAAGCTACAGATAGCCAAGCCCATTCATGGTGGTACAGGCAGGCCTTGACCGACAACAGTTGTTGTACCAAAGAGGAAGAATTCACAATAAACTTATTAAATTGAAAAGTAAAGTTAATTAATTTTTTTTTGTAACCAAAACAAATAACTCAATTTTCGTCTAATGCAAATCGCATTTCTGTGCTGGCGCAAACACTTGGCACGCACTGTTTAAGGTAGCTGCACGTTTATGCCTCGATGCGCCGCTTTAAGCGGTTCTTAATCGTGCCGCATCCAGCGGACGGCCGATGGGACCGGATGGGAGGGCGAGGGCTGCAAAGGGTACGGGCATAGGCATACGGGCAAGGGCAAATGTGCCGCGACGTGTTCGATTGGCACGTGAAACGGAAACTGGCAGAGTGTTGGTGCGCGCGGCGTGTTTCTGTGCGCAGTTCTATTGAATCGGCGCGCCGCTCGTACTTTCACGTTTTGATTGTACGCTTCTCTCTCTCTTCTTCTCCCGCTCTCTCGCTATTCGTTCCCATGCCAACCCATCATGCGAACCAAGAATCAAAAGCACACTGGCCCGATTAGAACATAAACACACACACACACATACAACAACACTGACACTCCGGTGCATTCGGAAAACACCTGCACTGTACGTACACCCTTGCGCATTCCAGCGAGCATTTTCCAGCCTCAATGTGTCCGGGCCCTAAATCCGGGCCGCGGCGAGAGTGTGAAAAGCGCCCCATGCGGTCCCCGAGGCCACCGTTGGTCACCGTTGGAACGGGCGGATTAATGTTTTCGTTTCGATTCGTTCTGTTTGTTTTCGAAAGCCCGCAGCAAATCCATTCTATCTTGTCACCGGCGGACGGATTTGTCCCTATCGGTGGGTGGCTTAAGAGTTTCCAATTCGAAAGTGTGAACCAGGTAAGGTGCGCTAAACCGAAACGCGCTCCGTGTCTCTGTGTGACTCTGCGCGATTGTGCGGTTTAAGCTTATCTAAACTGCACCGAAAGTCTCCCTCCCAAAAAAAAAGAAGAAGGCCGACCTGAGGGAATTGCAAAGCACAGTTTTATTTTTACATTGTGCAAACATTGTTGCAATAAGCGTGCTGCTGTGACACAGTGTGGTTGCGTTTGTACGGTTGGATTGATTAATGAAGCGCAGCCCTTTTCGATGCAGAACTTCTAACCGGCCATGCCATTTTCGACCAGCGTTTTCTACACGACTTTCCACGCACAAAGCCACAAAGCTCCTTGAAACTGTCAAATTCGATTCGTCGTGCAACGGAGCCGGAACACTGCAGCTGGAGTGTTGCACTTTGGAGGGCGAGCCGCCGTCAAGCGTTCTGCCCATTAGGTAGCCCCGTGAGCGCGCACAGCTTGCGCGTGTGCTTTTTTCCCTTTAAACCCCCCCTCGCTGATCGATCATTTTAAGGTCCCCACCTGGTAATCCCAGGTAAAACGCTGTTTCCCTCCACCCCCCAAAACCGCCACCGGACTTTGACACGCATGCACACACTACTAACCTTCGCCGGAAGATTGCGCCCCCATTGGCTCGATCGCAACCTTGCCGGCAAACGCGCAATGATTGAGCTTCTTTGCTAAATTATTGATTTGCGCAGCCGCTACCCCGTACGTTTTCTAATTGGAAATTATGCCAGCAAGAAAGCTTGACACCGCTTGACAAGTGTCTGGAATGGGTTGCCGTTTTTCTCACTGCGCTTTTGATGCACTTTCATCCTCACGTTTCGTCCGCAGCGGTAATTTTGTAATAAAAAATGGGCTTCACTTTTTTGTTCCTCCGAGATGGTTTGAGGGTAGATAAATTGCCTTACAACACCGTACGTGTACGTGCTGTTTTCATCGGATTCGGTCATTTGCATGTCCGGTATGAAAACTGAGCAAAGAAAAAAATAAAGAAGAAGACGCTGTCCTGTGTCTCCATAGCCTACTTCGAGTAAGGCGCCCGAAGTGAATCTTTTTTTTTTTTGCTTTTTGATTTTATTGCCTTTGTACATTCCCAACAACCACTCTGGGCCATACTACTTCATTATCACGCTCATCCACCCAGTGGGGCACGGTTTTCCCCGCCCGGGGAACCTGTATTACATTGGGCGCTGGCTGTACTGATGCCAAGTAAGCTGTCAAGAAGTCCCCTCCCCCGCAGTTCGAGCGCGGTAGCGCATCGCCTAATGCGCATCATGGGATCCGCGCACTTCTCGGGAAGCACCACCCCCTCACACCACTTCCGCGTGCGGGTGGCTAAGCGGGGGGAGTTTGAAAAGTAATTATCGCCGTAAATTGTCAATGTCCGGTCCAATGTTCCGGAGTATTGGCCACGGCGGAAAGCATTCGTAATCCGCATACCTTCACCGACTGGCTGTGGGAGTGAGTGAGTGTGTGTGGTGGAGAGAGGGGTAAATGTTCTACCGCCACGACGGGCAAGTGTGCGGAAACCGCTGTTGACAGGGGACGGAATTTGATGTAGATTATGTTTGCTTTGTACTTGGGTGGTGGTGGCGGTGCTTGTTCTCCAACGGTTGCGATGCTATTCGGTGTTTGCAGTGGTGTTGTGAAGTAAACAAGCTCCAACCGCATTATACGAATTACAGGGGTCTGCGTGGTTTTTTGACACTTTTAATGAGATTTTTTTTTACTATTTATGTCACTGTTTTAATTTTTTTAAAAAAGATATTGGGTATTTGTAATAAATTTGTAGTACATGTGACCATACTGACCAACCACCCAATAAGCCGGTCTCGTTGTACAGTCGTCAACTCGTACGACTTAACAACATGCTCATCATGGGTTCAAGCCCCAAATAGACCGTGCCGCCATACGTAGGACTGACTATCCTGCTATGGGGGGTAATCCAAAAGTCACTGAAAGCCAAGCCCACAAGTGATTCAGGCAGGCCTTGACCGACAACGGTTGTTAAGCCAGAAAAGAAGAAATGTGGCCAATAAATCGTGTAAAATATTAAAAAAAAACATAAAAAATACTAAAAATTGTAATATCAATTGAAAACGAATGAAAATCCATGGGGTGAAAACCCTGTAGCGAGTTTTGGCAACTTTTATCAGTCAAATTACCGTTGGAACTAAGAAACGTGACGATCGGTACGTGTTCTCCCCAAAAACCATCCCTCGCACCTGTCCCTCCATTTGAAACAAATAATTATCACGTATGTATGTGTGTGTGTGTGTGTGCAGAATCACACAAATTACTCTTCGCACACACATGCATACATCCATCCGATGCCATTCGGTTGCCGTTGAACGCATAACTAAGTAAACATGCGCACACGCCGAAAGTTCGAAACTAAAACAAAAGCTACCAACCATGTTGCCCACCCCACCTCCCCTAGCACTCACATTTGCATGAAATATGAAACGATGAAATTTTAGCGATCAAACCGTCGCAGCAGTGTGGAGGGTAGGGAAGGGGGGGGGGGGGGGGGTTAGGAAAACGCTTCATTCAACATGCATGACACACACGCACGCGATAAGCGTCCTCGGCCCCTCACCCACCGCCATGATGGCCATGATATTTGGCGAGCCCGGGTAGTAGTGGGTGGATCATCGGGAGAAGGGGGAGTTGGGGGTCAAACAATAAAACAGTCCAATAACGACAACGACAACGGCGCAATCCAACGAAATCAGTTCGCGAATGTGCCGAATGAATGACTGTGCAGTAGGCCCATCGCTCCAAAGCCTCGCATTCCTCCCCCCCCCCCCCCCTTCCCACTCTCCTCCCAAAGGGGGCAACACCGTAATCGATGACGCTGAAGGGTACTTCATGTGACACACGGTGATGCGTTCGTTGTTGCGCAGCGCAAACAAAAACACACGCACAGACAACGAGTGAAAAATGCAAAGCCCATCCAAATAAAGCACACACACATACACACACACCAGAGAAAGTATGATAAACGGGAGCCTGTTGTGAGGGGTGTACGGGAATAGTTAACCCTCCATCATCCCCTCTCCCTCTCCCCCCATCCTTGTTTTTTGTTGCAATAAATATTCATTATAAAGACACAACGAAGGCTCACAATAAATAAGGTCTTTTAACCGCTGTCAGCCCTCCCCCCCCAACGTCCGATAACGCATCGATCATTCCCCCCAAAAGGTGGCAGATCTTAACACACAACGAAACGCCTGTTACGAAATCGGGGCTGGGGTTTCGCCCCGATCGCAATGGCCGATCCGTATCGTTCCATTCGTTCCACTTACAAAACGCATTGCGCCCGCCAATAGTAAACACGGAAAGCGACCATCGCAAACCGAGCGTGCTCATAAAACTGATCACCGGCACTATCGCCGATCGCAGCAGATCGTATTACCAAGCGTCGCCCTGAAGTCTGCCGAGATTAACCTCCAACTCGGGCTCCTGCAGGGGTGGCTTGTGGAAGGCAAGGAGGAAGGTGGACGGGGACGGGTGAGAGGGAGCACAGAGGACGCCTCGGACGTCCGTAAATGCGCGTAGTCGGCGTCCAAGATCGCCAAAAGTCCCACAAACATCGCGCAAACTCCGCGAGTGCTGTCGTGTAGTAGTGATCTTTATTTTTTCTTAATTCCACCTTGACGCCGGGGCATGATGCAGAAACAAGTTTACATTCACCGGGGTTGGGAATTACCCGTGCGATTGGGTGAGGAGGAGAGGAGAGCAGGGGGAGGTGAGTAAGGTGAGCCCAGAGGGAAGGGTGAGAAGCATAGATCTTGAACATATTGGCAACATCATCAGAATGATCATCACGAAACGATGATCGATTCTCTCACCTTTTCTCTCTCTCTCTCTCTCTCTCTCTCTCTCTCTCTCTCTCTCTCTCTGTCTCCCTCTCTCTCTCTCTCTCTCTCCCTCTCTCTCTCTCTCGCTCTCTCTCTCTCAATATATCTCATTTATTTGTTTTTGTTTTGACCCTTACTCCTTCTCTCTCTCTCTATCTCTCTCCCTCTCCTCCGATTCTCTCTTTGTACTCGATTTAAAGGGGTGTTGAGCCTTCTGCTTCGATTAGTGCCGTGCTGCCAAATGTCATCAAACAGCAGCAACAACAACAACAAAAGCGGTTGTAAACAAAATCGAACCAACAACAACAACAACAACAACCCATGATAAGAATCGCGCATGAGGTCAAGACATTCAAGAACTCGCCCCGGGGCCCCGCGGACCGGATCAAAAACTCCCTTTTACTTCTACACCGGAATATGTGTCAATGTGTCAAACACGACGTGGCCCCCGCCGCCGCCGCCGCCGCCGCCGCCGTGCGAAGCTGAAACCGAGTGGATAAATTATTAGTGACTCGGTGTGCGCACGCACGCACACATACACACATCGAGTGAGAAAATAAATCAAAAAGAAACAAAAACACCAAACTTAGCAAAGGAAGATAAAAAAACGGCATCTAGTAGCGCACACACACACACACACTAACACTAGCGACCGATCCGTCTTTTGACAGCCGATCGTGATCTTGACTTGATCTTTGCCGCAACCGGCTCCAGTCTCCGCGCGGGAAGGCGAAGGTCTGGCAGCTGCTGCGCTGTCTTTGCCGCTTGTGTGTGTGTGTATGACGCCTCGAAACCAAGTCTCCAAGTCTGGTCGCCCGCGGCCTACAGCATCTTGGAGATGGTCTAAGCGAAACTAACGTGCCGCAAACCGGTGTATGGTGGGGCTCCCCGAGGGTGGGAGGTGGCAGGCAACTCCGTTCTCAAGTTCAAGTGTAACCGAGTGTAATTGGAACGAGCGGAGGGATAGGGGAGACGCTCGCAATATCGAAAGGATCGAGATTCGGTGACTTGCAACTGCGGCCGGTACAACATCGTGTTCGATATCCCCCCCTTTCGGAAGGTCGTGACCTTGGGTTGGTCGGTCGTCAAAATTAACTAACTGGAGCAGTGGGCCACGTTCTAGCGACGAAATGGCGTTACGAACAGGATTGGTGGGTTGCCACCCTGCCACCCCCCCCCCCCTCCCTCCCCATCTTTGTGTTGGTAGATAGGCTTGACGGTTGCCCCCCAAACCGGGCGAGGATGGAACAAGGACGGGGGCTGGCGCACGGTACACGGTAATTGTAGGGTTGCCGCAGGGACCGGCACCAAACAGCCTGACATATACATATAAATATTATTTACCAGCGCCGGTTAAATACTTTCCAGAATTGCTAATCTCTATATTTAACGCATGCCAAAGCTGCATTGATGGGACTCAACTTTTTAAACGAGGGTTTTTCCAACAAAGACAAGCCTTGGGTGTGTATGAGTCACACAACACAACAGCAAAATGGACAAACAACTGATTTGAAATAAACAAAATCAGCTCTCTCTCTCTCTCTCTCTCTCTCTCTCTCTCTCTCTCTCTCTCTCTCTCATTCTCTCTCGTCCTTGATTCTACTTCCAACGAACCGTCAATCATCATCCTAAAACACAATCCCTCGTCATATTGCGCAAATTTTCGTTCCGTTCCTGTTTGCTACCATCGTTGAAATCTCCCGCACTACTCTCGCTCGACGCAATACGCAAACACACACGACCAAAGTGCGCGAAAGCTGCGGCAACGCCACAGTATGGTAACGCCGGCAGAGGTATAGGCAGTGCGCATGTGCACAATGGCGAAGGATATGTTCCGGGGGCGCCACCCTTCAAAGCAACGGCTAAGAGAGAGAGAGGAATGAGGGGAGGTACTCTAATCTAATGGAAGTTCATTAGCGAGCGCCATTTGTCAGATTGGTGTGAAAAACGTGTGTCGCACTGCTCGAAACACAACCACACCACAGCCACGAGGGACGAGAAGAAGCGACGACAGCAGCGATCACTCCCTCTCTAATGATGAGCACATTTGAGCGTGTGCTCGCGCGCGTGTGTGTGTGTGGGTACGTGTCAAATACACTGTACCGCTCCTGATAATACGCGCAGTCGAAAACGACGGAAACGATTAGGAAAACATTTCGTCAGACTGCCGAAAATAGGGCTCAGATTGACTGTTGAGACTAAAATTTAAAAAAAATACCATTAGCTGACTCAATGGCTGGACACGTTGTTTTCGTTTCGGCTTTCGTTCACTACCGCCACCGTAAACCATTGCCATGGTAACCGTGGTGAGCATTGGAGGAAAATGATCGATTTTCTGTCCGCACAGCGTTGACATTAAACGCGCCGGCGGGGCATAATTCGGGGTAGATCGCCATGAATAGAGAGGAGTGAGTGAGAGAGAAACATTTAATTGATAGTCACAGCGGTGGTACCCATTCCGCACTACGTCGCCGGGACCAGAAACCCGGGCCCCAGTTGACCGCCAACTCACCGCCGACGACCGACTTGGGCTAGAGGGCAGGTCGTCCTAGGGTTTGACCCTTTACCAGCACGCCGGACACACGAACCCCAGTACCTAGCAAACAAGCAAGCAAGCGAGAATGATAAATTGGATTGCAAGCTTCAATCTGTCCGAATCGGAACGGCCCCCTCCACCGCAAACCCAGGAGTTTCGAACGATGGTGTAATTTTGCACCGAGAACAGGAGGACACAGGTCGCGATGATGGTGGTGGGTGGTGGTGGTGAGTGGCGATGCGGGTCACCCTCAACCGGGGAGAGGCATTACCTCATTACCATTAGCATGAATTGTGTTATCTTGTGCACGGGGGGGAAGGGGAGGGGGAGGTGTGATACCACGTCGCAGCCACCCTCGGTCACTCGAGTGTAGAATATTTTTGTGATTTATTTAAATGTCCCGTGTACAGTTTAGCAGCCGTTTCCAACTATCACCTCCATGGACTGGTGTGCCGGTGTGTGCGTTTGTGTGTGTGTATTGGTATTTCTATAAAATTGCGAACAAATTGCGCTCTCCTCTACACAGCACACTCCATAAACTCCAGTGTTCATTGCAACTGTGTGTGGCTCGCTGTGGCGCACATGTGCACGGTATGCGTACGGTGTGCACGGCTGCGCTGGCGTGTGTGATTGTGTGTGCAATTTTGATTATGATTCGACCACCTTTTAAAAGCGCTGTGCGTACTAAAACCACGCTGCGTGCGTCGATCTCGCGTCGATCAGTGCGCGAGCCGCCAACCAACATACCGCATACACACCGAGAGCCCCCAACTCCGCAGTGAGTGTGTGTCGTTCATTAATGTTCCGTTGACCTAAATACACCCATTATTCGTTGACCCCGGTTTTCTCGCTGATCGTTTTGTGGAATGGATTCTCGCGCAACCACCCCTTCCCCCCCCCCATCATCACCTTCTCAACCCAGGTGCGTGCACAGGTAGTCGCAGCACAAGTACATAAACACACAGACACGCGCGCAAGTGTTCTGCATAAGTACGTTTTACGTCGGGGGATTTTTTTTTCTTCCTCTCCTTTCATCCGCTCCTGCCCAGTCGATTCGAACAATCGAACGCGTCATCCCTCAGCGCGCGGGGAGTAAACGAGGGACGAATAAATAAGATTGGTTCCAGCGCTTCTCAATAACTCTGCTGCTACCGCCACGTGCGTAAGGACTAAGAGAACCAGCATCATTACCAAACTCATAAATTCCATACTTTTAATGCAATTCTTAGTAAATTTTTCATAACAAAGTTACTTTCAAAGCTATAAGAGGCGTTCCGGTTGTATAGTCGTCAACTGGTACGACTTAATAACTTGCCCGTTCTGGGTTCAAGCCTTAAATGGACCGTCCCCCCGTAGCAATAACTGAGTATCTGGCTGCGTGATACTGAATAAGTCACGATAGGACGTATTGGCAAATAGAAGAAGTTACTTTCGCAAGGATGGTGGAATAGTCCAAAAGTCGACAAACTAGCTTTATTGTATTTCATTAAAAATGTCACAAATTCGCTACATTCTGAAAAGATTTAGCTTGAAATTATATTGGTGTCGTTGTTGTGTTTTTATAGCATCCACAAACCTATTGGACTTCTGTGACTTTTTAAATCGTAACTTAAATGTATGCTTATGACTTTGTTATGCATTTCCTTCCTTTCGGAGCTACCTCATCTCGGAAGGTAATCGAGTCAGTCCCCAGCCCGATCTGTTTAATTGTCTGAGATCATAAATGAGGCCTAAATTTGGAGAAAAGGGGATTATGTACACTGTATTATTTACACATTACTTGTTTTACAAAATTTGAATCTTGGAATAAGTTATAAAACGATCCATCATAGAAGCAATCAACAGTTCGTTTGAGAAAAAACGTACGACGAGCATGTTTTAAAACGTTTTAATTTGCATACAGTGCACAATGAGCATAAACGGATTCATCTTCCAGCAAAGGATCTGGCATTATTGCACATTGCTTGTATTCAAACAGTCCCAAGGCTTCAATCCGCCAAACGAAAACAAAACTGTAACTGCTTCATCATATAAATCCGTACGACGAACTTCTGCAGAACGAATCGGAATGAGGCTCGAAAGAAAGAGAATACCATGTAGTATAGCGTTTAACGCAAATGAAGCAAAAGAACGGCAATAATTTCAATTATCATAAAAATGGTGCAGCTTTCAGCTCTCTCTCTCTCTCTCTCTCTCTCTCTCTCTCTCTCTCTCTCTCTCTCTCTCTCTCTCTCTCTCTCTCTCTCTCTCTTGGTATCGTACTAAAGACAACAGCAACAACACTTTACAAATGTTAAGAACCGCTGGATCGTACACTGGCGCGCAATCTGCACTTGTTTCATGCGCAATCGAGCTTTCATGCGCACCACCATATCCCGGGCGCAAGTTTTACGCATAAAAATCTGACCTTTGAGCGGAATAATAAATAATCAAAACACCAAGAAGTTATGACGCCGTGTGACGATGACTACCACCTTCTTCGATACGGGAAAGGGCAGCAGCAGCAGCAGCAGACGGGCAGGAAATCACAAAGGGAACTCGTCCGTACGCTCGCTGCGTCGCGACCTACACGCTTCCACGGCAATAATTTAGACCTCCAGGAATTGAACGAAATCGACGCAAAGGATAACTTGTTTCGTACCGAGAGCTGTTGCCGTCCAAGATATCCTCCCCAACCTTGTCCCTTCCCACCAGATAAACCAATTTACGGCCGAAAGACAGGGCCCAAAGATCTAGGGCAAGTATCCACCCCTCCACCTTCCCCCCCATCGTCCACGGACGGACAAAAAATAAATAAGGGCAAAATTAATTTACATAGCCTACTGTTGGTTGTCACTACTGGATAGTTGGTTGGAGCTCTGTCGTTGCTCTGGCTTCTGTCAACCCTTGCTGACACTTACCAACCACATCACATCTTGAGCTCGTTATCACACACACGCGGAGACGGTAGAAGGCGTTCCGTTTTCCCTTTTTTTGTCCCTGTAATCCCTTATCACCCCGGCGTAGTGACGAAAGTGACACTGCAGCAGAGCCTAGCCGCGGCCTGGTGTTGTCCAACGGCTCCCACGGTGTTACTGCTATCTGTCTCGCTATCTGTCTTCTTCGTCTTCGTCCAGAAGACTTCCTCTCCCTGGTTCCTGCCGATGCTGAGAATGACTTGCCTGTCCGTCAGAGCCTAAGCTCCCACCCTTTGCAAGGGGTGACGTTCTTGATCGTTTTATCAAACTTTATTATGCAAGTTCCCTGCTGACGGCCCCGTCTCTCGCTTCAGTTGGCGCATCGTCGAGTTGATTTGAATACTGTTCCATCCCCGGGCGTTATCTTCTGCGCTCCTCACATGCGCACGTTTTGTGCCGTTTTCGCGCGAGCCCGCTGCAGCTTGCATCATACTACGCCTCTCTGATCAGTGTCTTGGCGTTGTAGCTTCCCTTCTTTTCTGTTCCTCTTCTGTGTTTTTTTAAATGTTGATAAGCTATATCTCCCAACTCCCGTGCCGGGATCGGGCATGTGTGTGTGTGTGCTTGTGCAAGGCTGCTGCTGTGGTGTAGGGCCCCGTTTTATCACCTCTCGGCTATGTCTCTTATCATGCGCATGCGTTAAACAGCGTAGACATTTAAATTTCCCTGCGTAAATGGCACCGAGTGCATCGATACGATACGAACTGCAATTAGCTCACTCTGGGCGCTGGATGTAAGTGTGAGCTGACCGGCGAAAAATGTTGCAATATTGCTCTTCCGCGACACATTCAATCGGTGGCGACAACTGCCATCAATCTGTGGCACTGTGGATTGATGTTCACTTTTGTCGCAGTTTGCTCTCCTCGCCGGGGTCTAGCATATTATGGCCCGTGCCCCGGCATGTCCCGTAACAACTCAGAACTGTAAATGTCAGCGTAAAGTTGCTTAAACGCCTGGTGGGCACACATGCATATGTATGCGCGGTGCCGATGGGGTGGCCCTCTGGTGACTCATTAGGCTTTATCGACAAAGGAAACAACCCGGTCCCATCCGGGGAACTAACGAACGAACGAGCGAAAAAGAGAGAGTTGTTAGCGATGTACACGATTCTACGCCTGGCCTGTGTTCTAATTAAACGTCCGACACATTAGCCGAAGCGTCGGAGACATTTCCCATGGTCCTCCTTGTTCTCGATGGTGTTATGTGCTGACGTGCGCGGACCCTTTGGTAATCGTTTGCTGACAGACTTTGCTGCGTGTGTCTACTGCGTACCCGGTCGATGTGTAATGTGTTTGTTTTCTCCGAGAACTTTAGACCCGATATCGCGCAATGATGATGATGATTAATGCTTGCTGTGTGCTTTTTCTCTTCATGTGCTGCAGAATAAACCTTTGGATGTCTTCAATGTCCAACGTTAGACATAATTGGATCACTCCAAATATTGGATGTAACAAACAGCCATCATCTATTGGTCTGAAACCTTTTCGCGATTGATTATGCGATGTGCAAAACGATGCGCAAGGTTATTATAACAGCCCTCATATATGCACTTCCCATCTCCGTGCGGTGCATTTGGAAACTTCCAGCGCAAAACACACCGATACCAGCGACTGTGCCCAGCGGGTGTCGTCGTCCGGGTTGGGGTCGGTGATATTTTGCAAACTTTACAAACATGTTACAACCCCATTATTCAACCCCAATGTACACGATCCCTCGGCGTAATTGTGTGCCAGGCAGGTGTGGAAGGTGTGAGTGTTTGGTAAAAAAAAGGGGGAGAAGGAAGCAACTACCCTTATTAGATCCGCAATGACGAGGTACGAGATATCTCGCTGGAAGACCACCAGAACCAGTAACTGGATCGAGCGGGTCTGGATGAGGCTGTGTGTCTGTGAATGTGCGGTATGGTAATTTAAAGTGTCAACATCTCATCGTTGATAAGCAATTCCGTAACCACCTTGCGGGTTGAACATACACAACCACAAACCAAAAAAAACAACAACAATTCTGTAACATCCAAAGCGCACAGCCAAGGAAGGTGTGCATGTATGTGTGTATGTTCGTAAGTGTCCCCAAGATCGATCGATTCTGTACTAATGCGGAACGAAAATAGCTTTCCCGTGCTGAGGCGCCCGCGTTGAGGTTCGATCTTTGGGCTGCGGATCTTGGTGGCGACCGTTGGCCCAAGGAAAGGGTTGGGGGATGCTAATTAAAAGATAACAGATACTGGTGTGCTCTCTTTGAACCCTTTTTTTTCTTCTTCTCCCCAATAATTGATGTGCTCATTTATCTTACCTATTGGGTGACGACTGTTCAAGGCTGTTGCGGGTTTCTGTTTTGTTACGATTGCCGATACTGTTGATTAGGAATTATCATCACCCACCTTTTTTGTTGTTGTTGTTGATGAATTGCTTGCAGCGTAAATAGACTCGAAAATCAACAACCAACTGTCAGGATGGCGTCTTTCGCAACCACGATGCTATTGGCACGTGTTTTTGATTTGTTTGCCAAAAATTAAAAAAATAGACGGAAAGAGGCATAAATAAGATAAATGTAACGCAATGTTCTACACATATAATGAATTGGGTAGTAAAAAAAAGATGAAACGATTTTCCGTCTATTAGTTTTCTCCACCAACACCGACACCGTTCAACAACAATGATCGGATGTTGGTGATGATCGTGGAAAAGATAGCTCGGCGAAACGTTACGATACATATGAATGAAGTTGTTTTTTGCTGTCTCTCCTTCCTTCCTTCCTTTCTCTCTCTCTCTCCCTCTCTACTAATGCTGTAATGGAAAGTAACAACATTTCCACGGCGGTTGGAGGTTTTCTTTACCATACGATCTTCTTCTTACTCCTCGTTTGCCACCCCATTTGCACTGCTGCCTTCCATCCCGCGATCGTATCCACGCGATGGTGCCCGGTAATGTACAACCTTGACACATCGTGAGCTACCCAACCGCGCGCGTGTGTGTGCCACTGCTGCTGTCGCTGCCGGTCATCATCTGTTCCGGTGTGTGGCCCACCCGCTACCACCAGGTTCCCCCCAAAGCTCCCCTAGCCTAGCTTTGATGGCCATTATCGTTTGGCTGTTTTCCATAAGACACCACCCGCCCCATTAGACAGATTGGACATTGATTAGTGTCATTTTTCCCATCGTTTGTCGCGCACGTGAGTAACTGCCGCGGTCTCCGGCTGCTGTCTCCGGCAACCCTTGGCCCCAGGGCCCGGTTCAGCCTCGCCCCCTTTCCCTTTTCGTGGGTGTTGTGCACATGTGGAAATCTAGATTTCAGTGTGTCTCCATTCCACTGCCGCCCCACCGTTTTGTTTGTTTAAGGCCAATTGTTTGGGGTCCCTTATCGGCGTTGGCCGTTTTTCCCGTCAACCCGGACGGGGTTGACACTGTTGTTCCCCCCCCCCCCCCCCCCCCCCCGTCCGGCCATTGCGTGGCACACGACTCGGGCTCGCAACCCGTTGACGAACGATAATGATTGGCCGTTTGGTACGAGCACACATACACACACACATACATACACGGTCGATCAGTCGGATGTACAGCATCCGAAGCGAGCCCTTTATCCGCCAATTTTTCACATGCACACACACACGCATTTTAGGCTCAGGGACACACCGTGGAGGAAGGAAAAACCGCACCAAATACAACACAATACAAACGATGCATTTCCGTGGAGCGAAGAGCAAACAAAAAAAAATACGCGTAATGAATGGCCCGTTGCGCGCGCGATACGATTGTGCGCAAGATTTATTGCGCCTGGTTTCCCTTCCGCGCACGAGAGTATGGCCGTCCGCCATATTTCCACCTGGACCTGGATCACAACCGCACACACACACACACGCACATGCACCTCGCAGAAGAAACGAAACCCAAGTTTGTTTACATTGAACAAAATGTATACCATCAATTTCGCCGGTTTTATTTTCCACTTTTTCACCCTCCCCCTCTCCCCGTTCGGTGGCCGGTGCCACGCGGGACAGCGGTTTTATAATTCGCTGAACAATCAACATCCATTATCGTTTAGTAAGTGTGTTGCCCGGGATGGGGCCTATTGGTGTGGCGGGGAAGGGAGGAGGGGGGGGGGGGTTGCAGGAGTGAGGAAAAGGGGGAAGGGTTTAGTTGGACTTGTTTGCCTTTTTCTTCCTATTTCATTTAACTATCGTACCCATGTTCGGTCCCCACACCATCACCCGATCATCACACACTGGGACGCGCACACCCTCGCCGCCGCCGCAAGGGAAGTGTTGTTTCATCATTTTGGGAACTACACGCGGCAAATACTCATACAAACACGCCCGATTGCACAAAACCTTGGAATGAATCATTCACCATTCAACTTCTGCTTCAGCTGCCAACAAACGTATGTTGGCTTGATCGCCCGATCGAATTAGCTAATAGACTCGAGAACAACGGAGCACAACGCCACGGGGCCAGCGATATGGTTTCTTCAAACGGCCTGCCCTACGGCCCCTCCCCGGACGGCCCCATCGGATCGTAACGTAGTATTTGCAACTAATATACTCTATTGAATCTAGGGAACAAGATATTTTGCCTGCGATACGACAGTTTGCTTTTGTTTTTTTGTTTTTTGTTTTGTTTTTTGTTTTGGTTTGATCAATCGACCTGGGGATGATTTGAATATGGGTGCCCACGTGGTGGCAAGCACGCACCACAAACAGGGAAGGGAACGACATCACACCACAAGGATTTATCGTTAGTAGTTATTCCATACAAGTAAAGATAAAGTATTTCCTCTAAATATTTGCGGCTCTGTGTGTTTGTCCGTTGCTCTTTTCCCAATCTTCTCTCGCTCTCTCCATCTCTCTCTACCTCATCACCTCTCTGTGTCTCTCTCTGCTACCCCTTTTTTGCGCGAAAACTCTCACATACGTCGGTCGAGTTTTGGTTCGTGTCGGATTTTATCGCGTGTAAAACACCTTATAGTAGAGCGTCTTCGGGCGCCACAGGCTGTAGGAGTTGTCGAACTTGAGCAAGTACGTGCCCTCGCCCGGGTACGTGTGCGAACCGGCGTACACTTCCTGGTGACACTCGCGCCTGTAGATCGGTATGATGATCGAGATGGGATTGCGCGAACCGAGCGCACTGCCGGCCGAACTCATTTGGCTGCTCTGCACCTGGCCGCACTCCAGATCTTCCGCACAAATGACCTCTGCACGGGAGATGGAATTGGTGCCTATTAGCATTGGGACATGTCGAGCCGCTACTGTTACGGTGGGTGCGTTTTTCGACCATCACTTACCATCGTCCTCCTCTATCGTGTCGTCGTCCTCGTCGCTTTCGCTAATGTGCACCGACACCTCGGTCGTCGGTGGTTTGCCCCATTCGAAGTAAACGCCGAACCCGATATCGTAGCTGTCGGTGGCAAACTCCCAGAACAAACACGAACCGCCCTCGTGCGTTGGCACCTTCACCTGAATTGGAAGAAACGATGTACAATGCTTCCATTTGTGTCCATTTGTGACCGGCACAAGGGGATCTTACCGTTACGGTGTCACCATGATTTACGCGTATCACTCCATCGCCTTTCCCTGCCATCACTTCCTGCTTGAACAGCTTAATGTCTGGCTTTGTCCACATGTTTGCCGGGCTGATTACTGCGTAATCTACAAGAAACGGTCACGCACCAAGGGAAGACAATAACATTAAGGGTTGCAAGAAAAACAGCAAAAACCGACTACACAATGCACCACCACCAATTACCTCCAGAGTCGTTGTCACTGTCGCACTGTTCCTTAAATTCGAATTGACTATTTTCCTTGGCGTTATTCGCGTTGGCAAACTCGTTAGCCGCGGCCGGGTCGTTCGCACCGGCAGCGCCATTCTCGCACACGACGGCGGTCGGTGTGTCGTCCTCCTCGCCGTCCGATAAGCTCTTCAGCCGGGCCAAATTGGTGGCCACCTGGGCCTGCAGCTGCTGCATGTACTGGTGGTAGTGTTCGTTCTGCAGCTGCCGTATCAGTACGGCCTGCTGCTCCGGATTGCCCGGGAATTGGATCTCCGCGTACTCCTTAAACTGATGGTACGTTTGCTGGTTCAGCGCATCCTGCAGCTGTCGCCGGTGCAGCTCCTCGCGGTTCTTCTCACTCTCAAGCCGCGCCAGCTCCTCCTGCCGCTCCCGTTCGGCGGCGAGCGCCTCGGTGCGCTGGATTTCCTCCTGCTCCGCCCGGCGTGCCTTTTCCTCCCGGTCTTTTTTGATCGCTTCGACGTACGGCTTGAACAGCGGGCACAGCCGGTCGAGCAGATCGATGAAGCCCTCCATCGCCTGCAGCTTCGTTATCGTGCCAAGCTGCTGCCACGCTATTCTGCGATCTTTGCCGATCACATCGAACATGCCGAGCGGCGGTGCCTTGGACAGGTCCAGCGGTCCATGTGCGGCCTGCTGTGTGAACGCCACCAGCTGTGAACGTGCAACCACGCAAACAAACCGGAAAAGGTTATTTTGTTTCCCTTCACTGCAAAATCTCGCAGGTGCTTACCTTTAAATTGTCCTCATAGCTTAGATGGATCGCTTTTCCAGATTTTTCTACAACAAAAACAAGAGACGCATTTAGCTGTTGCGCTTTAGTGCCACTGAGTGCGCGCCAGTGTGTGCGCCGGAATGCTTGTGTGGCCGTTCCGCTCTCCTACCTTTGTAAAAACTGCACGCCAGCTTGTACAGCTCCTTCAGCGGCAGGTTCCATTTCAAGATTTTACTGCTATCTTCGCCGACGGTTCCCGCGTCGAGGGAAAGGTCTTTGAAGGAAAGCTCCAAATTGTCTCCGCCTATCATGGTTGCTTTCTGCTGTGCCGTGCTGTCCATCACCACCCCCCTGGGCGACGACGTTGCTCCGTTCTTATCAACACTGGGTGGGAACACACGGGGAAAATTCGCTACGCTGCGTTGGCCCAGCCTTAATTGCGTGCGCTCTTACTGCAGGACTGCCGTGCCGCCGGAAAATTGGTGAGGCAAAGAAAGTGTCGCTTTACGCTAGGCACTGTGTCGAAACAGCAACTTACACGTCCACCCAGAAGAAAAGTTCTTATTTCTTTTCATTTGTTTTCTGGTGTCATCACTGTTCTGTCAAAAAAATCTTTTCGCATCCAATAGAACGTAGGATGCGGGAGGGGGTGTTGTTTTCGTGAAGGCGCGATTACACGAAGCAGCATGTTGAATATGGTCTGTCATACGATTGTGAGGTGCACTTTTTGCGAAACTCGGATTCTGGATTAGTTTCTCTGTTGTATTTCATCATCAAGCGCTTTTTTATTTGAACCGAAAGAAAATTCACACACACATACACCAAACCGCACTGGAAATTCGATAAGTACTTTTTTATTGTTGGTTTATATTTCCTGAACATCACACTGTGCCGATACTATATAAACCTTGTTTTGACAACTGCAGTAAACCCGCGAACTCGATACCATAAACGAAACGACTTCCCCCCTCCCTTTTTCCCCTGTTTCAACACATGTGCTGTCAAAAAGGGGTTTGCAAATTTTGTTGTCCTGAAAAGTTGGTTCGCGATTTATTGGTGAAATCGAACGTGGTTTCCTCGTTACAGAAGTGAAAATTTAAGCCCGCTGCTGCAGACAGTGCACGGAAACTTGTTCCGGCAAGAGTTGTTAAGGTACGTTGAGTCAATCGTTTCATAGTTGCTTATTATTTAGTTTTAGCTCGCGGACGGAAAGAGGGATCACCACGATATGTGCCATTCCACTTATGTTGTGCAATTATGCAATGGGCGGATACGTACAGAGCAGCATATGCTCGGTTGGTGCAGCATTTTTGCAGACCTATTGGATCATTTCTAAAAGGCATCCCAGCTGACGAGCGATGTCGAGAGGTGCGATCAATGGCTGAGGGTCATATGTGATTTTCTAGAACTCTCACATCATGTAAGATTTTTACATTGAGTTGGTTGGGCAAACCCCCACCCTTTGCTGCTCCCCTTTACATTGCATAATAGGGGCCTTTTTGAACAATAGCCAACCATCAACTTAAGTCCGTTTAAATTTAGCATCGTTCGATCGGTTGGTGCGAGAACATTGCCTAATATTGTGTGCATTTTGCAGCGGCTCGCAACGCTCCTCGCAGCGACAGCCAAAGTAAAGATTGACCTCATTGATGATGGCACGTGACGGAGCTATGCTCGCACAGTAATGCTGTTTTCATGCGCGAGAATGTGATAGGACTATGTTTATTACCGCCGTGCTGACCTCCACTGGCTGTTTGGCCTTCACGTGAACCATTTTTTTTTTTTCGTTTGATGTCACAACGTTACTATCCGGTTAGGACCAGTCCGCAGTTGATGGGTTGAGATATTGCCTGCCCTTGAATTTTACAAACCACTTTAATCGTTCTGAATTACTCTGTTCAACCTGCAAATGAGATTACTGCACCGCAAAAAGAGAATGTTTAGTATTCTATGATTAATGGAAGTTTTTTTTTGAGATTTTGGACCGTCCCAGGCACCGTAGTCGTTAATCATCGGTACATGGGAAAGGTAAAGAACGGTCCTTAATTTAAAGCAGGATCGGGGATGATTGATTTCTAAGCTTAATATTCTGCCAATCTCCTTCAGCAAGATCTAGCGCAGGCAAAACACGTTACCACCCAGCCATAAAATGGATATCAGTACATCAACCGCTTCGCACTGCAGAAAGGGGGAGACAAACAACAACCTGATGTAATCTGTGTGTCTCAAATGGTTGCGTGCGGTTTGCGACGAGTCACGATTAGCGCGACGACCCGCACCAAGCGGTTTGGTCGCCGTCACCGTGTTTCATCGTGACCGGAAAATCTGGTCGTATAAAATCAAAAATGGAAAGTTTCATGGTTTCTTTTTATTTGCTATCGAACGCACAGCAGCGTAACCTAGAGCTGTGTGATAAAAAAAGTATGGCAAGTACATTATTTTTGCTGCGATCGTGCCATGTAGGGAAGGGCTTTCGCACAAACAGTGACTAGACAGAAATTGTAGGTTTCTAAAATGTGTCATCTTGAAAAGATATCGAGTGGAGCAAATGTGCAACCAGTCCATATAAGCATATCAGCACCATGTTACATGATAGCAGGCGCTACCGATTTGTGTGATTTTTAAGAGCAAACCTTTATCAATGTGCTATGCAATGATGATTGTATCAAGTGAGAGAGAGAAAAAAAAACAACACACACACACATCGTGCACATAACCCACCAGCGCGATTTGTTCCTTTCCAATCTGCGAGCAGACACGCGCTTGCTTGAACCCTACGAACGCCACCACAAACACCACCACCACCATCACCACGAACGCGACAAAGCACCGTGGAAGGGGTTGCGTTGGATCGCGACAGTGTGGCGTGGTGGAACATTGCGCGTCCAGTCACGACCGCTGGCCGACGAGCGTTCGCGGGCAGTGCAAAGTGAACCTTCACCATCCACGGAAGTTTCGCTGCTGGCAAAGATTTCTCAATTCCCCCAAACGTGTGTGTGTGCCCGTCCGTCTCCATAGCAACAAGAGGGAGTTTGCATAGGCCAACCGCGACTAAAAAGTAGGTTGACGAAACGAAAGCGATCGTCGCCGCGTACGTTGTGTATTCCGCCACGTTCTTGGTGGACCAAAGCTGTGCTAAGGTGAGGGTGAACGAGTTTTATGTTTAGGACTTGAAAATCAACACCGAACACGCACTTAACCGACACAATTCTGTTTCCCGAGAGTCGATTAGACAGTAAGTAAAGCTTTATACTTAATCATTGCAAGTTTAATCGGTTTTGGGCAATGATGTAATGCTCGGCCTGTCTGCGGGTATTGATTAATTGTTAATCGTGTTGTGAAGAATTGTGCAAAATGGCAAACTTCGTCAATTAGCCCGCGAGTGCCCCCGATAAGCGGTGGTGAGGTACCGCCCCATGGGCCACTGTTTCACTGCAACAGATCGCCCAATCCGTAGCATTAAGCTGTTTTAAGTTGAGGTAGCAGAGTGGAATACATCCATCCTATCTAGCCGGTAACCCCTGTTGACTTTCCGTCAGACGGGGCCCGGTATGGTAATCTCTGTATGGTATTTTGCAAGAATTTGGTTTTTTTTGTTGTTGTTGCTTCTGTTGCTGATCTGGCGAACGGAAACGAAAACCATCCCGGTTGTTCTGTAGCAATCAATTGGCAGACAGACGCATTTATTTCCTTGATTTTTTGATTTATGCGTCTGCAGAGTGGAGATGTAAGTGGACCATGGACGACGTACGGTGTGATACCCAATTGTCTAGTGCTCATTGCTTGCTAACGTAGTTGGCATTGGTTTTTTTTAATACTTTTGCAGTAGTTGTAGGTCGGTAGACGCGGCGTTCCTGTGGTTCTTCTGCTTGGACCAGGAAGCACTACCACTTCATCCGATTTTCGGCAACCGGTTGTAACGAGTTATTTGGCTTCCAACATGGCTCCATTACACTGGGTAGCAAATATGCCCGCACAGCGATAAGACACTTTTTTGTCTGTTTTTTTTTTTTCATGGACTATCTCACAACCATAGCTATAAAAAGTAATCCCACTACGGTACCACTCCACCCCATTACCATCGCAACCACATCCGATGACTTTCAACCATCCCCGGCCTACCACTTACTTGTCCTTGGCTGACAAGGTGCTACTTTTATCTAGCGCTGAACACTTGCCCTCCGCTCTTTGTATTTCCGTGCATCGATGGGCTATGGGGGGCATCGTTAAACAAACGGTTGGTTCGTTTAATGAAATATCACGTTTCAAGTGTCGCGACGCAAAACAACTTCAGCTTTGCGAAGGGGAGACTGATCAAATCGCGTGTGTGAAAAGCCGCTGATGACTAGTCAGTTTTTAACTTCCCCCTGTCCTGTGCTGCTTTTGATTGTGAATACAATGTTTGGGTTCGTCTGTCTTAATTAGAATGTTTGAGTTTGGTGACTACAATTCTTGTTGGTCCCTTCCTTCGTTTCACTGCGCAGAAGGTTCCGAGTTGATGGCAATTCAAAAGGAGCTTCCGTTAAGTGTGATTATTTGAATTGAAATTAAAGGAAGAGAGTAGATTACGGATATTGGGGATATGTTTATGACTCAATTTCTTTTGCACACCATTTCCAACACATTCAGGAAGTAGAATCCCAAAAGAGGAGTAAATCCCTAACTCGGACCAGAGACTAAGTGAGTCGAATGCAAAATAATGATTCACTAGCAGGACCCCAAAAGATGTTGAAAGATTAGTAGAAGGCATTAGAGGTTTGAACATTTCAACTATGATTCAAACATCTGAGAAGATTTAGAATACTTTTCTGTATGTCTTTATCGTAGCAGGTAGGACTGAGTGAAGATGTTTAGTTTCGTTTAATTGTATTAAATAACTTAAAAACCACTTGTACAATAATTATTAAATACCACGCAGCCGGATAGACAGTCCTTCGGGGAGACGATCCATATGAGACTTGAACCAACGACAGACATTTTGTTGAATCGTGCGAGCTAACGACTGTTCCCCCAATCTCAGGACAGTGACAACGATCTTAGGATAATGATGAATTATTTAGATGTTACGGTTAAACGTATCGCTCCCTTCGGACTTGGCTAGATTCCCACCCGAGGCTGTCTTGTAAAGCCTGCATGATCGCCTAGCTTTTTACTCATATTACACAAAGAGGAACAAAAAGAAGAAAACGACTTTAAAGGCTGGCTAGTGTCCTTATATGACCTGGAAATGATTTATACCAGGAACAATCGTTACTCTTCGGTGTAGCAAAAGCATCCCACAGGATCTAGCACAGTCGGTCAGGAAGCCCTTGGTATGCAGATAAACCAAACAGGACAAAGGAAACTAGGTTGATGGCGGGAAGCATCAGAAGCGGCACTTTGAAGTCATCGTTCACCTATCGCTCCTGCGGTACCATGGCCAGTCACAGCCGTTCATAGCATCTACCATTATTGATGTCGACTTACGGAACAATTCACTGTAGAGAGCAGCCGACACCAAGAGTGAAGAAATGTTCCCTAGTGAGACATGGATTCTTGTTCAAAGTTAGCAAAATATGGCCATTGGAATGACTGGATTCCTACTGGAATTTTGCACCAAATTCTGCTGTAGAATACCTACATAGCGTTCAGTTCTTTATTTCCTCGTATACGTGTCCGGAAAAGTGGCAATCAATCAACTGGTTGGAATTTGTTTACTTAGCACCTCAGTACACTTTTCGCCATACAAACCCCCCTACAAACCTTGTTATTGTGGCAAGACAGTACGCCTGTTCAAATGATACAGTAGCAAGTGCGCACCTACAATACTCCCGTTTGTAGCTTTGCGCTATTGTTACAGATGGTGTCAGTTATTTCTTTACCTTTCACCGTCCCCAGGTTTTAACGTCAATCGCGCACTTCCTTTTAACCAATAGCCAGTGTAATAACGAACCAAATTAGGCTTTCGGTAAGCTCGTGCAAATGGCACGATACAAACGCCACGCCATTACTATATCGAACACGAACATCGTGCCAAGAGTAGTAGCGCCCCGCGATATCCGATAAGAAATTACTTATCGGCACGAAATCGTTCTACAGTTCTCATTTGCCATTCGAATCAATTGGAAGCACCTCCCCCCCCCCCTTCTTTTTCCCCTTCCGCGCTCCGCTCTCTAGGTCGTTTCCGGCGCCAAAGGCAACGCGCAACGGTAGAAGGTTATTAAAATTCATCATCTTTCCATCGTCGTGTGACCCTGTTTGTGTCCTGTACGACCTTCCCTGTCTCTTGGTGTACTGTGCGCGAGTACGGCTGTTTTGCGCCCGCCAGGAATCATTCTTCGCGGTTCAGTTGTCTAATGCTATTTCGCAACCAAGCCAACGCGCGTCTTCGCGTTCCAGAGCGTTGTAACACAACGACAACAGTTTTCGGGAGCAGTTAAACCGAAAGAAGGGAGAGTCCACCGTTATCTGTGGGTGGCGAATCGGAAGGTGAGAACTCCCTGCGTACGGAGGGAGATCACCATTGAATACGGTGGCGCAATCATCTGCAAAACAGCATCACCGTCACCGGTATCAGAGCAGATTAAGGGCACCTCTACACTGCAGTCCGAAGAGTGGGGAAAGAACTGCTCTGCAGGAGCCATCCATCTACAGGCAGCAGCAACAATCGTGTGCTGTGTGTGGACCCGACCCTGCAGAGATTACCGGGCGGCGGGTTTGGTATATAAAGCGAACGACACCCCGTGCGCCGTTCGACAGTTGCCGATCTGGTACGGATCCATGTAGAGTAAAACCAAAGCTTGCCAGTTTTGCCACCCGAATCGACATCTGTGTGCGTGTGTGTGTGTGCTGTTGTTTGAAAGCCTATTAGTGGTGGTGGCCTCCCATTCGAACCGTCGCTTACCGGGACGATTGACTGTGTGATCTGCTGCGTGTCTGCCTCCCACTCTTTGCTCTCTAATATAAGAGCACTATTATACACCTTTGAGGAGCGAGGAGGAGGAAGAGGGTGGGTAAGACACCACCGCCAGAGACAGTGGCTGACCTGTGGCTGTGGCCGGCCCATGCGTACAGTGGTGCATTGGTAGTGTCTGCAGCAGCAGTGCCGTGGTGTTACGGTTAAGAAGGCGATGGTGACTCGATTGTGATTATATACCTATTGGGCAGTTGGACTAACCATACCGCAGCGCCTACTACTGTGTGTTGCGATCGCGGTGCCAAGGGGCATACCGTGCGGTTTCGAAAGTTTAGTGCCCTCCAGAGGTGTGGAGGTATATCTTGTGAGAGACACAAACTTAAAAAAAAAACAACCCTGGTAATAGCAGTGTACCGTAAGGGGAGGTGCGTAAGCAAGAAACTTGTTTCACGCTGGACACGTTGATTGATGAGTAAGCCTCTTGGTGGACCTAGTCATCGCATCCAGATCAAGAAGCAATTCAGCAACATTATCTGTCGTTTTTTATTGTACGTTTACTAAGTGATCCGAATTTACGCCCGGAAGATTCTGTTTTGTACACTTCATAGGAACATCTAACTCCCGAAATCCACAAATATGATGCAGGTTTGTGATGTCGTTTATTTACTCAAATGTTTGAATGTTTTGTCTGGAACTTGAACTGAGCGCAGGTTGTCTGTAAGAAGATAAGATGTTGAATACGACCTAATCGTTTATCCGGCACAAGATGTACTAAGCAAAGCAGGATCGTTTGAGTGGTCAAACTCTCTCTCATCTAATACCCAAAAGTGTATGGAGTGCCTCCAAGCAACGGCACTCATTCGGAATTGCTCCACACTGGAATGTTCTGTTTCGTTGCCAAGGGTGAGATTTGACTGTACTTGCTTAGATGTCTTTTGGCGATTAGTTTACCGGTGGGTAAAGGCAATAAATAAAGAACTCAAAATATTGACTTCAATGCCGTTGGCTTAGAGCGCGTCGTTGGCCTTCGCTCCGCTCGCGCAAAAGATCCAAGGTGTGCGCAAGCAGTACTGTCGATTGACGCAAAGCCGACATGAGGGGGAATTCTCTCCCCTTTTCTCCTCTGTACCTCTGTTCCAAGCGACTCATGGACACGCAGGACAATTTGCAAGTCGAATGTGTTTTGCTTGGCAAATTGCTCACACTGACCCGGACCGACCTGGATCCCTTCTTTGGCTCTACCTTCTCTTTCCCCTATTGAAATCGTACGTTATTTGAAATTGAACCAGCGCACAATTTTTGTAGTATTTTTGTTTGAATTTGAAACATTCATCTAACGCTGTAGTTAACCATTCGTTAATCTTCCCAATCTTTTTCTGACCATTTTTGCAGCTCTTCAATCTAACCACCACCTCCCTGTTCGTTGCCCGCACGGTAAGCAGCATTAAGAAGATGCCTTGCCCGTTCCTGACCCGTCTCAGCACGAGCTACGTGCGCAACTATGCGCCGGCCCTGCTCAAAACGTACGGTGCCCAGTGCCCGGTGGTGCAGCGCACCATCTCCACCCTGCAGGGTGGTGCGCCGGCGGCCGGCGGTGCGGTTGGTTCCGGCGCCCAGGAGACGCCCACCACCACCGTCAAGAAGGATGCGTCGACCGAGGCCCGGCGCAACCTGAGCTCGATGCAGCAGCAGCATCCGGTGCAGCAGCAGCAGCAGCCGGCCACCGGGAACAAGTGTCCGTTCCTCAGCTCGGCCGCACCGCACGTGAAGAAGCTCGGCGCGGAAAGCGTGGAGATACCGGCGGAACGCACGTTCCAGTACGAGGACTTCTTCCACGAGCAGATCCTGCGCAAGAAGCAGGACCACTCGTACCGGGTGTTCAAGAAGGTGAACCGGCTGGCCGCCGACGGGCAGTTCCCGCGGGCGCTCGAGTACTCCTGGGGCGAGCGGCCGATTACGGTGTGGTGCTCGAACGACTACCTCGGCATGTCGTGCCATCCGGAGGTGAAGCGGGCGGTCGCCGACGCGCTCGAAACGTACGGCACCGGGGCGGGCGGTACGCGCAACATTTCCGGCAACTCGATGAACCACGAAAACCTGGAGCGCCGGCTGGCCGAGCTGCACCAGAAGGAGAGCGCGCTGCTCTTCACCTCCTGCTTCGTGGCGAACGATTCGACGCTGTTCACGCTGGCGAAGGCGCTGCCCGGCTGTCACATCTTTTCCGACGCCGGCAACCACGCCTCGATGATACAGGGCATCCGCAACAGTGGCGTGCCGAAGCACATCTTCCGCCACAACGATCCGGCGCATCTGCGCGAGCTGCTGCAGCGCGTCGACCGGTCGCTGCCGAAGATAGTCGCGTTCGAGACGGTCCACTCGATGTCGGGCGCGGTCTGTCCGCTGGAGGAGCTGTGCGAGATCGCGCACGAGTACGGTGCGCTAACGTTCGTGGACGAGGTGCACGCGGTCGGGCTGTACGGCGAGCATGGGGCGGGCATTGGCGAGCGGGAGGGCCAGCTGCACAACATGGACATCATTTCCGGCACGCTCGGGAAGGCGTTCGGCAACGTCGGCGGGTACATTGCCGGGACGGCGCTGCTGGTTGACATGATCCGGTCGTATGCGGCCGGGTTCATCTTTACCACCTCGCTGCCACCGACCGTGCTGTGCGGTGCGCTGAAGGCGGTCGACATTCTCGCGTCGGAGGAGGGCCGCGAGCTGCGTGCCCGCCACCAGTCGAACGTGCGCTATCTGCGCCAGCGGCTGCAGGAGGAGGGCTTCCCGGTGGAGCATACGCCGAGCCACATCATTCCGGTGAAGATTGGGAATCCGCAGCAGTGTACCGAGCTGTCGGACCGCATGATCCAGCGCTTCGGGCATTACGTGCAGGCGATCAACTATCCGACGGTGGCGCGCGGTGAGGAGAAGCTTCGGCTGGCTCCGACGCCTCACCATACGCGCGCCATGATGGACGAGCTGGTGCGCGACATGAAGGTGGTCTGGCAGGATCTCAAGATGCCGCTGGGCGGCAAACACTGCCCGGAGGAATGTGCCTTCTGCCGGAAGCCGCTGCTGTTCGATCGCTTCGAGGCGCGCACGAGCGCTGGCGCGTCCAGCTGCGCCCAGGAGCTCCACTGCCAGATTCCGAACTGCCCGCAGATCGCTGCCGTGGCCAATTAGAGAGAGAGAGCGATGTGAGGCGCAAAATTGCTTCCATCGAGGTGTAGGTGTGCTCTCGGGGAAGGGAAAAAATGGTACACTTTTGGGGTGATCGCTTCGGTGTTGGGAAGCTGTACACAAGCAGACAACCAGGCAAAAAGAGTATAATAGTCCTTCGCGGTCCGGTTGTGTCGGAGGACACAATGACATATCGACATGCGGAATCAAAAAAAGCCGTATTATTTTCGGACACAATCTCCCCTTTCCGGTTATCCTTGCCGGACGAGTGTGTCCTCCGTCTGTCTCTCTCTATCTCTTTCCCCCCTGCTCGTTATATTTATGTAGGTGCAATGTTGAATGTTGTTCCACTGTGTTGTAAACCAATGTAACCTGTTGTTAATTCCGCGTCCAGGCGGGCATTTTTACAATCACGTTGCGTTGTGAAATGGTGACCCCCCCTCCTTCTAGGCCTTGCTCCATTCCAGAGTCGTAGTTACCGAATTTGTTATTTATCTGTCTTGTTTTGTTTTATGTTTATTCCGCTCGGCCAGCCAAGCGGGTCCATGAGGGAAAATTCTACCTACTACTTATTACAACACCAGCTGTCTTTTGTTGTTTCTGCCGGCGAGATCATCGTACACCGGATGCAATCTGGGCCGTAATGTCGACACGACAAAATTTCTATCTTAATCGCTAGTAGCAGCCACAGCAGTAGCATGAGCAACACAGCAGCTTTTCGTCGATATGTCGTTGACAATAAATTAACAGTTGAATTGAAAATGTCTATTCCACACACACAAAAAGTATACATTATATACACTGTCGTCTAAAATAAATGTTATTTCAAATCATGGCAAAACTATAGAGGTTGATAGTTGTCCTTCGAAAAAACAGTCCGAAAACGATTTCGAGAAAGATTTATGCAATACCCTTGAGAGTGGGATAGGGCAACATTACAATTGATTGACTGAGAATTTGGTAATTTGCTTAAATTTCCTATCATACAACCTGTATAGCCGGTCTCGTAGTACAGTCGTCAACTCGTACGACTCAACAACATGCCCGTCATGGGTTCAATCCTCAAATAGACCGCGCCGCCATACGTAGGACTGACTATCCTGCTATGGGGGGGAATCAATTAGTCACTGAAAGCCAAGCCCACAAGTGGGTACAGGCAGGCCTTGACCGACATCGGTTGTTGAGCCAAAGAAGAAGAAGAAGAATTCAACCTGTATATAAAGGAACTATCGTTGGATAATTGTTAAAAATCATAACATAATTAAATATACTGACAATTTTGTACAAAATATTGCACTAAAATTATATCGAGAAAGTACGAGCAACGGATGTTTTAAACACTTTTGTCATCCACGTGATGATGCACGCTGTGCCGTTTGGTACGCGGTACAGATGCTGACAGAATACAGCGGTACGGTACCGCAAATTAGAATGTTGCTTGAGTGTTTTGTTCATTAATTGTACGCTTTTCTTAAACTACTTAAAAATGAGTATAAAAACTACCTTACTGCTAAATCACGTTTCCAGACGACCGCTTTTTAAAAAATAATTATGCATTTATCTGTCAAACACGATAGCCCCCACACTCAGAAAGGTCCCACTGTGCACGATTGTGTCAACAGCGCGCGCTGTGTTTTTGTTCCACGTCAAATATCAGTGGTAAAGTTTTCCAAAACACACTCCCGCAGCGGCCCCTAATTTTGCACCCATTTCTTGCGACAAATTTTGCTCACCCGCACCCGCAAAATGGTATCCGTGCTCAACACGATCGATACCGGCCACGAGGACATGATCCACTGTGCCGATGTCGATTACTACGGGCTCCGGTTGGCCACCTGCTCCTCGGACAATTCGGTCAAAATTTTCGACATCAAGAACGGTGCCCAGACGCTGGCGGCCGACCTGAAGGGTCACGGCGGTCCGGTGTGGCAGGTGGCCTGGGGCCACCCCCGGTACGGTAACGTGCTGGCCTCCTGCTCGTACGACCGCAAGGTGATCGTGTGGAAGGAGGCCGGCCCGGGCGACTGGACCAAGTGGTACGAGTACAGCAACCACGACTCGTCGGTAAATTCGGTCGCCTGGGCACCGGCCGAGTATGGGCTGGTGCTGGCGTGCGGCAGCTCCGACGGTTCGATCTCGATCCTGACCGCCAACGTGGAGGCCGGCACGTGGGATTGCAAGAAAATCCCGAACGCGCACACGATCGGCTGCAACACGGTCAGCTGGTGCCCGGCGACCGTCCCCGAGCCGGCGTTCGATCAGCGCCCGAGCAAGACGAACCTCGCGGTGAAGCGGCTGGTGTCGGGCGGGTGCGACAACGCGATCAAGATCTGGAAGGAGGACGGCGATCGCTGGGAGGAGGAGAAGCGGCTCGAACTGCACTCGGACTGGGTGCGCGATGTGGCGTGGGCACCGAGCGTCGGTATGCCGCGGCACCAGATCGCCAGCTGCTCGCAGGACCGGCGGGTCGTGATCTGGACGAGCGACGATCTGGCGAACTGGCAGCCGGCCGTCCTGCACAACTTCGACGACGTCGTGTGGAACGTGAGCTGGTCGCTGACGGGCAACATTTTGGGCGTGTCCGGCGGCGACAACAAGGTGAGCCTGTGGAAGGAAACGGCCGAGGGCCAGTGGATCTGCATCAGCGAGGACACGAACAGTGCGTCCACCGGGGCGGCGGCTCAGAACAACTTCATCCCGGAACAGCGAACACTGTAAAAGGGCGGCCTGTGCGTTTCTTTTTTTTCAACCGGTTAAGCTTGCGTATTCCAATGTAACTATGTAATCAATAAAATACTTTTAAATATTAATTTGAAAAACATAGTGGAAAATTCTTAACTTTCCATCCCTTTGCCCGATTACAAAATCAGCTAAGTCAACAAGCGATCCCCCCGCCTCCCCTGGTACAGATTACACTTCCCCAATCACGATCGGTGTGCTGGAGGTGTACAGACTGGCCGCAAACACGATGTCGCGCTTGATCGCGTTAGACGCTTCCTCCATCTTGCTGTGCAGCACCGGGTCGCCAATGATGCGCGCCGCGTCCTTCACATTGCACAGCGTCTCGTTCAGCTGCTGGATGCAGCGCACGATAATGCCCTCCTTGATGTCGGTCAGCAGCATAATTTCGGCGAACGGTTTGTTGCGCGCCCACTCGTACACCACCTCGGTCAGGCCAAAGTTGAGCTCCTCCTTTTTGCACACATCCGTCACGCCGTACTGGCGCTCCACCAGCCGGATGTCGTTTTCCACCTCGCGAAACTGTGCCTCGGCCTGTGGAGCGAACGAAAGCGAACGGTGGAGCATTGAGACTCAATGCGAATCACAGCAAGCGATGCAAAGCGACCACACCACTTACCTTTTGGAGCGTCTCGGTGAGCTTGGGAGTGACGTCCGATTTCGCTTGAAACACCAGGCTGGAGAGCAGGGCAGCGATTTCGGCCGGCTGCAGATCGGTCAGTATGTTGCGCATCACCAGCTCCGTTATCATCAGCTCGTTCTGGCCCATCTCGCAAGCGACACGGCCCTTCATGGCCACTGAACGATACAAACGATACAAACAAAACCCACCTCAATATACGGCCCTCGACTACTCTTCGCCGCCTGCTTTGTTCTGTGAGCAGTGTGCCTACCTTGCTGCATATCGTCGATGTACTTGAGCTCCTGCAGCACCTGCAGCTTCCGGCAGTAGTCCGGGTACAGCGAGAGACTTTCGTACGACGCCTGGTACTTGAGCTCGTCCAGCTTCCGTTCGAGCTGCTTGCGATCGTACACCACAGCAAACTCGTGCTCGAAATCGGCCATCCCAGTGTACGGCAGCCAACGGTTCAGCCGGCCCTGGGCTGTCTGCAGCTGCTGCGTTAGCTCGAGATTGGTTAGATCGCGCGGGAACCGAACCAGCTCGAGCGTGCCAGTGACGGACCCGGCCTGCACCACCGTCGCATTCAGCTCGGCCAGCGCAGCGACGGCCTCGATCGTCGACTGGGACGGGGGCGCATCGCGGAACCGCGGTATGAGCCGATACTCCCAGCTGCGGATGATACCGTTCGCGTCGCACTTGATCGTGTGCTTGGTCAGCTCGATCAGATTCACCGGAGCGAGGGTAAGCACGGCGTGGCCACCGACACCCTCGGGCAGGAAGGTTTGGTAGGGCAGGGCGAGCGACAGCATCTGATGCCAGAGCGGTCCCCGGTTGAGCGTTTCCGGCGATGCCGGCTGGGTTTTGCCACTCGCGCAATGATCCAGCACCAGCACGACCAGCTTCAGCTCTTTGTGCGACTGCACCGAGACGGAGAGCAGTATGCCGAGCTTGTTGTAGTGGTGCTCGTCCGTTACCACGACAACGCGGCCTACCTTAAGCTCATTGATTGCCTTCGGTTGGCACAGTTGCTTGGGCTGGAGAGAAATGGAGAGCAAAAAGGAGAACAAATTGTTGGAACACGGCTCATTCTCAGCGGTATGCTGCTTTGCCCCTCCGTCATCTACTTACGAGCAGCTCATTCCGAAGGTTAAGGTACTCGCTGGCCGCTTCGTAAAACTCGCACAGCGGCTGCAGATGATCGCTCAGCTTGCTCAGCGCGGACATCTTCTCCTGCACCTGGTTCAGCTCCAGCTTGCTCTGGGGCATCTGCTGGCGCTTGTCGAACTCCCGGAAGCTGTGCAGCATCATGTTCTCCACCGAGACCAGCTCCACCCGCAATAGGTACAGCATCATCGCGTACGTCAGCCGGAACTGCGACTCCAGCCGGACCGGCTTGCCGAGTATCATCGTCTTCAGCTCGCCATCGAGCGGCAGGTTCTGCTTGCACAGGATGATGACCGTGCCGGTCTTGTCGAGACCGCGCCGCCCGGCCCGGCCCGCCATCTGCGTGTACTCGGACGGCTGCAACGGCCGGAACGCCTGCCCATCGAACTTGCGCGTACTGTCAAAGATGACCGTGCGCGCGGGCATGTTAACGCCCATCGCAAACGTCTCCGTCGCGAACAGTATCTTCACGAGCCCGCGGGCAAACAGCATCTCCACGATCTCCTTCAGGATGGGCAGGATGCCGCTGTGATGGATGCCGATGCCCCGCTCGAGGCAGCTCTGGATCTGCTGCACCTGCGGCAGCACACGATCGGCCGGCACCAGCCGCTGCAGGCACTGCTGGAAGAACGACGTGATGGCGTACTTCTCGCGCGCCGTCGTCAGATCGCACGACATGAGCGCTTCCGCGTTGTTGTCGCACCGGTTGCGCGACAGCGTGAACGCAACCACCGGCAGCTTCTCCTTCTTCTGCAGATGATCGATCAGCCCGACCCACAGGGTTTGCTCCTGCCGCTGGCTGTAGGGGCCGTTGGTCCGGCGGCCCGTGCTTTTCGCCTGCTTTGCCTCGTAGCTTTCCTTCGCCCGCCGGTACCCGTCCTGCACGAACTGGCTCTGCGCGTTCACGATCAGGAACGAGTCGTCCTTCGACTTGCCGCCAAACCCGGTGTACAGGTAGTGCTCGAGCGGGACCGGCCGCTTGGCCGTGCTGACGACCCACACGCGCTTCTTCTTTGTCTTGCCCACCCAGTTGGCGAACTCGATCGTGTTCGGCACGGTGGCGCTCAGCATCACGATGCAGACGTGGTCGGGCAGCAGGATCAGCACCTCCTCCCACACGTGCCCCCGGTCGGAGTCGGTGATGTAGTGCACCTCGTCGAAGATGACGTACTCGAGGTCGCGCGTAATGTCGCTGCCGCAGTACAGCATCGAGCGCAGGATCTCGGTCGTCATGATGAGGCAGGACGCGGTCGGATCGATCTGTATGTCCCCGGTGATCAGCCCGACGTCCTGGAAGGTGGTCTTGAAGTCGCGATACTTCTGGTTCGACAGTGCCTTGATCGGGGACGTGTAGATCGTTTTGGTCATGTGCTTTTTCGACAGGGCGATCGCATACTCCGCCACGACCGTCTTGCCGGCGGACGTGTGCGCCGCCACGAACACGTGGCTGTGCTCTTCCAGCTTCAGGATCGCCTGCTTCTGGAAGATGTCCAGCTCGAACGGGAACCGGTGCGCCATGGTCGGGATTTTCACGTAGAAATCGTCCACCGGTTTCGAAATGTCCAGCATCTCGGCCCACTCGGCGCTCTGGAGCGCGTTGTTGGTGACGGTGGAAATTTTCAGGACCTGTTCGCCGGCCTCCTGCTCACCGGTCACCGCCAGCAGACCCTCCTCCTCGTCGATACCCGCCGGCAGAGGTTCTTGGTGTGTGCCCTGCGTTGACTGGTCGTTGGTGGACAGTTTTGTTTGAAGCCCTTCCGGCAGCAGCTCGACGAACGCTTCCTCGCTGGCAATCGCGGACAGCAGATCGACCATACCGCTCTTCCCGCTGTCTTCCGTCGCGCGCGCACCGTCCGTCCCGGTGGGCGGTGCCTCAAACTCAACCCCGGTAGCGAACCCGGGCGGGCACGATTTCAAATCCGTCTCAAACAGCGGGCTGGGTACTAGGCCGGCCAGCACACTTTCCGGCTCGTCGAACCCTCCCGGCCAGAAGGGAAAGTACGAGGCGGAACCGCGGGCCGAATCGATCGATTCGGTCGGTTCGCGCTGCAGCGACATGGAGTTTTTGGCCGTCGAGCCCGCATTCTGCACCTGCGTTTCGATAAAGTCCAGCACCTTTCCCGTCTCCGGGCAGCGGTCCGGCACGATCCGGGTGCTGATCGGTGCGTGCGGAATGTCGTACAGCTGGTCGAAGGAGGGGTGGCGCGGTTCGAAGTACGGTTTGGGCTCGTGGATGGGGATTTTCGGCTCGAGAATAAAGGCGCGCAGCAGGTCTTCCGTGTCTTCCACGATCGGTGGCGGTTCCTTCAACCAGGTCGGCTAGAATGAGCGTGAGCAAAGCGATCAGCGGAATTGCGGAGCGGAAAAGGAAAAATCGACTCTCCGCAACATTACATCGAAACTCATGCTGAAGATATTGGGATGCTTTCGGGATGAATGTGGGAAATTTCACTTCAGGGCGGTTAAATATTGTCCAAAACACTGTTATTTACAACGACCGGCGTACGAAACCAGCCACATACGATGTTTTTTTTCTGTTTTGTTTCTGATTTGCTGGTTCTTTGTATTTTTTTAGGTTTGGTTTAAAGACGCCGATCGAAAGCTTGAGTTCTGACATTGTGCCGTTAGAGCTGTCTGTGCTTAAAATTTAAAACGAACGTTGAGCGCAACTGAGCCACCGACGCTAATGTGGAACGAAATCGCTTCTTGCCCTTTTTCAGTGATATATTTACACTAATTTAGCACGAACTTTCTTTCGATTGTTATCGTTCACCTTACGAATAAAACAACAACACGCCCACACGCTCATTGTTTCACAGCGTTAATAAACCTTTATTTAAAACACAAATCAGTCATCCGTAGATAAAGACTTTTGATTCTTCTTTTTCCGGTTATTTTTTTGCCTTTGCTAACACACACACGCGCATCACTTACGTTTTCGTCTTTTTAAAAAAATCACAGCTACAGAAATAAACCTTATCGAAAACGGGTTCACGTATTGATATAGTTGGCTTGCAAACATTCTCAAATAAAACGATAAACCATTCGAACCGGCCACAGCATTCGTCGTGCACAAAACACCACCGATCTAGCTAGAACCCCACTAGCTTGCCCCATTTGCCCTGCTGTTTATCCGAATGCAAAGCCATTCATGTTCATATTTCGTAAATGCCCACCCCATTCCTCAAAGGACGCACTGCTCTTCCGTCCCTTATCAGCGAATCGGCGATTCGCTTTTACGCGATACTTTCCCTTCCCCAGCGCGTAGTCTGTGCTTTACTCGCCGATCGGAGGGGGCTGCGGGGGCGGGGGGACGTGTTTGGAACGAAAACCCTTACCACTGAAACGTACTTAAAACTAATACTTAACATTGTTGCTTTTTTCATATTATAATCGTGTTTTTAACTCTCCCTCTCCTAGCTCTTCAAACACATTCTAGTGCTTGCGTTTTTTCCATTTCTTTTGCCGGAAGACAAGTCCAGAACCCCGATGACCAATCAGCCAACCGAAATGGAAGCCGCCATGCCGGCGGATCCAACGCGAACCAAACGAACCGAACGCGATCGCTCTCGTCCATTCCACCCACACGGCCTCGTTCCGGCTCAGCCATCGGTCCCTTCGTTCCGCTGTTCAGCTTTAACGCTCCTTCCGCTGCCCCTTGCTGTCCTGTCGACCGGACACACAATGACGCGTTCGGCGGCGGCGGCGGCGGCTGCGGCTGCTTCACCGAAAGCCCAGAAAATCGGTTAGCCGATCGTTAAGCGCGTCCAGCCAGTGAACGGTTCCTTTCGGTTTGCCGTTGACCTTAAGCTCGTTTGTCGAATTAGCCGGCAGATATTCCTCGGTTCGTATGCAGAAGTAGCTCGATATCGTGGCCCGACACATCGGACACCGGTCCAGTTTGGCTGCGGACGGAGAGTGGAGAGTGATGTTGATGATGGTGATGAGAAAACCGAGAAAGAAGGGAAAAGTGAAACGATCAATTAGAGAGAGAGACGGCGTAAAGGAAAAGCTCCACGGTTAGGTACGGCCGCTACGGTGAATTGATCGACTTACAGATTCGCGCACACACGCGGTTAACCTTAGCAGGGGTTAACGAGAATATGCTTCAGTCTAACGACTGTCTCATTAGCATGCGTGCGACGTCAGTCAAAGAGAGAGAGAGGGGTGGCAAATGTAAGTCGACTAATTATTACTACGATACACCATGTCAACAATACTTTCAACTAATTAATGACTTGTTTTTCTAAACGCTTTAATAGAAAATCAACATTGATTAGGCCGGTGAGGGATGAGGGTTTGGGGTGAAAGCAAACGATTTAACGACGCGCTCCCCGACCCTGTACTTACAGAAGCAAACTGCACAGATGCACGTATGTCGGCACGGTAGCAGCGCCCGGGAAAGTGGAAAGTAATGGCACACGACGCACAGCTGCTCCCCGACCGGGCAGTCGCGCGGCGCCGAGTCGGAACAGAGCAGCGGCTCATTATTGCCAGCGCAGGCTACCGGTTCCGCCAGCGACAGTGTACCGGTCGGGACGGTGGTGCCCGTTCCGGTGGTGGTGGTGGTGGTGCTGCCCGTCCCGCCACCGCCATTGCCCGATTGGCCAGCGCCGTTCGCGGCGCTGCTCGCTGCTTCGTCCGCCGTCATGGGATCACCGGTGGCCAGGTAGAGTTGCTGCAAGGGAAATGGAAAGTGATAGAAAACGGTATGAGATTAGATGAAATTTTAAAGTTTATGATGAAAAAAGGGGGGGGGGGGGGGAGAGGGAATAATTACACGATCGTGGAGAGCGATCGAGGTTCCGGTGAGTTAAGAAGCGACATTTTCCTACAGCATGCTGCTCAGTTCAGTGAGCGTGTAATTTCAAACTTCCCATGAATAGTGCATGGTTTTTGGAGGTAAAAGTGACTCAAAAGCAGCTTCCACCTTTCAACTATCGCGCTACGGGTTGTTAAGTTTTTCACACAGCAAAAAGCCCCAAAGCCCGATGGACGCGAATTAACGATCGGTGGAAGTGGCGATTGTGCCCCCTTTTTCCTTATTCTTCGGTTCAACTCCATGTTCTTCTGTTCTGCCATTCACCGTTCCAACATTCGACGGGCGGTACACGCGTGTGAGTGACCTTCAGAGCATCGACCACACAAACTTCAACCTGCCCGCATTGGTGTACCGTTCTATCGCAAATTTAAACTAAAATATGGATAACCCGATCGAGGAGAGAGCGGTGGCTTCTACGCTAATCTCAAGAGTGGTCTCGGATCTAATCCTCATCCCGTTTACCCCCGATGCAGCGCGGAACGGAAGGCACGAACCGAACCACCAACGCTAATCGAAGGCAAACCACCACCACCACCACCACTACCAACCGACCAACCGAGCGGACCAAAAAAGAAGGCAAATAAACTAAAGCTATCCGCGTAAACCGGTATTCCGAATCTGACAAACAAACAAAAAAAGTATCGTAGTAGTTGTAGTAGCAGCACTAGCGCGATCTGCAATGAGTTCATTTGAATCGATCACTGGACGCACGCGGTGGACCCGTCGTGGGGGTGAGGGGGGTCTGCAATGTTTCACAGGTTCGTTATGGACAACAGCAACGAGAAACCAGTCCGCTTTTCGCGGTAGCTCAACGACCGTTTTTACCGTTCCCTTGCCCCACCCCTCCCCTCGCTTCACTTTGCAGGCACCACGCGGCCAGCTTCATTGGCGTTGGCGTACACTAAACTCGCACACGCGAAGCCTATACGTTGCTGCTGCTGCTGCTGTTGCCGATTGCCACATGTTGCCCATGAAAAAGAAAACTGGCTAACGAACGGTGTGCCATGCATGTGCGCACCAGGGGGAGGGGGGGGGGTGCTTGTGGTTGGGAGGGAGATGGTGCAGAAAGAAAAACAAAACCATCCTCCCTCGTGTGTATGTAAAACCGTCGTTGCTGCGGTGCGCACTCGCTGCGCACGTTACACGTTTTCCAGCTTCCATCACGCGCGTGTTTCTGCTTGTTGTTGCTTTTTCGTTTTTTTCATATGCACAGGCGGGCATTAAACATTGTGGCACCGGTATTCTCGGTCTCCAAATGCAGCTATCGCCGATCTTCTGGTAGGCTGATCGCCCTTTGCCAGTCAGTCAGTCTGTGAACTGTGAAGGTCATAGTGCCCGCCATGCTCCGTAGCACTGCTTGTGGGTACACTCACCGGTGGTACACACATGCACCACACGCGGTCCATGCCTCTTGTGCCGCGATTGCGCAACGACGAGCCTCCTTACCGCGCGCAACACGGTGGAGAAACGTGATGTTTGTTCTAAGTCCGCGTGCGAATCCAAATTCCATTTGGTCAATTAATCTGACCACTCTCCAATGTGTGTGTGTGTATGTGAGCCAATCAAACAGGTGGCTAGTATTTGAGGGGCTAATCAACCGTGGCCACTGTCTTGTACAGTGCCGTGCAGGTTCGTTAACTTTCGACGCGACTAAGGCAAATGGTGCGAGCAGCTGCAGTCGCACGGGCACGTGTGGTGGTTGGTGGTTGGTGGTTGTTGTTGTCGCTTCGTCTTACGCTACTTACCTTTAAGCAAGATAGTTGACCGCTCGCCTGCTTCAAGTACTGGGCCAAAATAGACGTCGGCAGTGGACAGACCGGATCCCGCAAATGGACGACATTTACCAGAATTACCTGTAGAAAAAAAAATAAAAGAAAAAACACACACAGTTGAGATTAGACGGTGGTTCATGGTCATCGTAATGGTGAAAAGAACTCGCACGCTGTTCATACAAGAGTTATCGATTATTCTAAGCGGCTTTACTAGCTTACAAATACAATCCTTTCACCCGTAGAGGTCGTTTAACTGTACTTTTACGATTTTCCGTATTCTATTATTGATTGGCCATTTTTGGCCACCTCTTCGTTTTATCAAATTTCAGCAAACACCCTTCCCAGCGTACCCTTCATCCCGAATCCCGAAGCACAACACCGGCACAACACATCACCGGGTTGCTGCCAAACGCTTCCAAGCATAACGCAGTAGGCTTCGCTCTGAGGAGATTTATGTATGTACCGGCCGATGGGTGGCTTTGAAATATGGTACCTCATTATCGTACAAGGCGTTTTGTTATACACCACAGCAGCATTTGTTTGGGGCGGCCTTGCGCTACAGCCAAACGTCTTCAAGGACGCAGCGGTCCGCAGAAATAGCAACCGGGCGACGGTCGGGCGCTTTCATTCGGCATACGGCACACGGCCCAAGGTGATGTATGGCAAAACCATCCCACATTCTTTCCAACCGTACGTCATTCTAATGTGTCATTCGAGCGGATTGATGGATGGCACACACACACGGCACACATATATGTATATGTGTTCGGAACCGTTCCACAAACGTTCTGCCGGTCAACATTGAAATAGAAGAAACGCAAACAGCATCCAAACGACTCGCGACTACCCGGCGGTGCCGATTGTATGAGCCTCTTCTCATGTGCCAGTACTGCTGGCTCCAGAGAAATGTCCGGCTATTTGAAGAGATCCGCTTGCGCTACTCATCCCTTCCGGGAGTCAACAATAAACAGAGGCAAACGCGATGATCCCGATCGGTATCGCAAGCATAATCATCACTTCCTGCCGAGAAAAAAACCCGTTTGACGACCCGGCGGCACAAGACAACACACAAACGCGCGCTGGCCAGTTTGGACTGTCGATGGAAGCGAAAGGAACCAGCCAAAGTATTACGACACACTATTATTATTATTAGTGTGCGATGTTATTAAGCGGCCCGCGGAGTCGGAGTGACATTGAGGCAATTTGCTTTTCTCGTTAGTTTCTCGAAAGCAAAAAAAAAAAAAATGCAAAAAATCCTCCAAACAGCAACCCCGAAACAGGCATGATGTGAAGAATGGAAGTATCGGCACCCCGTCATCATGCTTTCTCGTCGAGTGAGAGTATTTCAATGGATATTCCATTTCCCGTCTCCCCGCGCCATCTTCCCGGCACATGCATGACTCACAACTATTGTACTTTTAAACTTTGATCATTACTCAACCACATCCAGCACAAACAAACCATACAAACAAACACAAAAAAAAACCTTCCAAAACTACGTCCTCCTTCCGTGAAGAGCAGGGCGCTGCCGGGGTGCTGCGCAAAAAGAAAGTGAAACGCTGATCGTAAGTGCAGCGTGTCGCGAGATGCAAAGAAGATCGGTCGGTTGGGCCACCTCTTGCCGCACAACGCGGTGAAAGTATGTCCCTTTCTTTTCTACCAGCGTGACGGGGACGATCCGGTTCGTGGCTTTTGCGTCAAGCGCTTGCGCGGAGACGCTTGCACGCGCGCCCAATGTACCACCAGAAACGCACGTGGTGCAGCCCGTCTTTCACCGGTGCGTGGTGCGCATTCATTTAGGTGGAAGCTTCACGGAGATGAACTAACTTTCTTTCCTCCACCCCTTTGAAGGGAAAAGGGAAACTTTCACAACGAGTTGTGGCGAGATTTTCTATCCGAAGGTCACTCGCGATGCTCGGCTGAACGAGCTCGGTTTTCAAGAGGATGCTTAGATTGTAGAAGCTCGTAACATTTCACGTGGGTAGAAAGTTGGTCACCTTTTCATCAACTTCTCCCTCCCGCTATCACGCATTGACGCATTGACCTACAAGAAAGGAATAAAACCAGGATAAACAAACTCTCACCGGAACAGATACGGCAAAGGTGGTAACAATATACAGTACACACACACACACCGATTGATCAATTGCTCTTTTGGTTGTGCAATCGCCGCCGCCAGAACTGTGTTTGTTTTGCCTTATTTCGGCATCTTCCTGTGTGCTTCCGCACGCAAACCCGCTCATATGCACGTACGTGCTATTTTATGTTTGTCCCCAAGCCCACTGCCTCCTCACACTCCTCCGTTGTTCGGACACCAAAGTCGTCATAATCGGTCAAAAGCGGGGGGGGGGGGGAAAAGTCCCGCGGAACGACGATTCCGCCAAATTTGGCTGTTTGCATATGGAAACGAGGAAATGGGGAATAATCGTTATAACGCTATTATATGTTTTACATAATCTGTTTACTCTCGAGTTGAGTTCCGCAAAAAAAAAACATGGGATAAACCGGCCCCACTGTTGTAGCCGGCCATGTATCGCAAAAATGTGGGACAATGTGGTTGGGCGGAACGCGCGTTTTTGTATAAACACACACAGAGAGAGACACGAGCGCTGAACCTTTCGGTGCCATATGATTGAGATCAAGAAAGGGAGAAAGCAAGAAGCTGCTCATGAAAACGATTACTCAATATTTAATGTATGCACACACAGAGGAAGGCACTAAAACATCCCCCCGGTCGGATGGCGTAATCGATACACAGGGGGAAGCAGGCTGACGGGCGAGAGGAAATGCAAAAATCAATATCATCCCGGCAACAGCCGCGTAATCGCGGACACGGGGCGTCCGCTCGGTGATGACGGTCGATCTGTAGCAACTCCTTTTTCGGGCTGGAGGTCACCTTTTAGGTCAAAGAGAAAGTGAAGACACGAGTTCCGTCCCGCTGTGTGGGGTAATTACCGTCGGGAGAGGGTTGCTACTATTTCCGCATCGCCCCCCAAAGACATTGGCAAGGGATGGGTTCTGGGGTTTCGATAATCTCATCATTTGGTCTCCACCCTTCCTACCTAATGAGAATAATCCGCAACGATAGCGTAATAGCAATAAAATACCACTCAGCCGCCACTTACCGTCTCGTCCGGATGCAGCAGCTCCTCCGGTTCCGTTTCGCGGATCATAAACACCACCAGCGGGTAGGCGAGTCGGGGCGGTGCGCCCAGGATCAGCGGTGGCTTCGGGGACTGTAGCGTGATGACATGTTCCGTGTGCGGTTGGCAGCATCTATTTTTGGGGTGCAGCGGCCACGAACCGCGAACCGGAAGATCGAGATGGAGAGAAAGAAAACGACACCACGCGCAAAGTCAGATTAGATTGATCGTGTAGTAGTAGTATAGAGAGCGAGGCGAATATGCTAATAATGCTAAGCTAACGCATAAAATAAGCTGCCGGGATTAAAACCTGGAACGTTCTCGCTTGTGCTGTGTCACTTCTCTACACGACTAAACTGTGATTGGGAATTTCGAAAAGGCAAATAGCAACAGCAACAACAACAAAATCGCGATAATCATGAATATTTGAGCAGATTCGCAAAACTGGTTTGCTGGTATGCTTGGTCGATCGCGAAATCGTTCCGAGGGTTCGATCACCTTTGCCGATAAGAAGCAAAGGACACATTCTGCAACAAAAATCCAAACCCCCACATGAGAACAAGTGCCCGTGTGACAAAAGACCAAGGAAAAATTTAATGGCCACAAAGATGGCCGCAGAATCCGGACAGCAAGCCGCCGCGCACCCGGAAAGGTGATATGATATCCCCGTACAAGGGGGCAGTGAAGTCAGACCTTACGTTAGTTGCCAGTTGCTGACAGTAGCTGGAGTCGACGATGTGCGAGTTCGATGCGTCCCGCAGGTCGTTCCACGTGCGCCACAGCGACACATGCAGCTCGCGGATCGAGACGCCCCAGAACGCTTGCAGCGAGTACTTCACCTGACTGGACACCGCTAGCCGTACCTCTGGAAGGAAAGAACAGGGCAGAAGAAAAAGGAAAAACAATATTAAGCACTGATTTGAAGCAAAAACAACGCAATGTGTGTGTGTGTGTAAGTGATATTAGTCAGCTACCGGCGCGGCAGGTTGCAATGTCTCGCACGTCTTGCAGATTAGCAGCAGCCGCTAATGACAGTCGAATGATTAGATATGAAGGAAGTAAAACAAAGCCGATGTTAAATAATCTCTGATCTGAGAAAATCTGAGTAAGGAAGCAAATGCAGGAAAGGAAAACCTGTTTCTCCCTCGCATTGATGGCGACCCTTTGGCGCTAGAATGCGGCGCACCACACTGGTGGCTGGCGTACGGTACACGCAGAAAGTGAAATTATTCAATCCGTTTGCCTGCGTCGCTTCGTACTCTCTCGCCCACGGCAGGAACAGTCGGATCGCTCGGGAAATCCAGAACTGTAATGCAAAAGGGTGCAGCAGTACAGCCGCCCGGCTACCGGTATGACGACAATTACCCCCGCCAACAACGGCCGTCTGCTTGGCAGGGGTAACTCTTTACCGCCATGGGTCACCGGTCACCGTGGAGCACCTCACGTGATCTCGGTCACGTAGTGCTCTGCCGGGGTGGCTAGTCATCAGAACAGGTATTACACACTCACTTATCGTCGCTGCCATCGCCGCCGTCTGTCTGTGGTCAGTGGTACGGCCGGAGAGACTAGCGGTAAAGTTCTAATAGAATGAACAGAGTCGTACGTGCGTGCGCGGCAAAGCTAGCCCGATGACTCAATGTCACACAACGGACGGACGGATCTCGAGCGAACGGTTGATCGTGCACGACATCCCTTGGGAGGACTGGATGGGCAGAAAAAAAACGGACCACTAATTCTAGGTTAACATGCCGTTGCAAACAGGAACTGGTCCGGTGGATGAACGAGAGGGCAATTTATGGTCCAGATGAACGAGAGGGCAATTTATGGGTTTTGTGCGGGTAGGTGTGTGTTTGTGTGTGTGTGTGTGTGTGTGTGTGTGTGTGTGTGTGGGAAAGCATTTTAGCGTTGCTTGAGGGAAATCGAACTGATGTAGAATCATTGGCAATACACATGGTTTTCTTTTCACTACTTTGTATACGAGTGCGCAAGGTGGTAGTGCACTTGAACCGTGGACCCGCACACATTGCATTCACTTTGTACGCCTATGATGATCGTACTGCAAAGCAATCGGGATGTGCATCTTACAACCGCGACCCGGTGGACGGTGTACGTCACCACATGGCTTCTCGTGAACTCGTTCAGTGCGAGCGTTTGTTCTACCGACACGAGTGCCAGCGTGCGTCACGATCATCTTCTTCTAATCAAACGCCATATAAATTCCAGCCACAAAAGCGACGCAGCGACTGGCAGGCTGAATGTGAAGATAGAACGAAAAACCATGCCAAAAAGCCAACTACTCATAATGTCGAAATGCAAAACTGACCAGAAATTTGTACCTCGAGCCGGAAAACACAGCAAAAATGTGCTAAACGTGCGCTGCATACAAATAACAGCGTGTATGTGAGCAGTTTGTTAGCAAACGATGCAACCCCAGTCGTCCTCTTCTGCCTGTCCTTCCTCCTAACACCTCATCATTGCGTACTGATCTGTTCTGCTGCTAATGTCCCCGTTGCTTTATACTTTCCTAATTTGTTTTACCAACATGTTTGCACTTTAAATACCCTCTTTACGGACGTGCGCCGTAAAACACTGCTATCACTGTCTCGGTTCGAATGCGAAATTGGATCGAAACTGCGACACGAAGATGCAAAACTGTTGACACAAGGCGTTACCGGCGTATTACACGCGGCACGTGCTCGTAACTCTTCGCCGTACGACATGGTTTGAACTGTTTTGACCGATTCTAACCATAAAGTGCTGGTAATTTTCTAGTTCCTAGCTTTGTCCTGCCATGCGGATGTGTTCAAACTCTGCACAATCTATTTTCCTCGCTTGATCGAACATGGAGCCGCTTCTTTGTGATTTGCTAATTTCCCTCTCACTTTTATCTAAACGAAAAAAAAAACAATATTACTAACATTACTATCCCTTTTTTGTAGCTAGCATTCTGCGTGTATTTGGCTTCAAAGTGCCGCGATCGATTCCATTCTACCCCCGAATGCGAAACTGCTACCGACCGATCGTTTCGTAACAATTTCGTACGCGATCGAGTGATCTTCGAGCACGACTGGGGCTGAGGCGAGGGGCGACATGCCACACACCGCATTCTTGGATTGGTGACGGTGACCGGATCGAAAGAATTCGATAGGTGCAACACCTCGCAGCCCGTCCCACAGCCTCGTTTGTTTTTTCTTACCACATTCATTACGCACGTTCGGTGTTCTGTGCCACACATTCGGACACGGTGTTCTTTCTCATCTTATTATGTTACCGAGCATTGCATGGCCCCGGCCCCTTTTCTCCCAAACCATCGGTCAACCTACCGTCGAACGAATTGTTTCCCGCGTCGAGCAGCCGGACAGTGAACGGTATGTGGACGCGGGTCATTTTGAGGCGCGGTACATGCACGTTATGGTTCTGCTGCGTTACGTTCGACGGCCTTAACACGTCATCGGCCTGCACTCGAAGTATCACGGCGGCCCTGGAAGTAAACGAGTTGTGTGTGTGTACACCGAGAGAGATAGAGATAGAGAGAAAGAAATACACAGATGAGTATGAGTTTTTTTTGGGTGTTTGTTTCTTTGTTATTCTCTACTTAAGAAGAAGAAGATGATGATCATGATGTTGATGATGACGGTGTTAGTAATGAGATGAATCGTGGTCTGTAGTCCCGTGGTCAGAGACATCGAAGAGTAACGGTAAAGGGTGTATAACGGAATGTGGGCCAGAGCGGACAGCGACCGCGGAGCAACGGTATGAAGGTCTATCAAATTGAGTTGAGCCCCGCGTGGTGAGTGAGTTTGCAGTGATCCACTAAATGGTAAAGGTGTACAAGTACACACCGATCACGAAGGTTAGGTGGGGCGGCGGTGGTTGTGGTAAATAGTTGAAGAACCGTTAAAGAAATTAAACACACTCGGACTTGTGCACTGCGCGATGGCCTTCCCCCATACATAAAGCGGTTGCCGGTCAGATGCAGCGCCCTTTACCCCACTTGTGCTCACTCGCATAGTCGTTTCAAAGCCTGCTGCTACTTCGACGACATTCATTCTCAAGTCCTACTCCGACGTTCACACTGGTTTGTGACTCGCAGTCGGTTTTAACTGACCACTCCGATGCTTGACTTTGAACTGCTTGAGTGCTGCGGTAAGCAGCAGTACCCGCTGCTAACCCTGCAGCATCCACAGCAGTAGGCGGTGGTTTTGCTGTAACTGTGCACGGGTGCAACACCACCCAAGGGAAAGAAAGTGTTCGATTGCTGCCGCAAAGAGTGTTCGATTGCTTCACACTTCTTGTGCTATCGGTACACAGACGTTTGTTGAGTCAATCGCTGCACCATGAGAGATACCGGTAGCACACACTTCGAAAGTACGAACCACCCTGCCTGCACCCTGAAGGGACACCGACAGCGATGGACAGCATCCCTTCTAGGGCAGCTGTAGCCGTCACCGTACAGAACAGCGTCGCTTCAGGCGCTGGCACGAACAAGGATTGGGATAGTTGTCGGTGTCCATGTCCATCTGCAATAAAGAGCAATGGCGAAACCGGCATGCCGTCGCAGAACACGACACGCGTAAATTGACCCTCACGGCATCGATCACTGGCATCAGCTGACGCAAGGCAGCGTCGTCAGCCCAAAGGCTTGCAAGCGGTCCGTAGACGACGTGTCGCAAACGACGCAAGAACGCGCCGCATGCTGGATTTAGACTGGCGGAATTGCAAACCGATTCCGTTTGGGCCGTTCACTCTCCTGCCCGGCGAACGGAACAGCACAACACACAACAACCCGGGCAGGATCTTGCAGCTAAATGGTCTAATATACTGTGTCCCTCGTACGAAGCTGTTGCACACATGATCATTGCTTCGCCACCGATCGATCACCAGACCCGGCACGACGGCGTTGTCTCCGGGCCGGTGCGTTGGGATTTCACGTTCGTGTGCGCTGGGGCGTGTGTTGGTTAGTTCGTTGGCTGGCGCACACGATGGGACAGACACGATCCAGCAGCAGCAGCAGCAGCAGCAGCAGCAGCACACCGGTTTAAAACCAAGTCAAGGCTGACCGAATGTGGCGAAGGTGTTGTGTGCGTGAGTGTGCGCGTTTGTTTTATAGCGCTCACCACCACGACTCTGGCGATCTGCACAGCATCCCCAAAGTGAGGGGTTGTGGTACGTTTCTGTGAGGTTTTTTTCTTCTTCTGGTTTTGTTGCAGAAATTTGCACCACGAGGAGGTAGTTACAGGATGGCAATGGTGAATATACTGCCGCTCCTCGATCCACTGCAGAACTGTGCGGAGATCGATCTTCAAGAAGCTTTCATTTTGGGGGGGTATGTACAACATATGGGTGGCTTTTTGGGGTCGTTCGGCATGACCACGCAACCCCGTTTGGAACGAATTGGTTTCGCACGAAACGAAACGTGTACGTGGGGCATGATGTGGGAAAGAATGTTATATGAAACAGGCCTGAAAAGGCACGGGTCTGCTGTGATCGGTGTTGTCAATATCATAAACAACCGTAACAAATGTTCCAGGTTGGAATACAGGCATAGGGTCACTAGGCTGCTACACAAAACCTGCCACAGAAACATACAAAACTGTTCACTGTTCATGCGAATTCCTCTAAAAGCCATCGATCCATTCCTGCCAGAGACAAAAACTTCCCATCAAACTGTTTTCCCGTAAAAGGACTATGCATACCGAATTGTGATCCTAATGACATGACTACAAGAAGTTAAAAAAAACATTGTTGCCCACGGTGAACTCTTGCAGGTTAACCTGAGTGAGGTACTTTCTCGTTGTAGAGGGGTTTTCCCCGTCCTTGTAACAGTTACATTAATAAAATTGATTGCTTTATGTTATGACCCGCGTACATATTGGAGAAACCCCAATGTGACATTGTACTGCACAGTCAATCAACTAACTTCGCAAGTTTACATGTGTAAATCGTGCAGCAATGATTAACGCCATGTTTAGGATCATAAGATGTCTATAACTAGTAGAAGAAGCCTTTTTATTCCAAGTTCTTCAGTGCGACTCCAGTAATTTTCCAGTCCAAAATGTAACCGCTTACCAGCAGCTAATTCAATGGAAGAATAAGAACTTTTTCGAACTCAAATGGACGATAACACTGACATCTACCGGTTGTATGATCGCCTAGTAGCACATAGAACATAGAATATATTAACTCTTTATTTGCATCTCCGAGGTCGTGTTCCGTGGTATAATTGTCAAATCGCACGACCTAACGACAGGCTCATCAGGGGTTCATGCCCCATATGCAACCTTCCATTCACAGAACTGACTACATCCTGGTATTGGAAAATAAATCAATCACAGATCACAGAGCCTAAAAGTGGCTTTGGTAAGGCCCTAGATTAATTCTGATTATTGTCCAAAAAGAGAAGAAGATTTGATGGAGATAATTGCAGTAGTAAGCAGTATTTTAGATGCTCCAAAGCACACTGGAATGCTGCACTAATTATATCACATTGCGAATTTGGAAATTGGACACAATCTTCTTCCCATCCCATGGATTTGAGGATGAAAATCCAAAAGATCTTACTCTCAATATCAAGCACGCTTACGAGAGATCAACAAAACCCCACACAGCTAGCTTGCACACCAAAAGCCACCTCTTCCCAATATACAAATTTGCCACCTGTTGTAGTAGTAGTAGTAGTAGTAGCAAGCACCATTAGACCGCCGTTTGATGCGGTTCGCCGATTCAACAAAACTTCAACGGTGCGTCGTTATGCGGAAGACAACTGCTGCTCTGATCCGTTTTATGGTTACGTGTCGTACGCGATCACTTCGGCGCTCTCCTTCTCGGCCCAGCACCCCTTCTTCCCGTTCCAAAAATGTATGGCCACGGTTGGCGTACGGTTGAACGCACGCACTCACGAACATAGCAAATGCTGCCACCGTTCGCCAGTTGCTTCCCTGCTCGGTTTTCGGTTCGGTCACCGGCACGCCGGTTGCAAATGATAATGAAATCATAATAACGCCGGTACAACAACTAGCTAGCTTTCGTAGGGTGCCGTCGCGTTGATCGTTCACCCGAGTCACCCCACCCACCGATCCCTTCTCCGTTGTCTTTGACTGCCTGGTAGGAACCTCAACAACAACTACACAAAAAAACACACACACAGCAGATCCCCCAATCCGACCGAGGGTGGTGTTGATGTTCGTTAATTTATGCTACCCACGGTTACACCAATCCACCAACCAGCCAACTTCCTCCCGAACCAACACCGTCACCTCTCTCCCACTCCCCCTCATTGTTGCGGTTCGGAAATCGTACAAAAGTGACAAATATATACAGCACGTTAAGGCCCAGCTAGAGGCGGGTGCGAGGGCCGATAACGTAAAAGGAACATTGAAACATTGCCACCTTTTGGGACGATTTGTTTCTTCTGCTTCTGGCATCGCGCGTCGCACTTTCAAGGACGCGCGCGCCTAGGCGTTTGGCGTCGCGTCCGCCGGCCCGTTGCCCATAGACGCGTTAAGGGGCGGCGGCGGCGGAGGGGGCGACTTGCGAATCGGAGTTCCCCGTAGCTCGCGTTCTTATCTTGCTGTTGTTTGCAAGTGCTTTGATGTTACAAAAACGTGTACGATATTGATGTGCGACCTGTGACAACAGATAGCAGCAGAACCTTTGGGAAAGAAATATGGCACGTTGAACAAAAGTGCGTTTGATTTCCTTGGAATTTCTTGTTTCGAAATATCAAATCATTATACAGCTAAGCACAATTCGTTACTTAATTACCCAAGAGTGGTATTAAACTTTTTAGGTTTTATATGGCATATTCTCATCCTTAGTGTCTGGTAACAGTCACTATTATCATGAGATAAGTTCATTTTAGCCCAAAAATATTCCCAACACAAAAATGACACAGTCCAGCTCCGTTGGTGCAACTATTCCTGGTCCTTCCTTTGCGATCTTGGCCAGAATGTCGCACCGTTCATCTTGCTAAACCAATTAGCATTGTTTTGATTGATCGCTCATGAAACGATCGTTTCCGTTAATTCGGCGCCAGCACCCACGGATCAACGCCACGCTTCAACGGCCTGGATGGTTGCTCGATGATGCATATTAAAAGGCACAAAAATAACAATCTCCCCTTCACACCCAAACTTTTGGGGAACCAGTTTTCGACCTTTTGGCGATACAAAAACGCGGACGAGCGCGAGCGCTTCTGCGTGATTTCTTGCGCTTTCTTGATGTTTTGATGTCCAGCTGGTTGGTTGTGGATTCTCCGGTCGGTTCTAAATCAACGCGTTTATGGAGATGCGCGAGGAAGAAACGCAACCCATTTACGCCACCGGTGACCGAAAACAGCGCGTTTTGTCAACTATTGGACCGTTGTAAATTCGCCCTTGAAGTTTCGAAGAAGATAATACAACAAAAAAGACCCCATGCGAAACCCCGGAAGTTTAGCGAAGATACACACAACAATCGGGGCGGCCACATGGTTGAGGGTTTTAAGAAAAAGATAAAAAAAAAACAAGTTTCATCACATCCCACACATCCCTTTTCGGGGGGTGGCCGGGAGACACTGCCACGTGCCACATCCACCGCCAATAGGCCACCGGTGCGTGCGCACTGCTGAGGGGGAAATTGATGCACCGTGACAAATGTATTCGCAGGGGCGAACAACATCAACCGTACCATTTCTCTTTCAGTTTGGACGATTTTCACCACAACTTTCGGTTTCCACTATTTTTCCACTATAATGGAAAAGTGTTTTGAAGGGTCTGAATGTAGAGATGAAAACGGGGGTACATTAAAGGGAAGGAGATTAATGAAGGCGTCTCTATTACTCACTTGATCAGGAACATGATAGTGGCACCGATGCACACGATCACCGCTGTCAGCGGCAGCAGGTTGGTGATTTCTGCCGCCGAAAATGTTAACGTACTAAACGCACTCATCTTCGCTTGTCGCTGTGCTGGTGTTGCTGGACACTTGAAAGTATTTGTATACGGTGCGATTACTTCAGCACCCGTTCCGGTATGCGCCTTTTTCTTCGCTTCACTTCGGCTTTTAAAACACACAGACCAAGCTGTATATGTCACGAAAAACACGCTCGCACATACACACAACACACAAACAACACTACAAAATCACTATTGGATGATGTTTTTGATAATAAATAAAATTAAGTCAAACTCGAGCCAGCCAAACAAACAAACAAACAAACACTACAGTTTTCGTTCGAGCAAGCACGCGACGATATCTTACGGCGCACAAGCATCCGATCAGCATACTATGGAACGCGATCTCGTTTTGATCTTGAACCGGCCACCGGTATACAGGGGGACGAGTGTTGCCGATCACAACAACATCAGCCCAACAGTCACGCGCTGCCACGGTGTGACGACAGATGGGACACGGGGAAAGAGAAAGTAACCCGAATGAAGATCGTTCGTTTCGCCGTTTGCTTGTTTGATCGTTCGAGTTTTCCTATATCGTTCGCACTTTTATGCTGCCTGTGCTCGAGGTTTGCTTGCTTTAAGCGCCGGCGTTTACATACAGCATTCACACGCAAACACACACTGAAAACCGCGGCCACTTCGCTCACGCGCCTTTGCTCGCCCGTGCTTCTCCGCACACGCACGCAGCAAGAAATGGTGTTATGTTGTTGCGCAGTTTCCGAGTGGATGAACTTTCACGCAAACGAACCGCGCGCACCACACTGCCGAGTTGATTAACCTCTCTCCGCGACGCGGATTGGCGCAGCTTTCGCTCTGGTCGCTCTGGTCCGGACGTTCAGAATGGTATTCTCGCGCGGCCGCTCGCCAGACAGACAGAAGTGCTTGCGCCTGTCGATCGATCAGCTCTTCGTCGTTCGTCGGGTCGCACACAGCTCGCTAATGTTGTGCGACCATTTAAACAGTGCGCTCTGCCCGTGCCCTCTTGCGCTTGTGCAGTGTGCTGTTATGCTCACCTAACCACCCCCGCGCGCCCAAGGTTTGTATGCGCACACGTCAAACAACAGCCTGCAAACAACGTCAGCGTGAATCGACCACGGCAAACTATTGGGGTAGCGATGTTTCCCGACCGAATTGCCCGCACATTGCCTCCGCTTCTCACCAGCGCTGAAACATAACTGAACCCTGCGTGAATGCGTCCGCGCCCGGTCGGTGTGGCTTCAGTGGATGCCTCCCCACCGCTGCCGTTACGGCTGCGAGCGTTCGCGAACGGGCAGCAGCCGAGCCGAATCGAGCGAATGGTGCCTGGTGCAAGGGCGGTGGAGCGCGATCGTGCACAAGATGAAAAGAATAAGCGATGCTGGTGATGGTGGAGGGGGCAAAACTAGCTGCAGTCCAGCAGCAGCAGCAGCAGCAGCATCAAGCCCGCGGTGCACTTTGCTGCCGACCGTGTATCGTTCGTTGCGCACGAGTTCAGTAAGGTGTTGTTGATATCGTTTTTGTTGGTTTCCTCGTTTTTTGTTGTTTTTGGTTTGGTTTATCGTATTTCTGCTCTCCAACGTTCGTCGCCAGGCTGTTCTAAAGCATCCTGTTGGTGGCGATCGACCGTCAAGCTGTCAGCTGAATACGCCCCGACGGATGCGCGGTTCGATCTACTCGGCTGCCAAAAATGGGAAACGATCGTGCAGGATTCAAAGCGAACGATACCTGTTTCTGTTTTGCACAAGTTTGCTTCACCGTTCCAGTGATTGGCACAACATGAAATTAAGAAGACGCGTTCGAATTGGTAGTCGTCCTACATCCATTTGTTCTTCAGTAATTACTTAATCCGCGCTGAAAAGAAAAGCCAAAAAGTATGGGTATTACTCGATACAGCTAAAACGATCGTTCTCGTAGGCAAATCACCCAAAACCGCGAAGTTTTCCCTTTCCCAGATTGAGCTTCATTTCGAAATTCCAAAATTCCCATTCTCTGCAAACTCAGGCAACATAACGAAGGTAAGATTCTGGCAGGAACGGTCCTGCTGCACACTACCGATTGCTTCGGCAGCCTTTCTTTTTTGGCTAAAGTGCTAATATATTACATCATGTTATAGGAATGTTTCCTCCCTCTCCTTGAAGTGCGGTCGGGGGTTTTCGCCTTTGAGCAGCACGCCAGCGAGAGGTTGTTTCGATCGTTTCGCCTGCTCCGAGCCCTCACAATCAGCCTTATCGCGTTTGCACCGATGTTTGCACAGTTGATTCTGTAGTTTTTCTCTCTTCCTCCTCCTTCTATACTGCCGCGTACACGTTGTTGGCGCACTGGCTGCTGCTGCTGCTGCTGCTGGGACGGAGGAGCTCGTTTCGTTTTCTTCTAACACACGGCTGGCTAACTAGATTGCTTACGGGGTTCGGTTTGCTTCCTTCCGGCGGCGATGACATTATCGGCTGGAGCGGACCCGTCGTCGTCGTCGTCATGCATCCGCGTCCACCACCAGGAAGGACATTTGTGTTTGCTCAGAAGTTCATTGATGTTGTACATGTACACACACCAGTGACGGTACCTGACCGGCTTCGACCTTCCTTCTCTTTCTCACTGCGCTTTCTATCGTTTTCTTTACTAATTTTCCTCTCCCACTCTTTCTCTCTCCCGCTCTGTGCTTGCTGCACTGTGTGTGTGTTTGTGTTGTGTAGTTGCACAAGTACAGTGCGTCGTCCCACGAAGGGCAGACTTTGGGTGCTGTTGCCGTTGGTGATGATGCGCCGTGCTGGTGAGGTGCTTCGCTTTATCCCCACCAGCAGTCGGGGTAGGCGTCGTCCTTCACCGGGTAGGTTCTTGTTTATATTTTACATCGATACAGCTGCGGGAGGGAAGCAGCCGCCCGACGGTGTTGTCTGGAGGGCAAACCTTTTAATGCCAGGTACTACCACTACAACTACTACTACAGCTGCTGCTACGGTACTTGCCAAGAAACTGTGCCTTAAACAAGGCTTTGTCCGTTGAGATGAAACCAAAACGCGCAGCAAAACCAAAAAAAACCCATCCCACAATTTACTTCCATTCCCTTTTATAGCCTCATTTTGGAGCAACTAAACCCCGAAATACCGTTTAACGTTAAGCCGCAGAGCCACCTCCTATCCGTTCGATCTACAGCCGAGAGTTGGCTATTCGTTGGCCAATTTCTATTCTCCCTTTTTTTTGCTTGCCTGCCCAACCCAACCTCAGCCAACACGCCAGCCCCTAACGGTGCACCAGCCCCGATGATCGTGGGATGAAGAAAGTACAACAGCAGCAGCAAAAAAAGGTGCAAAAATTTGGGACACAGCATTTATCCGTGCCACAGTTTCCCTTGGCGGTACACTTCCGCCGGCCGACGGTGGGAAACGGTGGCGTAAGCCGTCCCACGGCAGCGACCGGCTCTGAGAATTGACCGTGTTTGCATGCCGAATTTGGCACATTTATTAGCATCATCTCGGGGGTGTTTGGCACCAACCAAAAAAAAGACTTGACGATAATGATGGATGTGAGATAAGACTCTATTATTCCACCGATTCAAAAAAAAAACAGCACAATATCATCACACATCTGGTTTTCTTCGAAATGGCAAGAATTAGAATAGGGAACGATAAGTGGGCTAAACAAATTTGCATTGCTCTGGTTGTTTGCTCAAAACATAATCGGGTGGGCCAAAACTTTCGCCCTTATCGTGCTGCTTTGCTTGCGGTTCACCTAGATCCGGGCGCATCTCTGTACGCACCACAACAAAGTGGCATCTTCTAGAACTTCTGCCCCAAGGGTGGCAGGCGTATCGCGTTACGACAACCGATGCTGCCAGCGGCCACACACACACTCAGCATTGCTTTGGGAAGCGATTTTCCGCATTTTTCTGCGCACCATACGCAGTATGCTATCTGGTCCAACTACACTCTATTACGTACGTACCTGCCTGCTGCTGGCGGCTCCCTTCGGCGTGGTATTATCGTTTGGCCTGTACACGCACTGTTAATGCAATACGCAGAACCGCAACCGCTTTTTTTCTTCTTGCTTTTCTGGCTTTGCTACCTGCCTCGCGCACAAAAACCATAGTTTCCTTCCATTAGTCACGTTTGTTATTGAGCGAGGGGGGTTGTGTGTGAGTGTTTTTTTTTCTTCTTCTTCTGCGGGCAAGAAAAACATTCGATAGCAGTTCGGCGCACGCTGCCAAGCATCAGCTGATTCAAAAATTACCCCACCACATTTGACAGGCTGACGACAGCTGACGGGAAGAGGTATTTTGCCCATGCAGCACAAAATAATCCCTGGGCAAAATTTAAAACAGCCGTTGGAGCTGGAAATACCTCGAGAAACAATTATTTTAAGACTTTAGTAATTGTTACGCGCAATAAAGAAGTTGAACATGTTGAGGAATTGCAAAATTTGAGAGATTTGTATTAATTTGGTTAATAAAACATATATTTGCAGATAAATATTTACTAGGATTGGTACAAAATGATTAAAGGAAAAAATAGAAAAGAAATCATGTTCAATCTCATTCCTATCAATCATATCACTCCATGCAGTTATAATAATACAAAAAAGAAAGGAATTCCCAAAGGAATAATACTGTATCGCACTTCTTCCTCATCTTCTGCTATTATCCCAGCGTATCTACTTCACCTTCACATTATCTGATCAATCGTATCGATCTGCAACATGATGATGATAATGATGGATTGACAGCATGAATAATAAAACAAAAGAAATGTAGATACACTCCTACCTCCCTCCCGTACTAACATGGTGGGTCACAGTCACACAGGTGTCGCACGAACATTATTTACAGCTTCTGGCCTGTTCCGCTGCACTGCCACAGGACACCCAGGACGAGCAGTTCCCACCACCGGTAACAGTGTGTGTGTATGTGTGTGTATGTCTGTGTGCCCGAATGGAACTAGGTACCGACCGACCTAAACACACGCGCCAACCCAACTCAACCCAACCCACCGACAGGGCCGGGCCAGCCACACGACGGAGCAAATTTGTTTTGTTTTTCACCGTTACCATGGTAGCAAACTTTTTCACCCTTCCCTTCATCGGAACGATTTTCTTCGCAGTCCTACGGGGTACGGCGCAACCCGAATCCGGTGCTCCAGTGAGCTAGGCGCGTGCAGCACGAGCACATTCGACCCAGAGAAACAGGAAGAACGTTCACCACACAGCGTGTATCCACTTGGATACTGGCTACACCTTCCGTCCTAGCGAAAAAAGAGAGGAAAAACATCGAAAAGTCACGCCAAAGACTCCGCGAAACCACGCTAAAATATTCATCTGGTTGGGCCGCCCCGAAGGTCTGCAAATGTTGTGGTCATTCTTCCGGCCGATGGTCCTGGTCGCTCCCTTTTTCGCTGTGTGGTAAATCTGGTGGTGTGCCTGGTGTGAGAAATAGTATGCCGCGCTAGTGCACTCCAAAGCGGGTGTCGAAGTGAGGGGCAGTGAAACAATCGGAAAGCAGTGTGAACTTCGTGTGGACTGTGCGATCGATTTTCGCTCATTCAGTTCTCGAGCAGAGCCCCTGCCTGGCGATTGGACCCGCCCGTGGACCGCTGAGCGTTGTACGGAACACGAGTGTACTACTACTACTGCTGCTTAGCTACTACACGGATTGCTTTCCAATGGGTGGCCCGAGCTTCACGTGCAAGAAGGACCTAGTAACGACGCACCCCGATACCAGGTGGTGATCTGAACAAGTGCATAGATAAGTGCGAAAAGTGCAAAGTTTCGAATAGTAGAGAAACGACAGGACAAACCGCCCAACAAAACGCTCCAGGTGTCCTTCGGCGCCATTGCGTGTGACGCGAACGGGTCAGTGCGAAGTGAATCGAAGATACTACCTGCCTGCGCGGAACCAGCCCATCAACGGTCAGGGGCCCTATACTGGAAGTCAAGCGTAGTGCGACCACGACCACCACCTATCCACAACCCGCACCGAACGGTAGCAACGTGGCGGTCCGTATGGACAAATGGTTCGGGGAGAAACGGTTGTGGTTGTTTGGTAATCATTTACCGCTACTACCACGCAGGTAATTATGTCCAGCTTAGGTACCCCATGCTTTACAAACGCATCCGCTCCACGAGCATCGTCGAAATGCGTGATGGCGTTAATCAAAGGATGCGTTGGAAACGATCAAGAGTTACAAAATAATACAAAATGGTTGGCTTTCTGTAGTCACCCACCGCGGGCCCAATCCAGTTTCAATCCCGCACGGTGCTGGTGCTGGCCAGCCTTTCCGGTAGCTAAGGATAATGGGGCCGCAGTGGCGTGCAGTGCTTTGAACTCCTCGCAATAATAAACCCCCGCTTTGCTTGCCCGCCCCTCAAATCACAGCACAGCCTGCTGAGAACGATTTTGGGAGCGAGTGAAAGAGAGAAAACGAAACGAGAGAGAGAGAGAGAGAGTGAGAGATGGAGGACTTCGTTCATAAGTAAAGAGTTATTTATGGGTCCAATTTTCCAAGTTCGCCCCCTGTTCGTCCCCTAATGCAAAACAAAACCGGTCGATTGGCATGTTTTTTTTTGCATAATCGAACCAGCGAACCACACACGAGACTGATGAGCGCAATGAAAGCGAAATCATGAATGGCAATGTAAAAACAAGGGGGCCAGGAAAAGCGGGAAGAGGATGGCCCACCCGCCCCTTTGCTCGAACCAGTTTGTTTTCGCGGTGCTTTGTGTACCCCCGGTGTGGTTGTGCACGTGCATGTGTATTTTGTTGTTCCTGCTCAACTGTTCGCTTTATTTTCTTTAGTTTCGATTTTGCACACATCGTCATCAGTCGTCAGCCGTGTCTAGCTGGTAATGCCATTATCGATCCGAACCGCACGACGAACCCTACCTTACTTCCGGCCGGGGAAGGTGGGCGGCGTGATGACGGGTGAACCGGTGCCACCGCCATTGGCCGGCGGTGTCGCGGTTGTCGTCGAAAGTGGCGGCAGCCCAGTGGTAGTGCTCGGGTTCTCCGGCACAACACTTCCGTCCGCCATGATGTAGACGGTGTCCGCAAACACGATCGAGAGATTGTTGATCGTGTCCGCCGTGACCGAGGTGGCACCTTCCGGCAGATGGATGTCCATGTTCTTCTGAGCGCCCAGGTTGGACTGAAGGCTAACTGGTAGCGCCCGGACCGGGCTGGAGGCGGCAAACGGTGCGACAGCAACCAGCAGAGCGGAAGCAACGACAATCAGCTTGGCAGCCATCTTTCCAGGAGGGAGTGGGGTATATAGGGGTACGTTTTGCTGAAAGTGTGGGGATTTGTGGGCGATGTTGGGTTGGGTTTGTCCACCGGTTAACTGCAGGCTACTGTGTGACAATTTGGCCGAACCATACTCGACCATTTATATCGGACAGGTGGCCGAAATGTCAATAGGATATAGACGCCTTATCTTTAACGGTGTACAATGCTAATCTTAGACGAATTCGTAACACACACACACTGGCAGGGAGTATGATGTATCGAAACGGCCACCCTTCACAGCACTATGTCGTATTGGGTTGGACATAGGTTTTTTTTAAAGGGGGACTCCCAATAATTGACCCCTCAATAAGAGCCGTTCAAGGTAGGATTACTTGCACCGACTACATGGTATGTGAAATGTCCATTGCAATCGTATGACTCACGGGCGTGTTGGTCCGTTTTGGGTTTCGTCATCCTCTGAAACGGATGTGTTTGAATTGTTCAAGGTCCGCAGGTGGACATAGCCCATAGACATAGACCGGAACCCCACCGGTACCCCGATGCCATTAGTATTAGTACTTATTGATTGAATTTAAAATCTGCTGCTCTATTACCACTCTACTAGCCACTCATTGCCAGGTCCGGCGGGTCGGGGAGTCATGTTAAACGGTTGATTGATGAGTGGTGTCGTCCAGCATTAATGATCTAGATTAGTGCAACATGCACGATAGCCGGACGTAGAAATAGCTATAAGACCGCCACAAATACCTCACACTAACCTCCCGTAGGACAGCGTTCTGCTGTATGCAGCATTTCAATGTCAACGTGAAAAATGATGGATATTGGAGTATTTGTGCTATTGACAAATTGAACCCATCGCGTACCGTATGATTACAGAGAGCTCTAGTTAAAGGTTGTCGGATCTTGTCCAGTTATTACGGAGACAAACTTAATCGATATTGATAATCGAACGATGAAAACAAAACGTTATCGTTTTGTAAAGTTCTGCTTAGTCACCAAGAAGCTTTTTGATATTTTTAGATATTAAAATTGGGGATTGGGTAACGCCCGAATGTGCTAGCATATGAAGAATTTATATTTGAAATGCTATTGCTATTGTAAAAAGAAAATATTCTGAGAAGATATTACTCTCAAAACAATGATTAATCCCATTTCAATAGAACTAAACGATGATAATGGCGTTGAGATCAGAATTGGTTCTAAAATACGGTTAACCTTAATAAACCGTCATTTGCAGTAAAACTTTTGCATAAAGCAGAGATTGAAGGTCTAGAAATGGAATTATATGTACTACACAACAACCCGAAGTATGTCCTTAAATGCATAAAACGACAGGTAATTGAACGTCCCCAAACAATTACCACGAGTTCCAGATGAGTTTCATCATTTATATATAATGTAATATTGTTACTCCATTTCTCAACGATCATTTGTGTGAAATTATCACGGCAATGGCAGTAAAACTCGTTAAGAGCGTTCAATTTATATGTATCCGCCGTGTCGGATTAACACGATATGATGTCCTAAGCGTTCACACGAATGTAAGCCCTTCTGAAGTGTCGAGCGAGAAGTTTTAACCACGCGGCCGCTTAGTTTTCGTACCGTTGAAACTACCCCTGTGTATACGTTGAGGAATTGAATCATCTTTCATTTGTTGCACAATGAAATTATATATTTTTTAATTAATGATTGTACTTTTAGTTTTTTTTGAAGATACAGCAATACAATTGTTTGAATTTTAATGTCTCAAATCTGGCTTTCAGGCGAAAACCTCTCCGAATTGTAGCACAGGCATGAGATGTATTGCAGAACAAAGATGGTAAACATGAGCGTGTACTGCTCAGTTTTTACCAGCGAATGTCCGAGATACGTAGTTCGTACATTTATCTACGAATAGTGAAATGTTGCCAGTCGTATAGAGGAGCTAGCGAAGGAAGGATTTGAACCATTATCGGCCGTGTTTTGAAATTAATGAACATCCCAAGTATAATTGGTAGTTGTGCTGACTTGAACATGAATTGCTACATGAATGGACCAAGATCAAATCCCATATACGTTTGAATCGTAAAGATGAAGAGAAAGTACTTATGTACACGGTGTTGAAGATGTTTTAATACATCACATATCAATGCAGCTTTATAAAATTTAACTCAATATGATCCTTTAAGGGACATCATTAGTGCGCCATAGGTGATTCTGGAATGCTCCAGTGACAACTTCACTAATTCTGCGTTGCCCCATAGATGATTCACATAATCAGTAATCGTTTTCATATCGCGCTGGGCAATTCTTGGAATCACAAAAACAAAAACTCAACATGAAAAATGGGTTCCTACTAAAACATGTTCTTACGCATCCAACTCACACATACTACGAGAACCGATTTTACGCAATGAACCAAGTGAAGCAACAAGAAGGAAAATTGTTCTACAGAGGAACAACACACAAAAGAAGAAGAAGTAAAAAAAAACAAATTGCTTTAACGATCGTTTTAGCCTCTGACCTTAAACGATTACTTATGTGTGTGCCGTGTGTACCGGTGTGTAAAAGTTGAAGTTGCCTGACGGCGGCAGCGGCGGCAGTGGTTTTCTCGAAATCGATCCGAAACTTTGCAACCGAAAGGTCAACCCGGTTACCGCCAAGTCGGATGCTTGCACCAAACACTACTGGCCCACTGTTGGCACTACGGCAAAACGGCTAGTAGTAGTAATGGGTGGTCGTAAGACGGTTTCTTTCCATCCATACCCCCCTTTCTTGCGGGGCACAATGGCGCGATAATTATTGTCGATAAAAATCACCTCCCCCCCGTTCCTTCTACCCTCTTCTGGCTTGTTATAGGAACTATCCCCTCCCCCCACACACTCTCCATAATGGAAACCTTCTTGCCTTGCCCACGCACGGAAAGGTGTTTGAAAAAGTTCGAGAAAATACCCATTACCTTTAGAAGGGGTTGAGAATAGTTAACGACGAAGGGTACACATGGGTTGAAGTAGAAACAAAAGGCTCAAATCCACAAATCCTTAAGGTGCTCGTTCGGATAAACATCATCCCCCATTGTGGCGAGGCGATTGTACTGAAAACAAAATCTTTGTATAATGTGGAACAGCCAGAACCTATTTAACCATCATCAATTTACAGCAGTTGGGTACGATCCCATAAAGAAGATATCCCTATTAAAAAGTCATTGAGAACAGCCGAGAACGACATTATGATTACACACCCTTAGAATGGCATAAAAAATTCATACCATTTTTCATTCCAACCACATATTTTGTTTCTTCTTCTTCCACAGCAATCTACCCTTCAGATGGACATCCGGCGAGTCGAAAGCGGAAGGAGTTATAAAAGCCATACAGGAAAGGTAAGAGACAAATGTCACGTTTGCGTTTTACGGTTGAGAGAGGCGGAAGATATTGGAAAAGGGTTGTTTTCCTGGTAGTAACGAAACTACTCCATGACGACATAACCACAGCGTTCGATTTGTTTCCGAAAGCCCGTTCTACACGCTGAGTGAAGACGTTGTAACCGCCAAACAATGTTCATACTAAGGTGCCGTGTCGCCGTAGGGCAGGAAGACGGTGAACACCATCATCGTGTGAAGGCGGTCCAACGTCGCACAGAATATTGATTTTACTTGCAATCTTACCCACCCATCGCTACCCATATAGTACGGGTGCGGTAGTCGTGCTTTCTCTCTGACCACTCCACGACTACTAGGGTTCAGCATGTGCGCTAGTACACTTACCTCCGAGCGACCTGTCCAAGCTGGTTTGAATAATGTTCGTGTGGAAGCGGGACATGAGTCCCTGGTTTGTGAGAGTGCGCGTAGGTAATGCACGCTTTCTGCTCGCTCCCTGACATTGAAGGGTCCAACGGCCCGGGTTGCTGGGACGGCCTCCACGCCCAAAAGCCAACCAAGGCTAGTTGAAGAACGTTTGCGCTTCGAATCGAAGGACTCGTGTGAAGGATTCCGCGGTCCGCAGCTGGTTTCTCTCGTGCTCGCGCGGTGGAATTTTCCTAAATCCGAACAATCTTCCGTCCGTCGATCCGTGAGCACGGCTGACCCCACGCTGTACACAAATACTTTTCTGCTCTTCCCGCACAAAGAGCGCTGATTGATAGAAGGAAAGAGGGAGAGAAAGCTTTACTGGTCAGGCGATTTTCCCATTTAGCGATTCGGCACCATCACTGGGGTCGCACCCCCAGCAAACCCCAGTGTCCAGTTACGGTGTGTTTGCGACTATGCGCGACCGCCAGTCAGTACACGCTGGAGAATGTTCCAGGGCACAACGCTGGCATTCGTTCGGTCGCGCACGGTCCTGCACAGTTTCCCCGAGCAAGTAGTGTCCGGACACTGCGGCTGCAGTAGCTGCTGTGCTGCGTCATCCCATCATCCGCGGGACGATTGGCCGGCACAGCGGCCGGCGGCTTACCCACCACTTACCGGCCCCCTCGCTTACGGCAGCATGTTCGTCCTGTCGACCCTGTTTTCCAGATCGCGCGGCAGCAGTAGGATGGACCGGTACGAGAAGCTCAGCCGGCTCGGCGAAGGATCGTACGGGGTGGTGTACAAGTGCCGGGACCGCGAGACGGGGTCGCTCGTCGCGGTCAAGCGCTTCGTCGAGTCGGAGGACGATCCGGCCATACGCAAGATCGCGCTGCGGGAGATACGCCTGCTGAAGAACCTGAAGCACCCGAACCTGGTCTGCCTGCTGGAGGTGTTCCGGCGGAAGCGTCGCCTGCATCTGGTGTTTGAGTTTTGCGAACACACCGTCCTGCACGAGCTGGAGCGACATCCGGAGGTAGGTGGAGCGGTGTAGTGCAACGTGCAATGTGTAGAGTGTATCTGCTCATGCGGATGTGTCGTTTTGCGTGCTTGCAGGGTTGTCCAGATAATCTAACCAAGCAGATCACGTACCAAACCATCCAGGGTGTTGCCTACTGTCACAAGCAGGGTTGCCTGCACCGGGACATCAAGCCGGAAAACATTCTGCTTACGGCACAAGGGCAGGTGAAGCTGTGCGATTTCGGTTTCGCTCGAATGCTTAGTAAGTAGTGGACGTAGTACACAGTGGATGTTGTGCTGGTAGCTACGGTCTTCTCTCATATCATTCACTTGCTCTCCTGCTCTCTCTTTCTCTCTCACATGCTGCTGTGGAAATTCATTGCCCAGGCCCCGGTGAAAATTATACAGACTATGTAGCAACGCGATGGTACCGAGCGCCGGAACTGCTGGTCGGCGACACACAGTACGGTACGCCGGTGGACGTGTGGGCCATCGGGTGTGTGTTTGCCGAGCTAGTGCGCGGTGATGCCCTCTGGCCCGGCCGCAGCGACGTCGATCAGCTCTACCTGATACGGCGCACACTCGGCGATCTACTACCTCGGCATCTGGCCATCTTCAATCAGAATGAGTTCTTCAAGGTATGTCGGCAATGCGCCAATTTCGACAGCCTATTACAAAGTGCCCTTTTTTTGTTCGCTTCTGCAGGGTATAACGCTTCCCGTGCCACCGACACTGGAAACGCTCGAAGCCAAGATGCCATCCCGTACCTTAGCCAATCCGTTGATGATGGATTTTCTTAAGGTAAGTCTTGTTTTACTTTAACGTTTTGCAACAACCCAAGGGACTGACGATTCGTTTCTTTGCGCCACCCAGAAATGCTTGGACAAGGATCCCGCCAAACGCTGGTCCTGCGAGCGGTTGGCCACGCACCCGTACTTCGAAGACTACATCACCAAGCAGAAGGAGATCGAGCAGACGATTACGCTCGAGCAGAAGCAGACGGGCACGCGGGAACTGAAGCCGAAAACTTCGAACACCTCGCTACCGCAGCTACCCGGCACGCAGGAGTCGCGCGTCCCGCAGAAGAATCTGTTCCTGCGCTCCGACCACCACTTGCCAACCATCTAAAGCGAGGGGTGTGCATTCGAACAACTGGGGGAAGGGGGAGTGGGGGTTTTTTATCTCTTTTTTGTGCTGGAATTTTCTACCCGGCTCAATGCAAACGCCAACCTGTTTGCCCAGCTGCGGTGACAAACATGTCGGGGGCTTCTTCACTTTACTATGTTGTGACCAGCGTAGAAGTTAACACCCTTTTATTCTTAGCAGCAGCATGAAGCGTTTGCGTGTCAGTTACATCTTCGTTTTGTTATGCAGCCCACTCTTTTTTGTTTCTCACTTAACAGGTTCAGCCCAACATCTTGACAGAACTGAAAAAAAAACAAAGCAAAATCTAATTAAAATTATATACATGAAGTAAACTGTATCATCAATATATGAATGAAACTATAACAAAGCGGCGATTTATTTTAAATAATTTAAAAAAACATCCGGGAATGGAATCACTTCTTCTCCAAACATGTGCCAACGGTAGGTTTTGTCGATTTCTTTCCTCTTTGCATGTCCTGCTACTATGTGTCAAAGGGTGGCAAGGCTCGTTTTACTTAATTTTTGTATTGATTTGCCTTTATTATTTTTTAAAGTTCATATTACAATATGATAGCATTATTTACATTACATTTATTTCGCTTGCGCACACGAGCGCGCACAGAAAACACCTTTAATAATCCTACTATTTCCTTCGTTCGTTCAGCATTTCGCATGTCCAATCACGGTTTTGGAGCGTCCTCAACGATCCTGAGAGCTGGAGCATCTTCATATCACGCACTCACGCACCTATCTAGCTGAACAACCCAGTTGCGGTCGCGCTCGTACAAAAACAATAGCGAATATCTTAAGCCGATTGTTTCCCTACCAAGCGGTTCGATTTTATACATCTTTTTTATTTATTTTTACTCTTCTTTTACCATAATCACTTCTTTTGTTGCGCTACCTTTCCCCGGCATTGCACGCGCGCACACACACACCCCGCAAGTACTGCTTTCCGACTGCTCTGTGTGTAGTTTGCATTCTTACAGTCATATTTTAATTTCCGTTTATAGTTTACCTTACCCTCTCCTTACATGTCCGAACAGTTCTGATTATGTGACTGCGTGTGTGTGTGTGTATGTGTGCGTGTGACCATTTGCACCGAAAATGGGAAAAAATTACAAGAAAAATGTCCACCACTTAATGTGCATCGAGGCGCGTCCCACCTGCACACCACACAACCAGATTAGCATAATCTTTTGCTTCAATTACAATACGCATTCGACTTTTATTTGGTCTTTCGGTAGAGGGTCCTAGCGAGGGAAAGGGAGCGGGAATGCAAATAAAAAAACAAAAAAACAAAAACAAAACTACCATCCTATTACGAAAACTGTTTGGCTGCGCGGCAGGTCTAACACCAAACGGAAGCAACGTTTAACAAAATGCAGCAGTTTTTAAAGACACGTTAAAACAACACCACACTTGCACACAATGTAACTTAATAAACAATCGAAAGTAACTGACAAAAGCAATAGGGAGTGTAACAGGCTAACACGATCGCAGCTAAGCTTATGGGAGGAATAAGAATGCATACATTTATTATGCTTAAAAAGTCGAATATCCTGCCTAGGCTCCGTGCACCAGGCATGCGGAGGATAGACTGTCAATAGGACAGGGACATATACTTTGACTCATGTCTATCTCTCTGGACTCTAATGGAAAGCAACCGAACACGGGGCGCGCGATAATTAGTTCGAAACTGCAAGCGTACTGCATCAGTGTGAGCGTATGTGTGTGTATGTGTGCTGGTGAATGTGGTCCTTACATCGCATGTTTTGTATTGCCTTCCGTGGGTTGTCTTTTCCGCGATTCTGTCCGCCCTATTTGCATTGCGTCCATGTCTCGTTATCGTGCTGGCATTGGAAGACGATCCAGCCGGTTCGGTTGGTTGAATATCTCCCCGCAAAACAGAATGTAGAGAAGATACTACACTGTACTACTCACCTGCAGAATCGATTTAGTGTTTCTACTGCTGCTGCTGTTGCTGCTGACTGGCCGCCGGTTCCGTTGTGCTTGTGGTGGCAAACTTTTCCAACCGTCGTCGGCGTAACTCGTTCATGGCCGCACTTTCCGGTCGTTTCAGTGTGCCCTCGCCCCCGTTGACCTCCGACGACGATTTGGACGAACCGGGGGACGCACTGTTGTCGCCCGCCCCAATCTCGTCCAGCTGATCGGGTGTGATGAGAAAAGCCTTACTGTTGCTAGGCAGCGGTTCTTTTTTCAGCTTCACCGCGAAATCCTCCTCGTCGCTGCTGATTGGGCCGAGATCTTCCAGCTTCGGTTGACTCAGTGCCGTGCTGGAATCGGCGGCCTTGCCGGAGGTACCGCTGCCGCCACTTACCCTACTGCTATCACTATCACTAACCTTACTACTGCTGCTTGGCTTATTACTGCTACCGCTGCTGCTGCTGCTCTCTGGAGCAACGGTTGCTGTGATTGATGCATTACTGGTACCGCTCGTACTCGCAGCTGCTGTAGCTGCTCCGGCCGCATCAGTTTCACCCGTGCCGGTGGGTTTCGTAGCGGTCGGATTGACCAACGGTAGATTTGGTGGCATTTGAGCTGGCGGCTGCTGTTGCAGATGGGCCACCGCTTCTGGCGGCAACCGGGCCGTTATGGCCGCGTACTGGTTCATCAGCGCAACGGATGCATCGAGCAGGGTGCGTATGTTTTGCAGATGCTTGATGCGCTCCTCCACATGGCGCCGCTCGCTGCCCTCCATTGCGCGCACCTCCTCGTCGGACAGTGTGTCCAGCGATGGCGGTACCGGCGGCAAAGGCATCGTGTACGACGGCATGCCCACGAACGGGAACGGTGGCAGAACCATGGGTGCGGGTGGAAACAGGGGCATTGCGTTCGTGCCCGTCGCCGTCAGACCTGCGGGTAATGAAAGTAAAAAAAAACAAGAATGGTAAATAAAAGGTTGGTTTCCTCCCCTCAATGCTACTCACCGTTCGGCAATGCAGCTCCAGCGGCAACCGCTCCAACGCCACCAGCAACACCGGCAGTACCGGCCACACTTCCGGGGACGACCGTTGGACGGCTGGCATCGTTACCGGTGGCCCCACCGGCACCATTGTTGGCATCGTTCGCGTTGTTGTTTGGCGCCGGATTCACGGCTGCAGTGGCGGCCGTAATCGGGGTGCGTAAAATGTTTAACCGGCAGGTGGGGCAGGTTTGCTGCCGTTGGAACCAGGAGCGCAGACAGGCGGTGTGGAATATGTGACCGCAGGGCAGCTTCTTTGAGTTGCTCACCATATCCTCCCGGCAGATGATGCAGATGTTGTCCGACATCTGCAGCTCCTCGGGCGTTGCGTCCGGGTAGAGCGTGTTCATGTTGCGGATAGCACGCCGCGAGAGAATTACGTCGTTAAGCGCCTTCTTGAAGTTTCTGCATGTGTGTATGTGTTTGTGTGCACGCGTATATATATATATATGTGTGTGTATAGTAAGAGGAGAAGATCGTGAGCAAGGGAGCATTGTTTGATAAGATAAGTTCTGAACGGTTAGCATGATGATGCCATTACTTACCGCATCGTGTAGTACATCGGGCGGAAGGCAAACATGGGCAGGGTGAATATTTTAACCATCAAAATAACAAACACCACGTACAGTACGACGCGCGTAAAGCCAATGATCAGCTCGGTGTACAGCAGAAACACGGCCTTGTTCTCCCACGGCGTGTCTGAGCGCAGCTCGGCTGCGTGGAAGATGTACTTAATGGCCGTGTTAATGACCATCGTCATTAGGATCGCATACTCGAACCCAAACACGAGCTGCACCGTGACGCCTTTCGCGATGGTCGACTGGTAGGCGTACGAAATGAGCTCGTAATCGAACAGCCCCAAACAGAGCAGCAGTCCGGCCACACGGACGTGGAACAACCATCCGATCACGGGACTGCGCTCCATCTGAAAGCGGTTGAACAGATTGAAATGGTTGGAGGAAATTAGTTACATTGCAACGTTGGCTTGTTTTTTTTTTCTCCCCTGTACTCACATAATCGACACGATCCTCTGCCAGCCAATGGAAGGATTTTAGAAACAGCAGCACGGTAAACAGTGCCACAAATTTGGGATTAAAGTCGTCCCGAAAGACGGTAAACGCTAGACAGGTTTCGGTCAGCGCGTACCAGAACCGCTCCATCAGATGCTCGAACTCGGCCGCCCGCAGCGTGCCGAGGAAGATTTTCTTCATCAGCTTGCCCAACATCAGCACCAGCACGAGCGACTGAATGTAGATAACCTATGAAAAAAAAAAAGAAACGTTGTTACACTAATCACCTACAACAACCACAAAAAAGGCCCGACTCGCGACAGTCGAGGTCATGTGAAAACTTACGGCCATGCTCGGGTTCGACTTGGTGATGTACACGACCGACGGGTAGAACTGTTTCTTCTGATAGTACGCGTTGCCGATCACCAGCCCGGTCAGCAGCATGCTGAACACGGACAGCCCGAGCGTACGCATCTTGACGCAGTTTTCAGCCAGCTGGCTGATGGTTTCGAAGAATATGTTAATCGTGTCTACCTCGGGGACCTCCGGACCTTCCGGTGGAACGCAGTTGTCGCGCGAAGCTTCCCGGCAGGCACCCACGAACGGGGAACGGAGGAACGCTTTTACCACCGCTGCACCAGCACCTGTTGTAAGCCGAAGCTCGTCCGCGAGAAAACTTCTTCACCTCTCCGCCCAGTGCACCGTGTTTCATTCGTTTTCGTTCCGTCGACTCTTCCGGTGCCAAAGTTTGCTCCCATCAAACTGGTCCGACCAGTGCGCGGCACCCACGTACGACTGTTTACCCAAATTGGAGGGGTGGCTGCGGGGGACGGCAAACGGGGTGCGTTGTGGACCTTGCGAAAAGCTGTAATTCTTGTGTTCTTTACTACACTTTTAAAGTACACGTAAACACCACTATTTTCCGAAGACCTGTCACAAACGCAACATCGCTGATTGCAACATATGTCAAAACTTCGGCCAAGGTTTCCCCATGCCAAGGTGGGTCTCTATTTTTCACCAGCGGAGAACAGTGGGCCAATTTGTTATTTTATGTTTGAAATATTACTTCCAGAGCAACTAAACGAGTGATAAGAAAAAGAGTTAACAGGAGAATAAGCTCAAAAGCTGTTTCATCAATCGCTTGTTAGAAAATACGTAAAACCAGACATTTTGACATTTTCCCAGTGAGCTGTCGAATACAAATTGAACAGCACTGTAGTTCGCAACAGCACCGTTCCCAAAACAATGCAATTCTGTCACCGCCAGCCGGCTTAAAATTGTCCAGCAGCATAGAAAATTGATAGCGCTGTTATCTAGCAGCGTCCCTCAAGCATCCCAATATAGCGACAAGTGGACAATACACTGTCTCCATTGCTATCGGAACACAGCGATCACAGGGTCACGGGTTTTGTTCAGAGCACTGTTATAATAGCCGTTCATCATGGTGCATAAACATCATGTCGCCGGATACGATGCATTCGTTGCATTTATGAAAGACTTCAACGGAAACGGCGGTGCGATCAACATTCTCTTCACCGGCGCAAAGCTCGAGAATGGTTTGAGCTGGTGTGGTGACTGCGTCGATGGTAATGGCAGGAATGGGCTGGTACAGTACCCGAACGGATGAATTAATCAACTTGTTTCTTCCCCTTTTCTCCAACAGCGGCACCATTCATTGAGAAAGCGATCGAAACGAACGCTCCGGAGAATTCGCATTTCATCTACGTCGATGTGGGCGATCGTCCAACGTGAGTATTGGAACCGGGTTTTTCTCACAACCTCATTGTCATGCCGATCGTTCGACTTTTCTTTTCCTGCACCGTAGCTGGAAGGATATGAACAATCCTTTCCGCAAGGACACTAACACGCATCTGTCCGTCATTCCGACCATGATCCGGTGGAAGCAGCCGCAGCGCCTCGAAGGTGAACAGTGCGGCAAGGCCGATCTGTTGGAACTGTTCTTTTCGGAAGACGACTAAAGCGATATCGCGAAACGGGAATGACGATCGATGTGGATTCTCTCTCTCGTGTTAAAATATGTATATTTTGTTCGCAATAAAATCGCACTCTTTTTACAGGGTTCGGCAAATTTTGTCGTGACTGTTTCCGAATTGTCCATGTGCGCGTTGTGTGTGTGTACGTGTGGTGCGCGCAAATACGTTGAACCCTTTTTTAAAACTCGCTAAACAATACATGAAATTAAAATGACGCTGGCACTAATAGAACGATTTTTTTTTTAAACCTGGTACGGTGTGACACCCTTCCTTCCCCCTCAACGAACATTGGCCGCTCGGGTATGGGGCGTTCGGTCGGGACTGTTCTCGAACCCAGGCGCGGTACAGATCGCTAGACGGGATAGTGGGGTGGCCTTCAGAGGCGTTTGAAATCGCTCGCCGCCGTGTGGCATGCGATTGTCCCGACCTGGCGTCGCTGCCAGGATGCGTCTGGGTGAGTTGCGCAGCAATTGCTTGCGGATGTGCGGTGTCGTCATCTTGGGCGAAGCCAGCGCTGACTTACTCCCCACGTTACCCTTTATGTTTGGCGAGAGCGACACAACATTCACGTTCGCGGCCGAAAGATGTTCGTGCATATTTTCCTGCAGCCGGCGAACGATTCGAGGGGAGCTGAGTAGCGCCTTGGAGGACAGTGTCGCTCCGGCGGACCCGAGTGCATTGGTCGTGCCGCTACCCTTGGTCGCTTGGCGGAGCTTTTCCCGCCGGTTTATCGCACCGCCGTGAGTCGACTTGGTGAACGCCCGCTTTCGGGGGGTCGATTTTCGCGGGCTGCGGTGTACGCTGCCGTGATGGTGTGCCGAGGATGACCGTAGTTTCTGTATCTGGCGAATATGTACGCCAGATTCGCGCGGCAGTCCACCTGTCGCTTCAGACGCGGCAACGGTCAGCGGCATTGCAACGGTCGCCGAACGAAATTTGGCACTCTGACGACGGTTGGTGATCGGTGTTCGCTTCCCGGGTGCACCTCCGGATAGGGAATCGTGTCCCGAGTTCGTCACCAGCCCATCGAATAGCTTTGCCTTGGCCATGACCATGCCCGCATTTTGGCTGCGAATGCGCGCGATGGATGCGCGACCGCTTTGCGCTTCCTGCAGCGGAGTAATGTGTGACTTGAGCAGGCTGGCCGAGTCGGGCTGCCGTACCGCGCTGCCCGGCGTGCGTGGCGGAAGTTTCGGTGTCCGAGCGGGTGTTTTTATGCGCGGCGGAACCACCGGCGGCAGCATCGGCGTCTTGATGCCCTGCGTATTGATGTCGATTCGCGTCACGAAAGGTGTTGGGGTGCAGAAAGCGTTCTGCTGCTGCTGTTTTGAAGCGGATCGTAATGATGCCCGGCGAGACGTTTGCTCTGGCGTCTTAAAGTAATCTTCCATCAGCACCTTACAGGGTGTGAGAAATTCGGCCGTTGTATCCATTACACTTGACGCATTATCGTCGGTGACGTTGTGCGTCTCGAAGTAGCTTTCCGCATTGACCCATTTTTCTTCCTTCTCTTCGTCCGTGTAGTTTCCTCCGCCCATGCTGGTCGTTAAGCTGGTCCTAAGAGGTGTGGTGGCTTGTTTTTCCGTCGCCCTAACAGCCGGCTCTAAATCTGTCGTAGCCGTCGTCGTAGATGGGTCAGGGGCCTTCAGGCCAGTCTGGACTGTGTTCGGTCGGCCACGTCTCAAACCGCCCGGCTTGGTGTAGAAAGATAGATCCACCGTTGCGCCGTTCGCAACTGCGGCAGAAAAGTCTTTCGTGCCGTTGCCAATGTGCCACGATTGGTTGCGCGACAATCGTACCGCTTCCTGGCTGCGTCGACGAATAGTGCCAATTTTTCTTGCGCTCGGCGATCGAATCACCTTATGTTCGCCGCTCCGCCGGATTTTCAGCTCACGACTCAATCGTTTCGCCAGCTGATCCGTCGTGGCGCAGGTCGCTTCGATCGGTTCCGTCTGCTCCAACGTTTGCCGATACTTGTCCTCGACATTGTCCAGCAGCACGTCTTCCCGCCCGACCAGCGCAGTGAATTCCTTCGACAGCTTCGTCTCAATATCCGACATTCGCTTTTTTATCGCTTCATACTCGCTGCGCCGGATCTTGAGGAAGTCCTCGCCGTCGGCTTCATCTTCCGCTGTCACCTCTACCAGCTCGCCGTTCATGTTGTTCATCGTCGTGGAGAGTGGGTCCACACTGACCAGGCAGGGCATGGACACTACCGGAGACATGCGACCACCCGCAAGCAGCAGCGATTTCCGCCTCGATTCCGAATCGAACTCATCCTCAGTCTTAGCTCCCGAATCACCGTCTGCTTTGCTATCCGTCTCCGGCGGTTTGTTGCGGTTGTGCTTTTTGCGACCCCACGGTGCACCAACTACGCTCCAACGCCGTTCCATTGGTTTGCCCTCGGCAATCGACGGTATTGACCCGCTCGGCAGCAAACGTTGTACCACTTTGCTCGGTTTCTTACTACCTCCGAGGCTTAATCGGCTTTTTTTCGGTTCCCTAAAAGATATTAAATGTTATTAAAGATATGGAACAAAACTGTTAAGCTTTTAGAGCACATTGAAACTCACTTAACAACGAGGGGAGTGCAGGGTAGCAGATCATGATTATCCGGCAACATGGAGGTCACTTCCTTTCTGTTGAGACGAACACAATGAGCAATTAGGCAAAAGGTTCCGGGTTCAATCACACATAGACAATCCTATACTTACTTCTTTTTCGCACTGAACGCGTTGCCCTCCGTTACCTTTCGTTTCTTTGCCGATTTACTCAAACAGGGCGTGCCAATCGTTAGAGTTGGATCATTTTCACACTTTTCATCCGTTTTGTCCAAATTCTCCGACGACCCGATCGCACTTACCATCTTCTTGAACCCATTGAACATGCGGGTCAGCGAACCGCTGCGGCGCTTTTTCTTCTTTTTGTCCGTCACATTGCTCATCAGCATGCTCGCGTTGCTGCCGATGTCGTCTTTCAGCTGGCCCAGTATGGCTTCCGGAATCAGTCCAATCTGCTGGGAATGTTCGATCAGCAGTTGCAGCACCCGGACGTGGCTGTTAAATCGCTGCTGAATCGATTCCGTTATCGGCATGATGCTTGGCGTTAAAATTAGGGCCAAGTTTTCCGTCGTCATCTTGTTCTTGTCGGCATGCATCGACACCGTATGCAGAAACTGCATAAAGTAGGCTAGCGTGTTGAGCGTCAGCGGTGGCAAAAGCAAACAGGTCATCATGAGCTTGTGCACTTTGTCGTCGTTGCCACCTCCGATTAGACACCGGATCAGGGCTTCCTGCACGTTTCCGCATGGTAGCAGCGCTTCGGGCAGATCGCGAAAGAACGTCTTGATGATGTTAGCGACGTCAATGACGTGATGCGATTTGCCCAACGGAATGCCGGACTCCAAACCCGCCTGAAATAACATAACACCACCACAAAAAGGTCAGAATGATAGAAAAACAGCGACAGGCAATCGGTTACCTTGATCTGTTGCTGGCGTTTGTTGGAACCGGCCTTCCGAAAGAGCCCTTCCGTGTCTACATTTTCCAGAATCAACTGACAAGCGTTCGACACAAACAGCGGTATCTGCACTATGCCGCCGCTAGCGAGCAGCACATCGGTTAGCTCTAGCGCATGCAAAGGCGTTTTGAAGATTCTTTTCGATTTCGCTTTATCCTGTAACGACAAATTACCGTTCAATCAAAGCACTCGTGCACTGTGGTGCGGATTTACGCCGCACTACACTTCTGGGGGAAAACGCTTCATGGTGCAATTCAACACCACCACCCCTACCTGGGACGCTTTGGAGTTTTTTTCCTTGCGATACTTGATTCCACTTTTACGCAACTCTTCCAGCAACACTGTATACAGTTCGTCTTTGCTTTCCAGGTCGTTTATTAACACTCTCGAAGCTGGAATGGCCATTGTCGGTAGCTGGATTTTTACACTAACTAGCAGCGGCACGAACGCATCATCGACGCGGTGTCTGTGTTTTGGAGCGCGGATTTGTTCGTTGCTTTTGAATTACGTTCGCTGCCGCGACGTTTGAAGGCTGTCAAAGTCAGACGTCAGACGGTTTCTTCGGACAGGGTTCGTATACACTTTATTTGTTGGGAACAATATTGCCATGTGATTAATGTTTATTTTGAACAATCCACAAAAAGATCAATAAACTAAAGCTAAATACATGGTAAGAATTATTAATAAAGTATTAAAAATATTTAGTTAAAAAAACAACAATTTATTATTCTGTACTTGATTCGAAATGATTTCTTTTAGTAACATTCCTTTACATTTATTCCGTAAATGTGCTGCCGTATTCACTAGCCCTGCCGTAAAATTTCCTGTCGTACGTGACAGCTCTGCATCTCCTGGAGGTAAACATCGTGCTCTCGAAGGAATATTGCCGAGCCATTTTCGTGTGTCCTTGTTGCCACCGTTTTCGCCAAAAGAAAAGGATCATTTGGCTGCGTGCACATTCCCCCCGCCGGAAACAGTGACCCGGAGTGTTCGTTTTTCGGAAGTGAGCACCACTTGTGCCACAGCGAGGTAAGTGTAAACAAACGGATGTTGTTGTGATTGTGCTCCTACGCCATACCCTTTTGCGGTACGGTACCTTGGTCGAGCACCGCGCGTGCATTGTGGTGGGAAGTGGGATGGAACAGAAATGGCATCGGTAACGACGCAGTAAGCTGCATGGTTTTTCTTCCTTATGTTTGTTGGAACAGTTTCCCAAACCCCGAAGCACACAGCTCGAAGCATCCCGCCCTTGAGAAGCATCGTAGACAGTAACAGCCCGTGGATGCGCTTGCACGAGGATAACCAAGGACGGAAGCCAAGCACCGCCGAGTGGTACGATATGAGCGACGATGATCGGGACATTGACATAGAGAGCGATGTAAGTGAAGCGTTTAAAGCGAGATGGATGGATGTGTGGTTTGTAATTTTATTAACAATCGTATTCTTCTCCCCCCCGGCCACCAAAACAGGATGGTGATGATTCGGACAACACCAAATCCCAATCGCGTTCCGGCGCTGGGAGCCATCTATACTCACAGGTAGTTGTAGAATTGCCTTTCCCCCTTCCGGGTACATCTTGTCACGCTGACGTTCTGTTTATTATTGCAGGCCGAAAAGCGCGCTCACCACAATGCCCTTGAGCGGAAGAGGCGCGATCACATCAAGGACAGTTTCACCTCACTGCGCGACTCCGTGCCGTCGCTGCAGGGCGAGAAGGTAAGCAGAGAAGTGCGGGCCCGCCCTCCACCAAAGCGGCGCTTCTAATCATGCTAACACGTTTCGATGTTCGATGCACATTCGTTCACAGGCCAGCCGCGCCCAGATACTGAAGAAAGCGGCCGAATACATCCAGTTCATGCGACGGAAGAACAACTCACACCAGCAAGACATTGACGATCTGCGGCGGCAAAACAATATGCTCGAATCGCAAAGTAAGTAAGCGACATTTGCACACACGAAGCAAACCCGTGCCGAATCATTCGGGTGTGGACCTAACCCCGGGGTGGGTTGGGTTTTGCAATTAATATTAATGTCTGGTCTGGTTGCAATGCGGGACATTAAAAAACGCCTCTCGACGCCATTAGCCGAACCCTAGCCGGGAGAACACATGTACTAATGTAAAATTTATAATCTGCTTTGCTTTCCGCCCATTACCCGTACACCAACTGCAGTCCGCCACCTGGAGCAGGCACGGGCGTCTGGCAACTTCGTCGACGGTGCTGATCTTGGGCTTGCGTTCCAGGACGGATCGCGCGGTTCCGACAGCTCCGACATTGACGAGGTTCCTACCAACAACAACAACGGGCTCGGTGCGCGGCGAAACAAGAAGATGAAAACGAATGCGAACTACTAGAGAGAGAAAGAGAGAGAGAGAGAGAGAGAGAGAGAGAGAGAGACCGTCTGGCCACAGTGGGCGGAATTTGGTAACATTTTTTCTTATGGTTTCTTTTCTTTTGCTCGTTTTTTTGCAAAGTAACGGCACAATCATCGGCGTTACTTCGCGTACGTGGTAGCTTGTAGAGTTTGCTTTAAGGTTACATTTACATATTATTTTAGCTCTCGAAACAGCTCGATTTGCGCTTCCGTACAGTTCTGTTTCCGTACAAAGATCCTAACGAATTGAATCCTTTTTCTTTCATTGATGTAAATTAATTATTTGTTCATAATACCGGGAACAATCTGGTAAACACACCACACCACGGAACAACATTTGCAAATTTGATGACTGTATGCATGAAAAACACAATGAGTTACGCTTGAGTTATGGCAGTCGAAGAAAAACAAAAACGTATATAATATTAAATTGTAGGAAAAGTGTCATTATTGTGCATAATCGAGAGAAGAGATACAATAAAACTATATTTAGCATTTCAATAAAACATGACATGATGTGTTGTAGAGTTTCGTTGGAACCGGGAGCGTAGTATATACTATCTTAAGTCAATAGGATTCTCTAAATAGCACGCCCAAGATATGAGCACTGCAGCTGATGGTTGGTAGCTGTGTAAAGGTAGCTAAAGCAGTTGTACATTACGATAACTTACCTTGGCGTACAGCTGTTCATAACGTAAGCATGGAAGCATTCTTGATACAGATGAACCATACACACTATGCACTATGTAAATGATGGTTGGCGACGGTGTCAACTGCTTTGCGCAACGGCCGTTACGACGGTTGGCGCGCATCAATCCAATGACTCTCAGCAGAGCAGTTACCATTGGAATGGCGTGTGATGTCAACAAGAGGAGTATGTGCTCCCCGCTGTAGGAGACGCACCGGTTACTACTGCTTCACACACCACACATCACGAAAATGCAGAAAAAGAAGGAATAAAATATGCTACGCCAAATCCGTAAATGATGGGCAGCACACGCCTGCTTAGTTGGCTGCAAACCATCTAAACTGCCGTAGTCGGGCTGCTCGTTTTTTATCATTGATAACACCAAGCCCCAGACACGGGACACATATTGACAGTCGCTCGAACGGTTTTATGGCGAGTGTCGTAAAGAGTGGAAAATTACTTCCCGCTCATGGGAACAATGGGAAGGTTAGATGAGCTGCTGCTCTAAAATGTTAGCGCACACACGCCATCGAGCAGCCGACGGGTGCAAACGCCGTCCGCCGAGATTGTGCTTCCTTGCTGAGCTGAAGTGGCGGAACTTTCACTACAGGGCCGTCAGTCGCACCGTCGTTGTTTGTGTGAAGTTTAGTGTGATTAGTGTGTAAAATTCTGTTGAGAATTTGATTGATCATACAACAGAATCACCTGTACAGAGTGTGATCTGTACCTGGGCGATCACTTAGCATGAGCAGCAATTAACACCTCTCTACCGTGTGCAAAAACGGTTTGCCGTTGATTTGTTCCTTGAATTACGTGCTAGTCAATTACCCTTTCGATCGGTTTGCTCATTAGCTGTGGTGATTCAATCATACCGAAGTGCTGAAACTCACCCTGCTCGATCGATCGGCAACCAGTTGCGGCCAGACACGATGGATACAGAGCGGCAGTGTGCACCGGAACAGTCAACCGAAAGCAAGCCTGAAGGCAAGGCACGTGGTGCGGACATCAACTATGGCATCGACGACAATCCACCGTGGTACTTCTGCATCATGATGGCGCTACAGGTGCGTAGTATTGTGGCAGGGCACACGGTAGCCGGCTGCTGAAGTGCTGGAGTGCTGGTCAACACGAGATTGTGCATTGTGTTGGAGATTGTTTCGAGTTCGAGCGTATTGTTTGATTGGCCGTTGAGGGGGGTTTTGATTGACTTGGAGCACAATTATTCAATTAATTGATTGATTCTCACACAAGTTGGAGCACGAGCAGCGCCTTTTAATGGCTGTTGTATGTGTGTGTGTGTATGTGTGTGTGTGTGTGTGTGTCGGAGTGTCAGGAATGTGGAACACAGAACAAATATCTTCATTTATCAGATCTGATTCCAATTTCGACTGTTCCAACCATTCCGACCTTCCTATTCCAACCTTTGCAAACGTTCTAGATCGTTCTGATTGAGGAATGGAACGTACCTATCGCACCTATTCCACGGCTTCGGAACCGGCATTTCTCTTTTGTAGCCGCTTGTCGGATGCATCGTAGGTATCGAATCCATCGGGCATCGGACATCGGGCGTAGGCATCGGGCTCGATTTGAGTTGTCGAAACTTTTAAAACTTTTAAAGGGGCTTTGGACTAGTGATGGGAAAAATGAAAATTTCGTCGGAATTGATTCCGGCTAGATCCAAAGTTTTCTGGAATCGATTCCGGATAGTAGGTCCGGAATCAGTTTCCGGAATCGATTCCGGAATTGGTTCCAGAATCGGCTCCGGAATCGGCTCCGGAATCGAATTTGGCTTCGGAATCAGATTCAACTCCGGAATCGGAATCAGTTCCGGAATTAGCTCCGGAATCAAAATCGGCTCCGACATCGGAATTTACTCCGAAATCAGAAGTGACTTCGAAACGGAGTCGGTTTCGGCATTTTCATAGGAATAGGCGTTTGGGTCCAATCATACTACGTATTGATAACCGCAACGAATCAAAATGTACTTGTAAATGAATTCAAATGGTGATTGCCGGACTTTTTTCGCTTCCCACACTTCTTATTTCAATTCAAAACTAATTCACATTCCGGAGCTAACTCCATTTCTGGAGTCAAGCCCTACTGATTCCGCTACCGGAGCAAATTGCGATTCTCAGGTCGATGCCGATTCCGGAGACGATTCTCATTCCAAGGCCGATTCCGATCCTGGAATCGATTCCGGAGCCGATTCCGGAATCGTTTTCCGGAGTCGACTCCGGAAACGGCTCCGGATTCAACTCCGAAATCGGCTCCGGAACCAACTCCGGAATCGGCTCCGGAATCGACTCCGGAATCGGAATCGATTCCAGCATCGGAGTTGGCTTCGGAATTGATTCCGAACATGGAATCGGAATCGGGTAGGTCCGATTCCGAGCTCCCACCACTACTTTGGACGGCTTCAATGACTTCAATGACCTACCGACTACGCTTTGAGAGCGGCTACAACGGCTCTGGATGACACTAGAGGATGCGCTAGGAACTGTGACTTTGAATTAGCAGCTTCGTCTATCAATCCGTTATCCCGGCCTTAATGGCGGACGCCTTCACGCCATCTTGCCACCTCAGTTTGGGCATATCACGCTGTCTCTGTCCTTTTGAACGGCTTAAAAAGACTTTACCGGAGCCTGTGCGAGTTGGATACGCTGCACCACAGTGAAGTAGCCGTACATCTCGTATAGCTTGTCGTTATAACGGCTCCTCCATTGTCCTTCCACACGAACCGGGCCAAGAATCCTTCTGAGCATCTTCCTCTCGAACGCGGCTAAGAGGGTTTCGTCAGATTTGGACAGTGTCCATGTCTTATAGGCGTATGTGAGTACCGGTACGAACTGGGTGCTATATAGTTCCAGCTTCTATAGTTCACCTCCAGCTTGAGGTGAACTTCTTTCTCAGCCTGTATAATGACCGGTTGGCAGCTAGCATCCTTGCGGGCAACTCAACTTCCATGCTATTGTCGTTGCTGACCTTTGACCCGAGATAGGTGAATTCTCGGACGACTTAAAAAGGGCGTTCACCAATCATTCAACCATTCACTTTTATCAATTTATGATATCGATCGTAGATAGTGAACATCAACGTTTAACTCGTGTAGAACGATGTAGTCTCTTCCAGCTTACTAAGCTTCAGTTCAGAGGAAGATCATGCCATGCGAATGATACATCTCTCTCTCCACATTTCCCACTCTCCGTAGCACTATCTAACGATGATAGGGGCGATTGTTTCGATTCCGTTCATTCTGACGCCCGCCCTGTGCATGAGGGATGAAGATCCGGCCCGCGGTACGATCATTTCCACCATGATCTTCGTCACCGGGCTGATCACGTACCTGCAGGCAACGTGGGGCTGCCGATTGCCCCTCGTCCAGGGCGGCACGATCTCGTTTCTCGTGCCGACGCTCGCCATCCTGAACCTGCCCCAGTGGAAGTGTCCACCGGCCGACGCAATCGACGCGATGACCGACACCGACCGCACCGAGCTGTGGCAGGTGCGGATGCGCGAACTGTCCGGTGCGATTGCCGTGGCGGCCGTGACACAGCTCGTGCTCGGATTCAGCGGGCTGGTAGGGAAGCTGCTGCGCATCATCACGCCGCTGACGATCGTCCCCACGGTGGCGCTGGTCGGCATAACGCTCTTCCAGCATGTCAGTGAAACGGCCTCCAAGCAGTGGGGCATCGCCGTCGGCACGACCGCCATGCTGACGCTGTTCTCGCAGGTCATGGGCGAGGTGCCGTTCCCGGGCATTGCCTACCGCAAGGGGCACGGGATGCGCGTGGTCTGGTTCCCGCTGTTCAAGCTGTTTCCCGTGCTGCTCACGATCGCCATCATGTGTGTTGTGTCCGCACAAAACAAACATGAGACAGTGGTGTACGGCACAAACAGAATATGTATATATTCACTATCTTTGGTTTATATTAGTTACACGGATACAAATACATTATAAATATTATCTCAAATAACTACACGCAATGCGGGGAGAGGACGACTGGTCCTTCTCGCGCCGCGATCCTCACTGAGGACGTCACCGGATGACAGCCCTGCTGTCAACGGCGAGCCCTCAGGATGAGGCAGCGGTCTGTCCACAACATCTCCCCGTTTTAATTAAGCCGGTACGGCTTAAGCCAACGCAGCGGTTTTAATGTACTTAAAACCGGAGTGGCAAGCGTACGGCTCAAGTGGCGCTGTGTAAAACGGGGGAGAGTGCTGAACGGCCTCCGTGCCTAACGCTCGAACGGGATGAGCGTTGCGGGCTGCAACAGGGGGCAGCCGATGTGCTGCGCTCGCACGTTCCGTTGCAGCCGCTGTGGTGTTGTTGTTGATGGTGCAACAGTAGCGGATAATCCTGCCGCTGTCGATGGCTGTTGCACCTGACGCCGATGATGATGAGGCAACTCTCCCGGATGCTGCTGCCGATGGGGCGTCACTGTGCGGCTGAGCAGGGGGCGGCCGTGGTGCCGCGCGCGCTTGGACCGCTCAGCCGGAACCGCTGCACAGGGGCGACCGTGTTGTCGCTGCCGGTGAACTGCTGTGCAGGGCGCACAGGATGATGGTGACGTTGACGATGATGATGAGGGTACACAGGGGGCAACCGTGATGCCGCGCACGACGACTGTGACCCGGGACACATACGATGTTGCTGCACAGGGGCGACAGTGGTGCCGCCGTCGAGATGCACCTGTGCAGCTAGAGCGCCGGCGATGAAGATGGACAGGGGGCAGCCGATATGCCTCAGCACTGTGCCTGCTCACCGGGCTCGACGATGATGCTGGTGCAGCAAGGGCGGCCGTGATGCCGCGCACGACAATACTGCACCAGTGTGTCCGATGACGCTGCAGCGGGCGGCGGTGATGCCGTGTGACGACGGTCCAAAGCGGAATGTCCCCTCGCTTTGTCCGGTATAGTGCTGCAGCGGAGTGAGGATCCCTTCAGGGCTTCGCGCAAGCCCCGAGCGTGCCCATCCTGCGCGATGGCGGTTGCGCGATGGTGGAACCGCGATGGTGGTCTCGGTGCTGCGTCAGTTCGTTGTAGGATCCCCCCCTACGCGAGGAGGATCCCATCCTCGTCGCCACTGTTGTGTCCGCACAAAACAAACATGAGACAGTGGTGTACGGCACAAACAGAATATGTATATATTCACTATCTTTGGTTTATATTAGTTACACGGATACAAATACATTATAAATATTATCTCAAATAACTACACGCAATGCGGGGAGAGGACGACTGGTCCTTCTCGCGCCGCGATCCTCACTGAGGACGTCACCGGATGACAGCCCTGCTGTCAACGGCGAGCCCTCAGGATGAGGCAGCGGTCTGTCCACAACAATGTGGACGGTGTGCGGCGTGCTGACGGCGACGGGCGTCTTCCCCGAGGGGCACCCGGCCCGTACCGATGTGCGGTTGCGCGTGCTGCAGGACGCGGAGTGGTTCCGCGTACCGTACCCGGGCCAGTTCGGGCTGCCGACCGTGTCGCTGGCGGGCGTGCTGGGCATGCTGGCCGGCGTGCTGGCCTGCACGGTCGAATCGATCAGCTACTATCCGACGATAGCGCAGATGTGTGCGGCGCCACCGCCACCCCTGCACGCCATCAACCGGGGCATCGGCATCGAGGGGCTCGGCACGATGCTGGCGGGGCTGTGGGGCTCCGGCAACGGGACCAACACGTTCGGCGAGAACGTCGGTGCGATCGGCGTGACGAAGGTGGGCAGCCGGCGGGTCATACAGTGGGCCGCCCTCATCATGGTGCTGCAGGGCGTGCTGAACAAGTTCGGGGCTGCGTTCATCATGATCCCGGATCCGGTGGTCGGTGGCATCTTTTGCGTCATGTTCGGCATGATCACGGCGTTCGGGCTGGCCGCGCTGCAGTACGTCGATCTGCGCTCCTCGCGCAATCTGTACATACTGGGCGTGTCGTTCTTCTTCCCGCTCGTGCTGTGCCTGTGGCTGCAGGAGCATCCGGGCGCGATCCAGACGGGCAATCAGACGGTCGACTCCACGCTCTCGGTACTGCTCGGCACGACCATCCTCGTCGGGGGTGTGCTTGGTTGTGTGCTGGACAATCTGATACCCGGCACGCCGGAGGAGCGTGGCCTTGTCGCTTGGTCGAAGGAGATGGCCCTCGAGACGGTACAGGCCAACGATGATTTGCCGGCGGGTGGTCTCGTGTGGGAGAAAAGCACGTTCGATTTCCCGTATGGTATGCAGCTAATGAGAAGGTAAGCTTGGGCAGGGTCAGGAGAGATATCGTGTGGGAATTGGAAGGCTTTAAAAGTTATCAGTTTTTTTTTTTATTGGTCATTTGCAGATGGAAGTGGACCCGATACGTACCGTTCCTGCCGACGTACAGAATGAAGCTCTGAGTGGGGACACACATACAGGTCAAAGGTCGAGTCCTTTGCTCGGACACGCCGCCCTGCAGACCCACTTAAACGCCGTTGTGATGTACGGAATTTGGCATGGCATGACACGGCCGCCTCTGTTCCGCCACGGGACGGCTCACGGTAGTGGAATATAGAAATGAAGTTGAATTAAAGAAAGAAAGACAAAACGACACAAACAAAAACTAAGCAATCCGGTCATCAATTGTAGCAATGGTGTTGTTTGCTGCGCCGTGGCTCATTCCATCAATCTAGTTTATTGATAAACTCACAATACTGTGCTACCAATATTTAATGGCATACCAGATGGCATACGCGATGGTATTTGGGGCTTCCTGCTGCACTGGGGCCCGATCGCATTCCAAACCCCCAATCCCCAAAATGAGGTTCTTCCTGATCGGCCGACATTACAGCTGGAAGACAGCAGCGCAGTCATGGCAACGGTGCTTCCATCCCGCTCTCGATACACGTGTTCTGTTTCTGCACACACCGCGGGTAACGGTGCAACAATTATTGCTAGTTTTTGTTGGGGGTGATTGTTTTTTGTTTGGTTTTCTTTGCTGTGGGTTTGGTTGTTTTTTTTTTTTCATTCGTTTCTACTCCGTCTAGTTTTGGCATCCAATAATTTGCTAAAATAACCGCGCGTACTGGTTTTTTGCCACCATTGGTTTGGTTGATGGCTTTTAAAAACTCTGCCCTGTTCCTGACCAGTGCCAGGTGTAACACCTTGATTTCCTACCGTCTCTTTCCTTGTTCTCTATCACGCGTTCTGTCGTTGCCTTTCTGTTGTGTTGATAACGGACTGAATTCAAACTGATAAATCTGTCCCGCGCACAACAAACATCCAAAAACTTGATAATTATTCGCCCCTTTCTTCACATCACAGTACATTCTGCAACAAAACTACACACGGCGAACTTTTTTTTTCTTCTTCTTTCAAACCGCCAAACCGATTATTCGTTAACTGTCTGCTTCAACTGTACAATCCTGCATTGCCTGTTTTATTGCCGTTCGCCTCGGAGATAACACTGGGTCGATAAGTCTCTCGGCCACTCTGCTTTAGGGCAAACGCGCGCGCTCTGAGCGTGTTGTAACCGCTTTGTTTAGTTTTGATTTGTTTGTTTTTTAAATACAATTGACATAAAATTGTAAAAATAGTGTATAACAACGTTTCTGCTAGCACACAAACAGACACACCGTATCTTCCCAATGCTTTTTTCCCGCTCTTTGCTACCCGCACCGTGCTGGTTTTATTGTGGACACCTGCTTGAAGCGTGTTCCGATTTTGATTAATTTGCTAATTTAAATTAAAAAAAACGAACAAACCGAGGTCGACAATTTGGGAGAGTATCCCGATTCCCCCCCCCCCCCCCCTTTACCCCGGTTGCTTAAAATTCGATTCGATGGCACACACATTTTTAACAGCTCTCTTTGATTTTCCCCGTCTCAGTTCCGTGTGACTATTGCTTGTGACTTTCTGTCCCATACACGTGTCTACCCTGATCTTGTACCCGCACTAACGAAGCTGCTCATAACAATAATCCTTCCCGTAAGAGTGTGTGTATGCGTGAGAGAAAATCCCGACCAGGCGACGAGCTCAGATCGTGACGCAAAGGATGATCACCACACCACGTGGCGGTGATGCGCAGAGTCTGTTTGCGAACGCGAGCGGGATTTTCTGTTTCACTGTTTTAGTGTGTTGTTATTTGCTACACTTTAATTCCCCCGAAAGGTGTGGATGGACCCCCGGAAAATGGAAACCGAAAAAATAATACAGCGTAGAGATGCAAGAAACGGTGGCGGCATGATCGATGCTCCATGGAGACGCATGGTGATCGCATGGTGTTCCACGGTTCTTTCTTCGGTTCTGCTCTTGAGCCCTGATGGTCTGCCGGTGGGGTGAGTCAGTGGTGATACCGTCATGGTAACATTAGTGCCCTTCTTACTCCACGGAAGCTCCGGATCACCGGAATTGTACTGCTCCCAATAAGGAGACACGCACACACAATTGGTGTGAAATGGAGCATGAGGATCGGATAAAAACCCATTTGTTTAAATATACACGTTAAAAGTCTCCGGTTCAAATGGTGTTACATTATTACTGCTCTTTCTCTCTCTCATTTTCTCTCCTTTTCACTCGCTATCTTTCTGCTTACAAGAAGTTTGTATCCCTTTTACATAACGCTATTCGTGTTTGTTCAACTTTTGGCGGGTTTTGGCGGGTTTGGCATTTCTCTGCTGTAACAATTCACTAACGCGTATGCGTGTATGTTTTTTTTTTGCCTAAATGCAATGGTTTCTAGTCTATAACGTTCATCTAAAATAACCAGTAAAGTTTATCGATGCTTGCTATTTTTCTTGCTGGTTTGGGTTTTTGGTTTCTTATTTTGGTTGCAAGCCAGGATCACACACACACACACATACACCCATTTATATATATTCCATTGGAGCGCTGGAGAAGTAAAGTGGCACCACCCTGGCTAAGGGAGGATCTACACTAATTGGTATATATGTGTTGCTGTTGCAACGACTGTTTAAATCCTTCCACCCTCCCACTACGCTTTATGCATTGTCGGTTGATTTGGACGTAGATGAGGTCCGTGTGCGATAGTTTCTGTTCACAGGGGAAGGAATGAGGAGAAAAAGAAAAGAACCAAAATCAAGATTAGAACATTGGATTGCGTTTACGGTACAGTTAGTAAAGTGTTTGTTGCGATTATTTGCAGTCGCTCGGATCTTTCCAACTCGAATGATGGCAAGAAAGATCCCTCCTCCTACTTTACCTAGGGCGACCAGCAACGGCAGCAAAACAGAAGGAGAAAAAGAAGGGAAACGAAGGAAAGCGCCAGCGGCAGCAGACGGTCTGCGCCGGAGGCTGGCCTTAGGCAAGCTTCAGGCTCATCATGAAGCTTCGATAGAGGGTGGAACGATGGCGGGATGGGCTGACGGTGGTGCGTTACCAGCGGGCGTTCGTGCGTTGGCGTTGGGGCGCGGGGTCCGGGGAACCACCGGTTGGGGTTGTAACCCGGAGCAAGAGGGAATAGAGTCGGCCTTTGATTAGTTGCAGTGCTTTGCTAAGGATAGTGGCGTGGTTAAAGAGCAAGGATAATTACGGTCTCACTATTTCCGTTACAAAAAATAAACAAGAAGCAACAAGAAGAAAACGTGGAGGTGGACCGAACATGTACGATACGATGCAGACGGTTTCAGGGGAGTGTAAGAGACAAATGGGACCAGAACAATGACGGTTACAAACATTAGAACCATGGGAAACACCTCAACGAACAGTACATTGTTACCATTTGTGTGTAAAAAGTATTGAAATGGTTGGAATTAGGAAACAAACAAGCATCTGAGACGTGAATAAATTTCAACTACAATTCCGCCCAAAAGTATGCAATTCGCAAAGCGTCACGCCTACCGGTATGCAATTTGCCGCGCAATGTTACCTATTTAACACAGTATGCATGTTTCTCTTTACAAAACACAACACACACCAACAAACACACACACACACTCACACTCTCGCATCCAAGTAGCTCAGTGTATTTACTTACTTGGTCAGTGTACCACTATCGTACCGGCCGGTGTAACGTCCCGCATCGCGCAGCGCCGTCGGAGTGAGCAGCGAGCTGCTTCTCGTCTCGTACGGCCGGATGGTACGGGATGCTGCCGTGGAGGTGGTGGTGTTGCTGCTTCCACCGCCGCCGCCGCCGCCGCCGCTTCCATAGTTATCCGACGCGGACAGTGTGTTGGTGGAGGAGGACGACCCAGTCGTGGCCAGATTGCCGTAGCTCGCCGACCCATCCCGGGGCCCCTGGTGGTGGTCCTTGAGCAGATCTAGCGCAATCGATGAAGAGGATGAAGCGATGTTAGACGATCCGTACCCGGCGGCCACAAACGAGGACCGGCGTCTCGGTGCGTACGTTCCGTACGGCGACGGCACGGCCGTACTTTCGTAGTAGGTGTTGCGTGTGTATTTGTGATTGCTGGTAGTGTTGTTGCTGCTGTTGTTGTTGTTGTTCAGTAGGTTGGTGTAGGTTAAACCGTCGGTCAGGGAATCACCGTCGTCGGTGGTTAGTAGCCGCGACCCGGTACGGGACAGTCCCGCCAACGTAGACTGTTGTTGTTGTTGGGGATGGTGATGGTGGTGATGGTGGTGATGGTGGTAGTGTGGTGGCTGTTGGTGCTGTTGATAGTCGCCGGACACCACGTCCAGGCTGCTCTGGCGCAGCCGGGCCGCGCTACGGTTCGTCTTCACGCCGAGGTTCACCATCGTCGCGTACCCCCGATGCTCGGTACGGCCGACCGTCGCGTAGCCCGCCGTGTCGTACTTACCCACACCGACACCGTAGGACGCCGACTCCTTGCCCGGGCGGTTCAGAATGTAGGAGGAGGAGCCGCCGCGCGACAGGGACTTTTCGCGCACCGCCGCAGTGCCACTGCCCGCCCCGTAGTACCCGTAGCTGGCGCTGTCCTTGGCGTGGCCGGCGGCCGTAATGTTGCTACCGCTGCCGAGCCCGCCCCCCAGACTGCTGGCGGAGGCCCGCTTGGCCGGCTTCTTCGTGTCGTTGAACCGGGTGTAGAAGCTCTTGCGCCGGATGCGCTCGATGACGCTCTCCGCGTCCGGATCTACTGGGGAGGAGACAGAGTGTAGTAGCGGTTGGTTCGGGGTTAGTAGCCGCACCGAGGAGTGGCGCCGGGACGCGGGCGACACGGACGAGGAGTGGAGCGGGTGACCACCACCCATCCCGGTGCCGTCGCCGTGCCCCATCAGCTCGTCCGAGCAGACCGACCAGCTGTCGAAGTACAGTTCGCGCTCCTCCGACGGCGATAGGAACGTGCTGGAGGAGTTGTCGTCGTACGGGCTACTTCGCGAACCAGACGAGTAGTTGGTAATGCTATCGTACGACGGTGTCAGTGTGCTGTAGTGATGGGAGAGGCTGTTGTTGTTGTTGTTGTTGATGTTGTTGCTATACCCGCACGGCGAGGTGGCCGCCGTCCCGGCCGCCATTTCGCTGGGGAGTGGGGGCGGATAGCTGTAGTTGTTATTGCCACCGGCAGGTGCCGCCGCCTGTGCCATGCCGCTACAAGTGTTGTTGTTGTTGTTGTTGTGTACGCTACCTTTTGCAGTGTGGTTGGTGTGACTGGAGGGGATCTTAGTAGTGCAAGCGCTTAAGCTAGTTTTGCTAGGGTTGTTGATGTAGTTGTTGTTGTGGTTACTATGGTGACCGTGGGGCAGTAGCGGTTGCTGTGTCGGGATGTTACTGAGATGAATGCTATTGGCCTGCTGCAGGCGCTTCAACTTTTCCGTCGCGGAGTGTACGGCCTGCTCCAGGTCGATGGTAAGCGCCCGGGCCCGGCCCCTCCGGTCCGTGTCTTGCGGTGGAGGAGGCCGCTGCACGTGCATACTGCACGCGCCACTACTACCCGTCCCGGCGGTGGTGGTTTGCGCGTGCGTCAGACACGCTTCTGGCGCTCCGTTGACGACGCCATTGTTGTTGCCATTGCTGCTGCTGCCTCCGGTATCGGTGGTAGTGGTGGTGGTGCTGCTGCTGCCGCCAGTGTCCACCGCATCGCAACCGGGACAGCCGTACTTGACCGGTATCTGCGACTGGTACGGACCGGGCTGTGGCATCACCTTACACTTACGCTGCTCGAGATCACCTCCACCGTCCAGAGTGTCACCACCGTTCGCTAGCAGACCGTCGAGCTGGTGCGCCAGCACGGTGTCGCTTCTTGCCCCACTGTACGGCTTTTTGCGCGACAACGAGGGCAGCAGCGAGTTGGTGTTGCGCATGCGGGCCTGACCCGCCTCGATCGGCTGCTGCATCATCAGGTCGGGCATCGTCACCGTCGGGTGGTCACCGTCGTCCATCGCCGTTCGGCCCCCCATCAGGATGTGGCTAGATGACTTGGTATTAAGAAGACGGTGATGATGGTGATTATTGCGTGAATCTTTCTCAATTTTCTTGAACAGCCCCAGTACCTTGGTGACGCCGCAGCGATTGAACGTGCCCGGCATCTCCTCCACGCTGACGGCGCGCTTGATCAGCTTCGACTCGGTTACCTCCGGCAGCTTCGGTCCGGCGGACAGCTCGCGCAAATTCCTGATCACCGTGTCGATGCGTGACTTGCGGGCCTGCTTCTGGTCTGCTCCTCCGGTGGCACTCTTCGCGATGGTGCTGGAGCTGCCATCGGCTGGCGCCTTGTCCTCGGTGGTGCCCACCGCTTTGCCGCCCTTCTTTTTATCCTTCTTGGACGCGTTGGCCGTCTCGGTCGGTTTGCCTACCAGCACGTCCGGCGTAACGCCGTCCACGATCTGCGTAGTGCCGGGCACCATCACCGGGACGGCCGTGTCGGGCAGGGTTTCTCCTGATGTGGTGGAGGTCGTCGTGGCCGAAGCAACGGAGGCTGCTGCCGCTGCTGCCGCTGCTTTCTTTTCCTTGCTGCTCTTGCTGGTGTCGCGGAACTTTTCAAACCTCTGCCCAATGCTGGCCAGAAAGCCTTGCTTTGGTTTCTTTTCGGGTGATTTTGATTTCTCCTTTGATTGCTTCTCGCCGGCGGCGGCGGTGGCGGCGGCGGCATCTGCTGCCGTTCCCGCCGTACCTTGCTCCTTGATGGTAACGGTTTTGCCGACCGTTTCTTTGGTAGTTTTCACCGGTCCCGCGGCTCCATCGGCCGGCATCGTAGTGGTGGTAATGACCACCTTCCCGTTGGCATCGGTCGTTTTGGTAACCTTCTTCACGATGCGGATAACTTTCTTCACCTTCTTGGGCGGACTGGTGGCGGCCGATGGTCCGTCCACCTCTTGCACCGGAGCACCCAGCGTTCCGTTGGTGGCAGGTTCGGCTTTTGACGTTGGTGGCGCCTTCTGCTCACTGGCAGCATCCCGCTCACTGCTGGCGGGGGATTTAAGTAGCTTCAGTTCCTTTGGTGGCGTTAGCTTGGACGAGGGGAAACTCTTTGGGCGTGCCAGTTTACTCGCCGCCGTACTCACACTCGCTGCGCCGTTCACAGCCGCCGTTTGGGTCGTTTGGGTCTCGGTCGAGGAATCTTGCGTCACGTTTGCAGGGGAAGTTGCAGCATTAGCACCTGCTTTCCCATTCACCTCAAGCGCAATGTCACCACCCACGGACAGCTTGGCAACTTCCTGTCCCGGCTCTTTGTAGGGATAAGACTTGGGGCGCATTAGTTTGGATTCCTTTTTAACCACTGGCACAGTGGGGTTGGAGCCTTCCGACGCGTCCGTTGGAGTTGAGTCCACTTTCTTCACCTTCTTCACTACCGACGTGGTGGCGGCAGCTTCACCGTCACCTCCCGGTGTTGTGACTCCATTTTCCGCCCCTGTCGTTGTCTTCTTCACTACCTTGACCTTCTTTACCTTTACGATCTTTTTCGTTGGACCTGCTGCAGCTGCCGATTCTGTTGCAACAGTGCCGGAAGTACCTTTCGTTTCGCTAGGTTCGTTTGCCGCCTGGACGGCAACAGCTTTCCCATCCTGCTTTCCCTCACACTCTGTGCATCCAGGCAGCTGGCATTCGCCAGTCCCTGACCCGTTCGATGTCACGATGGCATCGCCACCGCCTCCACCGCTCAACAGCTTCGACATCTGACTGCCAGCTGCCAGCGAGGTCATGTTGGTGAGATCTTGCAGCTGCTCCTGCAGTATCGACAGTGTCTCCTCCGGCGTCCGGTACCGCTGTTCCGGCTGGCTCGCCGCACCTTCCGGCTCGAGGTCGCGCGAACGCGAAACGCTACGCCTACTCCGATCGCCGATCGGTGTCACCCCTCCGTCGTCGTCCGGTTTGCCGTACTTCTCCAGGAAGTAGCTCAACCGATCGGTGATCGTATCGTTGGCCAGCTTTTCGCGCCGCTGCTGCCTACCGGTGGCACCCTCGCGCAACGTCACCCCCGATCCGCCCGATCCACCGTACGGGGAGGTGCGAGCGTCCCGCTCGGGCGGATCGGTTGGTGTGTCCCGCTCTTTCGGCGGCGTGTCGAAGAAGTCGGGCCGCAGAAACCGGGACAAGCGCTTGGTCGGCGCAGCGGTCGTCTCGCCACCCGCACTGCTGCTGGTGTAACGGAGAGTTGATGGTGGTGGTGGTGGTGTTGTGGTTGTGCTTGTAGTGAGAGCGGACCCGGTAGCACGTGTCAATGTGGTGGTGGTGGTGTGTGGTGAGAGCGCCTTCCGTGTGTTGCTGTCGTAGTCGCGCACAAACGAAGACATACCGGACGAGGAGTCGGCACCGGCCGCTGGAATGCTCGTACCGTACGGGGCGTACTTCTCGTACAGTGGCGCTGACGTTTGGTAGGCCGGCGGGGGCGACAGGATGTCGCGCGGTTGACTCCCTGCCCGGCGACGGCTGAACTCACCGACGCCGCCGCCCGTCGCTCCGTAGTCGGCCGTTGCATCGAGCGATCGATTGCCCGAGCTGTTGCTGTAGCTTCGCCTGTAGAGTCGCTGGTTAGCCGCCGCTGCACCCGTTGGCAACGAACCGGCGCCGGCCCCTGTGCCTCCTCCACCACCCTGCATGGACAGTGTGCGGGACAGTTTGCGGGCCTGCTGGGGGGGAAGCTGCGCCAACAGTTGCTCCTGCACCCGCTGGGACAGGGCGGGCGTTATGCTGGACAGCGTTTCCAGATCGCGCTTCGACAGTCGCAGCTGCGACAGATCGAGATCGCGCAGATCGAGATTTTCCTCGCCCGTGCCCGGGTCGCCCAGGTCACCATTACCGTCGCCGGTCATCGTCGCCCGCTGATGGCGGTAACCGTTGCCATTGGTGCTGAGTGTGCTGGATATGCTGCTTTCGTCATCGTTGCTGCCCGCTCCACCACCACCACCACCACCACCGGTACCGCTGGAGAGGCTGACGTCGCGACTGTCACTACCGGCCACCCCGCCAGTACCGTTCGCACCATACGCGGCCAAGGATGCCAGATCCTTGTAGAAGGAGGAGGTGGAGCTGGGGGCAGGGTTAGATGAGGCGGGTTGATGATGATAGCTATATCTATTGTTATAACTACTGCGGATGCTGTTGCTGCTGCTGTTTGGTGGCACTGGTGGCGGTTGCTGATGATGGGGATGATGGTAGTGGTTTTGGTTGCTGTTGTTGCTGTTATTACTATTCGTTACATGATTACTTTGTGTTCTGAGTCTAGTGCCTGGAAGAGATGAAAGTGGTGTAGAGAAAGAGAGAGAGAGAGTGCCATGGGTCATGAGGATGGGTGATGCACAGAGGAGGGGAAAGAGAGAAAGGGAAAGGAAGGTATGGAAGGTATGGCATATGGTAGCGATCGGGAGCCAGCGGAACACGTACGGATTTTTGGTTTTGGTTTAGATTGTGTGTGACCAGGATTAAGAGAATCGGGAAGATAGCATAAAGAGAAAAGGAGAGAGAGAGAGAGAGAGAGAGAGAAAGAGAGAAAAAGAGAAAGAAAAAACGAATACAGTTCGCAGGTAAAGGGAATGACAAAATTTTGCAACAGTCAAATCTACATAAATTTTGATAATTTTGTTAAAGTTCGGTTTTTTTGTTTTGTTTTGTATCGTTTTCAAGTCACGAGGGTCTGGAGGACACAAAATCACGGATTGGGAGAAGCGTGCCCGGTGTGTTTCGCTGTTGATGATGGATGAAGGGTAGGCAATTTTAGCGGCCTCACCAAAAGCAGCAACCGATGGGACGTGATCGTCAATCATGAGCAACACGTGACGAAATCACGTGACGGAGGGAGATTGAAAGCTTGGGTGAAGGTGTAGGTGTAACATGAAGAATGCAATGTAGATGACGAATTGATACTAGAGATAGCTAGAGAAACAGGTCCTTTCTATCGTGACGGGGGTCCTGAAGCGTCCTGTACCACGTGTGCGTACGTACCTGTGTGGCGTGCTTGGCTACCTTGGGATGCGGGTTGTCGACCGGTGTCGCGTTGTCGGCGTCGGTGACATTGAGTTACGTTCATGCGGGCCAGCCAGCCAGCCAGCCAACCAGCCTGCCAGCTAGCAACAACAACAACACTAAGGCCGAGTCGTGTACTGAGATACTAAGCATATCGGCAAACTAACTAACTGTTTCAAACGTTCAACTAAGCGCATGCAAATAAGAACCGGTTAAACACGGGGTAGGGTACGAGGTTGAACACAACACACATGCAAACATAAACAAAACATGCAAATCGTCCTTTCGTAAAGATTCGTAAAATATATTATGGGTGAGAAAGAAAAATGATACAATCTGGTTTGCATTTTATATCGATTTTTTTTTTATTTCGCATAACTCACTTTTGCTAACTTATGGACGCAAATGAACGCATTGCAATTCAAGAACTATCGCTTTAAACGAATGGGGATTTTTTTAACGAATCAAGTTTATTCCTATTCGCTGTCATACAGACACACACATACATACATAAACGAAAAAAAAACTATAAAAACTAGCAAACGTGGACGCTACATGGACGCGGGATAAGGCTTGATCGTTTAAATAGGTTATTTTTGTGTATTCACCAAGAGTGCCTGGATAGATCAATGGTAAGCGCGGCGGCTCCTTTTAAGACCGAACGTGGTTCGATTCTCATCGACACTATGGGGGACTGATGATGATCCCCGGTAGTAAAAGCACAAGGAGGAATTATTTATTAAATAATACACACACCGGCACATAAGTACATTTGTCGTTACGGCCATCAAGAAGAAGAATTTAATTCGCGAGACTTTTTAAAACAGAATAATAAACATAAATTAAACAGCAGATTTTCCTGACGTGTGTAGACCGAGTATACTTTTCTACTTTTGTTTTGGTTTTTGTTTGGTAGTTTTACTATCACTTGTTCTAATATCAGTAGGAACGTTTTCAATTCCAATTGCAGTTAGTGTAGGCCACGCGGAGGTTTTAGTGTATTGGGCTGTATAGGTTTTTGTTGGTTTGTTTGTTAAACACGTGTTTTTTATGGCAAGCAAAGCAACGATCATAACACACCACGTTAAGTGTTCTTGCAAGTTTTAGTGTAATTTTGTTTTTGCTTTACCACTATGCTGTTTTCTTTTTCTGAGGTTGTTTTGGTTTTTGATTCATCTTTTTTAAAGTCTACTCTTTTCTTAGTTTGTTTCTGCACACAGGGCAAAGCGATTGCGCTACAAAGTAACTACATGTTACAGTGTGGTTTAGCTGTTTTAGCATTTTACTGCATGATCGCATAGTAAAACGATCCAAATACTATATCACTCACTAACACCGTTTTATGGTATGGTTATTAGGAAAATAAAAAGTCGATCAGTGTGTTTGGACCTATTCAGTTGATGTTAGTCATGGCAAACGAGAAGGCATCAAGTGGGTATGTTTAGCAGGAAGTACACAAGTAAGGCATAGAAGGGTGCTGCTGCTGCTACTAGTGTTTACTAAGCTTGTTTTTGGTATATATTCTTCACTGCTCTAGCTATCATATTGTTGGAAAACTTTCTTCTTCTTTTAAACCATTTCTCTCTCAATCTCCCTCTCTTAATGCTTGATTACACGCACTTCCTGGACAGCTGCTGTGGTAGATGTTTGCCTCAGTTGCTGTTGTTGTTGTTGTTGTTGTTGTTGTTTGTAGTGTTGGAAGAAGTCGTTGTAGTTGAAGTAGGACTAGCAGTAGTGGCTAGGTTTGTCGGTGCAGTAGTGACCGTGTGGGTACTACTACTTGCACCGGCTTTGGGTACATGAGATAACGTAACGCGGAAACCCACTGCAATCACATAAAAAAAAGAATAACACGCAACCATGAGCACGGAATGGATACAAGTAGCAGTAGTAGTTGTTGTAGTAGTAGAAGAAGTAGTGTGATCATTGCTGATACTGAGTGAACGAACCCCAAAGGTACAAAAACATGAAAGAAATGATTAATGCAACAACAAAAAACTGTAGATACAGAACAGAACGGAACGAAATGGACGAAATGCTAACTTGCGCATGGTGCTTGCGTAAACGGAAAATGATGCGCGCAGGGCTTAGTAATGAAACGAACACATGGAGCAGAGTTGTATGACATGGAGAGTGGGGGCGTGACGCCATGCTCAAGATACTACGATAATGCTGTTGTAGATGAATGGTGTTCAAGGTTGAATTACAATGAAAACATAAAGGCGAATCTACGCACACGTGTTGCAGTGATATTATGCTTTTTCTTTTGTTGTGTTTAGCAGCAAGGTTTCTTTGTTGTTGTTTTGTGTAATTGTTTAAGCTTCTATGCATGATTTTGTTACATTAGTTTTACCGTTGAGCACAATATTGATCAAACTTGTTTTAATATAGTTTACTCATGTGTTTAGTTTCTGCCTTCTCTACTCTTGTTTGCCACAGTGTGCTTTGTTTTCATATTAGTTTTTTTCGCTTTTTCTTCGTATTGTTCATCATACACTATCGTCTTCATACAAAAGCAAGTTAATAGTAAATAAATAGTAATTCTTTTTAGGTTTTAGACTATTTCATTGTTAGAAATTCCATAATACAAACTAGTTATTCGCTCTAAATCATCTTATCCATCTTTTTCGTAAATGCTATAGCCAAAGTAACAGTAAAACTATCCAAAAACCAAAACATATAGATTTTAACTTAATCTTTATATTTCTTCCAACAGTTACAAAACCGTACATAAATCAGGAGAGAGTTTATAAACACACACACACACATTGCATTATGGTTTGATGTGATTGTATAACATAGTGCAAAACACAGAAAACATTAAAAGCAAACTTAACTACACACACAAAATAACACACACATATACGCACAAATATCACATAAGCACATAAATAAAGAAAAAAGAGTAGATATATAGACAAATGGTTAAAGTTTGACAGAGAAATATCTTCGGATTATTCTTTTTGAAAATTTGCTTCTATTTTATCTATTTATAGGGTTTGTTTTTTTCGGAATAGAGGAGTCCGCTTAATGCACAAAAGCTACACAAAATCCAAAATATTTCTTTAGTTAACCTCTCGTCTCAGTGGGGGCACACTAAAATCACTAGTTAATAATATCGGTTACATTAACCTCTCTTTTTCTTTATTGTCAGCTTTGCTGTTTCCAATGCTGTCTGCCAACTTTAACCATCCGTCCGTTTTGTGCTTTTGTGTTTGGAGCATTGTGAACGCTAGTAAAATGTAAAAGAACAATGTTTCCACCACAATCGATCGATTAACGTGTTTGAAGTAATTGTTTCAATGTAAACCGCTTTAGAAAATTTAGATACAGAAAACAAGGTAAATTTTCATTCTCCTAACCGGTAAGGAAATGTACAAACGTGAAGGGGATTTCGCTACTGTTGAGAGCGTGAGAGGGACACTAAACAAATATTTTAGATTTACACATTGCTCTGGCAGAACGGAGAAGAAAAGTTAAAAGGGTAAAGTAAATGTGCAAGAAAAAACATTAAACTAGGGAGAAATGGAACGAGCTAGCGCGAAAGGAATAAACAAAGAGGAAAAATAAAATAGTTTCCAGAGGGGATCGGGAGGAAAAGAATATGTTGTTTTGGCAGAAAACTATTTAAAAAAATAAGAAAATGTGTATTTTTTTATTTCAACAAACATTATTACTTTATTTAATTGACAGTGTAGCATCATTCCGTTCAATAGTATAGTTTCGCTTAAATAACTTATAGTCATTTATCTTCCCCATCTCATCAGCACCCCTGTATTGGTTTGTTTGATTTGCGTTTACGGGTTTATTTTTGTTCTGCTCTTATTTTTATCTCCTACTTATTTTTGTTGTAGTTGCTGTAGTTGCAATAATGCTTCATATTCCTGCTCTTAGGTTTATTTTTTATTGTTGTTGAAGGTATTTTGCTTTGTTTCTAAACTGTTTACTCCCTTTTATCAACTCTCATTTCACCGATGAAGGTTGGAACATTTATCTTTTCCATTTTGTCGCGTGTTCAGTTCAGTGTGTGGGCGTGTGTGTGTTTGTGTGGGTGAGTGCAAAAATAAAAGTAATAATATATTCGAGAGAAGAAAAAAAACAACCATAGTACAAAAATACTCCAAAAAACAAAACAACAAACACTTCTACGGCACTACAACGATCAAAAACAGTGAATAAGTACAGCAACATATCATATTACGCGTGTTGTAGTAGTAGTGAGAGTAGTGGTTTGCCAATTGCATTGCTATTACCGGCTGAATTGGCTCAGAAAGGAACAAAAAGAGCGAGAGAGAAAGATATCTCTCCTCCTCCTCCACCATCCTTGTAGAGTGTTGTTGATAGTTATAACTGGTATTTATTGTTTGTTTGTCTTGGTTTGGAGTGTGCTTGCAATGCAGCGTTATGGGTTATCGGTTTGTAACAATGTTGATGGCAACCATATCTATTAAGTGAATATTATCAGTATTGCTATTAAAAAGGAGGAATAAAAACAAACAACACTACCTTTTTTTCGCTCATATGTTCGCAGTCGCTAGTAGTAGTAATAGTAATAGTAGTAGTAGTAGTAGTAGTAGCAAATTGTATGCTCGATTGGTTTTGAAAATCAATAACCTTAACTAATAACAGTCATTAAAAGCTAGTGCACGGAAAAAACACGATTAATTTCTAGAAAGGGGCTCTGAACGGAAAATGAAGAAAAATAACAAAGACTTGTAAAAGCGGATCACACACGATTCACGCACGCTGCACGATGTGATGAATGATTTTCCTTTTTTGTTTACTTTCCCTCTTCTGTATCGTCGCATCGTATTCTCATTGCATATGCACATATGCCCTTGTTCGCTTTGTCTATTTCTCTGTTTTTGTGTGTGTGTGTTTTGTTTCTATTCTTCTTTCATTTTTACCAACTGTATTGGAACGCGCGAGGAAGTTGCAACGAATCTTCTCTTACTAGAAAACACACCCACACAGTTTCCTTTTGCTTTGTATATCGCTCAATAGCACAGGCGAAAGGTGCAAGTAACAGTATAAGCGCAGCAATGTATGTTTGTATGGAGGAGAAGAAATAAAACAACACGACAACCAAACAAAACTCACATCACACACTAATCCATTGGGGGAAGTGCTAATGTAAAACGCACGATAGAATAATTGAAACAGTAAAATCGAAACCCCTCCCCGTGACGCTGCTGTTTCGTTGTTGCGGTCGCTTTGAAACGCTTAGGTCGCTAAGCTAAATAAAGACAGGAGAACTAGGAGTTGCACTAAGGAAAACCGTCAAAGTACGTATTTAAACCGATTCTTTGCTTCGCGCCGCTGAACTTTTGCTTCTAGGTTGCAAATACGTTAGGGGGGTTGGTAAGGGGGGGTGAGGGTGTGGTTGGAAGAACGCACGCGTCGTTGAGATTAAAAAAAATTAAACAAAAAGGAAATCGTTAAGATAGTCAAAAAAACCCGGTTGAATGCAAAGCTTGACCCGGTTGACAGCTAAAGAGTATGCGCGACATGAGACGGGAAGAGATGAGCTCCCCAATTATGAGATTAAGGGAGTCGATTAAGTTGGCAATTTTGAGCGATAACATTGAAAAAGAACATTGAAACAGCAGGTTGGGTAGGCGGGGATGTGTGTGCAATAAAAAAAACGTCTCTCGGCTCTAATGACAACCTACTACTTAAAAAGGCTACTATATTCACCTCTTGGAAGCGTGGCTCCGCTACGCGAAAACATTGAATCGATGTCCGTGCTCAGGTCCCGGGACATGCTGTGTCGCCAGGCGTTGGCCGCACTGCCACCGTCGGCGAGATTCCTATTAGATATTAGAGGGAAAGAGAGTATTAGAGCTGAATTAGCGAAATAGGGCAGAACGGGTTTCGATACATCATTTGAAGATGACGCTTGAGTGGAAAGTTGATCGAGAACACAAAATATTCAAACGGTGAAAGAAATCGATGGAAGATGAATGAATTGTCAATGTACATAGACCGGCACAGATAAGTTTAGTTAGACGGACGGAAAATCACAAACCTTTGCTTCGTATGTCACTCGCTTCTAGTTAAAGTAGGTTTCGCTACAGTTTAAAGTGTGTTGCAAAACTTCTATCAAACGGTTACGTTTTTAGAACGGTCCCAAAAAAGCCTTCCGTTCACTCCCGAGCATTAGAATATATTGCAAACCTCTCCAAGATAGGTGGTAAGATAGGCAACTCAACACGCCAACACATACCTGCCGAACGGATCCTGATGATGCCAGAACGGTGCCTGCGTTTGGCGCAGATTGCTCATGAAGCGTGACGCCGGGAAGCGCGGTGAGTTGACATCGTTCACATTCAGACGATTGGTTAGTGCACGAACCTGGGTGGCGGAAACGGAGGGGGGAAAAAGGGTCAGTTAGTTGCAATTGCCATGCGCCAGGTTTGACTGTTTTTGCGCTTACGCGAGACAGCAGCGTGGAGAACAGGTTTTCCGCCGTCAGTATTTCAAAACCATCGTCGTCGTCCTCCTCGCCCGAGCTGGCCGAATCGTTCGGGTCTGCCGTGCCCCTCTTCGATGGTCGTGTGCTCCTGCAAAAGAAGTAAGGAAAGCATTCAGGGTCAGTTGGGCGTTTGTGTGCGATTTGTGTGCGCGTGAAGTTGAAACGCACCTGAGCCGATGCATCATGTGGAATTTCGGCTCCTCGGTATCACTCTCACGTCCCAGCGAGGTATGCCTGTTCAGTCGTGGGAAGGACGTAATGTCGCCCGGCTCACCGTCATGCTCCGACAGCAGTGAGCTACCGAGAAAGAGGGAAAACATTAGTTGCAATACCACAGCTGGCACAAAGCTCCCCAAACGCACTTACCCCAAACGGCGCGGTCGGCCAAGGCGCGGCTTCATACCGAACCCAGCACCGGCCGCCCCGGACACACCGGTCGAGGACGCGTTCGATTCGGACGGCTCCAGGCTGTTGGCACGCGGCGTCACAATACCACCGCCCTCGACCGCGATCGGTATGATATACTCCCGGGGGCTCTTCTTGATCGGCATCGTGGTGCTGCCGCTGGTGCTGACCGTGCCGGACATTAGGCCGGACGCGTTCGTCGACATCGGACCCTGCGAGAGCGTGTTGTCCGAGTCGTTCGACTCGTTCGTCGACTGGCGCGACAGCGATGCGCGACCGAGCTGGGCAGGCGACGGAACGCCACCGTACGCACCGGACGCCGTTCGTTGATATGTGGGCGGTTTTTGCGGACCCGCGCCGGCCGGCTGCTCCTTGCCCTGCGGCTCCAGACTGTTGGCCCGATGGTGCAGATGCTGCTGGTGCTGGTGGGCCATCGGTGCGAAGGCGGGCGGATGTTCGCGCCCGACCGGCGCACTGCGCAGATCCGGCATCTGGTGCTGCACCTCGGTGGAGAAGCGCATCGGGGCGAAGGCGGGTGGTTGCAGCGGTGACTGCATACGGTGGTCCGGCTGGTAAGGAAAGAAAGTGGAATTGTAAGAAAGGAACGCACAACGCCGAATGGGAAGAATGGGTCGGTTACCTTCGATTGTGCATCGCCTTGCAGTTCGAGCGGTTTGGACAGCTTTCGCCGTGGCAGCGTGGCCGACTTGAGCGTGATTTCGGCGTGCGACGTTTTCGTCTCGTCCTTGGGCGGGCTCGGGATGCTTCCGATCGATACTTCTGCAAGTAAGCAAACAGAGAAAAAGTCAATCAAATAACATCTGCACCATGGTACTGGGTAAGGTAACACACGTCGACCACGTACTTCTCGGGATGGACATCGTGTCGCAGCGTGGCTCGGGCGTTTCCGAACCCATGCGGTACGGCTTGTTGATGCCGAGCGTCCCGGTCGTCGAGCGGCCGTTCGCACCGAACGGCATCGGCGGCTTGCGCAGCCGCCCGATCGGAATCGCGTTGCCGATGATTTCGCGCGCATTCTTCAGCTTGCGCTCCCGCTCGCTGTCCTCCATCATCGAGACGCTCTCGGTGCGCGCGCACAGTTGATCGATCGCGGTCGGCGTGGACGGTGCGGAGTCGTTCGGCTTCGCCCGGCTCAGCATCGCGATCGAGTTCTCCATCGAGCGGCGCGCGTCCTCCAGCGAGAAGCTGCCGACCGAACTCTTCGAATCGCTCTCCTTCACCTCGTCGTCCGATTTGGTCGCGGCCAGGGGTGGCGAATCGGTTCCCTGCTGCTGCTGCTGCTGCTGGTAGGTTGCGAGATTCTTGGCCGAACCGGCAAATGCAGGCGGTGTGCTTGGCGCCGACCCGCCCGACTCGCCTTCGCCGGTGGTCGCGCCCTGCGGGGTGGTGGCCGGCGGTTTGGTAAAGGTCGACGACGTGCTCAGCCCAGTCTTGCGCTCGAACTCCTTCTTGTAGTTGCCGACGGTCGGTACGCCGCCGCCCGGTAGGACAAACTTCTTAAACTTATCCCCGCCGCCCGGCTGCTGCTGGTTCAGCTGCTGGAACTTTTCCGCCGTCTCGAGGATGCGCGACTTGCGGCGTTCGGCCGTCCGCGCCAGGCTCTCGTCCGGCAGGCTGTTCTTGCGCTCCACGCTGCTGGCGGAACGGTGCGCACTGCCGGCCAACGGTGCCGGTTCGCCCTTCCGCGCGTTCACCTCGTTGATGGCGGTCGTGAGATCGGTCGTTTTGTTCTTGCCGAACACCTTGCGCACCGTGGGCAGGGGGGCGGTCGACGACGGGACGGCCGGTTTCGCTCCGATTTCACCCTTTTCCAGCTTTTCCAGCTTTGCCCGCACGCTCGAAACGGTTTTGACGGGCGGCGATGAGGGTGGCGGTTCGGTGGCTCCGTTTGCGCCGGCCTCGGACGGCGGTGGTTGGGTGTGGGCCGCCTCTAGCAGCAGCTCGTCGCACATGTTTTCCAGGTTTTGCAGGTCTTCCAGCACTTCCTGCGCCTCGAACTTGCTCTCGTTCGGTTGCGTCGCCGAGTCGGTGGGTTTAGTGGCCTCCTCCTGCGCCGTCGGTTGGACCGGTTCGGCCGTCTGCTCGTCTGCAGCTGCTTGCGTTGGCGTACTCGCCACGGCCGCTTCCTCCACGTCCATGTCCTCGGGGATGCGGGCCTGGGCCGGGGACGGTGGGTCCGCCTTATCCTTCTTCTTGACCGCGCCGGTTGCATTTTCCGTCGAAACCGTCGTCTCGAGCTTGCGCTTCGTCTGGGCCTGCGGGCTGCCGACACCGGCCGCCGTCGCCCCCTCTGCCGGTGTGATGGTGCGCGTGGGCGACGGCATCAGGGCCGCCTCACCGCCCGCCGCCACCATATCGAGAATGCGCCGTTCCGCCTCCGTGCCGCCCATCTCGACGATCGAACCCATCGAGTGGCTGCGCTGGATGCGATCCTTCGCCTTCGCGTCCTCCTGCCCATTGCCAACGAGCAGCTGGTCGGCGGTAACCGACGGTGGTGCGAGCGACAGCAGCACGTCCAGCCGGACCGGCGTCTGGTTGGCGAGCTCTTCCGCCAGATCCAGACACGACTCCTCGTAGCCCTCGTTCACCCACCAGTGGTTGCAGATCTGCTCGATGTTAGCCCGGTGCGACGGACACACGGTCAGCATTTCGCGGATGAGCGGCGACGCACGGGACGGCTTCTTCGGCTCGAAGTAGTCGCCCTGGCTGATCTGCTTCACCAGCCGCTTGAAGTTGGCTCCGTCGAACGGCATCGCGCCGTAGACGAGCGTGTAGAGCAGGACGCCCAGGGACCAGCAGTCCACCTCCGGTCCCTGGTATGGCGTGCCCTTGACGATCTCGGGCGACGCGTACAGCGGCGACCCGCAGAAGGTGGCCAGCAGCCGCTGCTCGTCGAACACGTTCGACAGGCCGAAGTCGGCGATCTTCGCGTTGCCGTGCTCGTCCAGCAGGATGTTCTCGAGCTTCAGGTCGCGATGGCAAATTTTGTGTTTGTGGCAGTAGTAGATCGCGGTCGACACCTGGCGAAAGATGCGGCGCGCTTCCTCCTCCGCCAGCACCTTGCGCTCGGACAGGTAGTCGTACAACTCGCCCCCGGCCGCAAACTCCATGACTAGCACCATCTTTTCGCGGTTTTCAAATACTGCCGAGTAGAGGGGGGTGAATTTGGAAGATGGAAGCAGGAAAAAAAACATTAATGTAAAGGCGATGGAGAGGGAAAAACTTTATCAGAAGCCGCTATATGTGGAAGCTCTCGAGTGTCATACACAAAATTATCCAACAATTACCCATTAATGAAAAACACCCATTGTAGCGAAATCTTCCGCCTTCAAACAGCCTTTTATTGGGCCTAATAACACCTTCTGTAAGAGTCATACCATTAGTCCATTCGATAGACGAGCCGGCTGCTATAAGGTTACATACGTGTTCGATTCCCAACGGAGACCGCATCTCCTCCGTAGCCTTTGACTGACTTATCCACAAGGACAACAAGAAGAATCAAACTCTGCACTATATTCACTCTTGCAAATCTCAGCTCATCTTCTCTCTATCTCTCCCTTCCTCGTAATCAGTACTAATCATAGCGTATTGCCAATTTTGCCCGCTATCGTTCTCGGGTGGGTAGGCGACGTACCGAGCAAAATTAATTGTGTTTTCGTCTCGAGTTCATGCAATTTGCCCTAAGGCCTCCGCGCGGGCCATCATAATTGAAGTAGCGGAGGCCCCCGTTGTGTATAGTTTACTCCCTCCCTCCCTGCCCTGCCTTACCGTAAACGTACCTTCGTAAATGTGTATTATGTTGGGATGCTGGACGGAGCTCATAATCTGTACCTCGCGCCGTATCCGAATGAGATCTGCTTCCGTTTCTATCTTGCTCTTCTTGATCGTCTTGATGGCCACCTCCTGTCCCGTTTCCTTGTTGATGCCGAGCTGCACCTTACCGTACGTGCCCTGGCCGAGCTTTTTTATTATGTCAAATCTGGCGTTAGAGAGAAAGAGAGAGAGAGAAGGTATTTGAAATGAACGAACCATACAGAAAACATTAAATTGCAAATAAAAGCAGGTCCCTTCCCCTTCCAAAACTTTAATTAAATCCACCGTTCGGCGAATGGTTTGAACAACTTTTTTGTTTTTAGTTTTAGTGCCGTGAATAGGAAGTTTTTTCCCAAAAACAAAACAAAAAAATGGAGAAAAAACTTGATTGCTTGCTCCTCTCGGTCGGTACTAACCTCTGGCGCAGCTTTTTCCTATGATTGTTCATCTTGACCGCACCGGTGTTCTCTATGCCGCTCATGATGTTCTCTATCGTGGCCTTCTGTGGCGGGAACTGTTGGGGCGAGGGAGGCATCGCCTCGCCACCTTCCACCTGCTCGCCTATCACCATTTTGTTGCGAGTGTGTGTGTGTGTTGTTTGCTGCTGTGAGTTTTCAGTCTCTATAAATCACACCCACTAACACAGTCACGTCACACACTTTACACACATTCAAACACACGCGCGCACACACGTTATTACAGTAGGAAACGTGCACAATTTTTCCGCTCCCGCACTCCTCTTTCGCCGTGGTATTGCGTGGTACAGCTTCCACCACTACCTAATTGTGGTTTTTTATGCGAAATTTTCGGCGACGGTGGCGAGAAAACACTACAGCGTGTGGCGTTGCGTTCTGTTTCATAAATATCAGGTCACACACCGTACGGAAGGAAGGAACGCTTGTATACAGGACAGACAAACAAACAATGTACAAATTTCACGTTCTTTAGTTAAGCGGTTGCCGTTTTCTTAGTGCTAAAATCTGCAAAATGGATAAGAAAAGATGATTTAGTTTTAAAATGCGCTTACAGAAAACATGGTAAATGTCTAAAAAACGTTTAATAATAGATGTCTATAATAGAATGTCTAAAAAACGTTTAATAATAGACTAGAAAAATAAGATAACGTTACTCTATAAAGTAATAAACTATTCACTATACACAATTGTTTCCGTTAAAACAATCTTTTCACTTTCTCGTCAGTCTATTTTTCACTTTTTATTCAAACTGTACCGTTTTAGCTACACTTTTCACTGTTCTTTTCGCAATTTGTATCTTAATTTTACACGTGAACATTTTTAGGAATGTATCAGAATGGCCCAACTTTCACCAAGGCAAGGTTTGGCGTTTTTCTTAAACAATTTCTCTCTCTAATTCCGTATTATACGCACTTTGTTAGGTCCTTGAATGATCTTGCACATTCACTTCTATGTAACACATACAAACACACGCACACACTTAACCGTATGAAGGTCCGTCTGCAGCCGGGGCAAGGACAAACTCACTACTAACCTCTGCCACACGGTTCTGTCACTCGAAACGGGTCTGGGCTGCCGGAGCAGACACTTATCGATTGGCAGTTCGATTCTTGATTCCGACCGACCGAATCTTCTTGCTGTGCCGTTGTGGCTCGTCACACTCACTTTCCATTTCACTGCATACGATCGATCTAATAACTCGTTTATGGTTGACAATCCTTCCACCAAACTATTTCAACTTCACCTTCAACAGCAGCACCACGGTCGAAAAAGTTTTCGAAAGCGAATGATGAAAAAAAAAGTCCCCACAACTACTAGGCTTGCCATTAAATTCCCATCGGCCGAGAACGATGCTATCGATGGCCAACTGTATGCAGAGCGGGCCGCCGCGTGTGCCGCTGTGTGTTACTAAGTACGGTATAAATAGATTGGTTTCGTCGGCTTCGTCGTCGAAAGCTTTTGCGTGACCGACCGTCGCGCCGCCGCGACGTTACAGACGAGCATCTCCAAATGTTGGCCTCAGTTGGCAGTTGCCTAAACCGCCATACCTCTCCTGGGCCCTTCTGTCTCCGCTGCTCGTCCACTTTGCTCGCATCGCAAAACGCGACGAAATCACAGCCCCCCTCCTCCCCCCATTCCTCCCTGTCAAACACTATGGACGGCACACGCACACGCACAAACGAAACGGTTGTGACATTCACCCTAAGGCATCCTCGCAACTGCAGATGCGACCTAACGAACACCAGCGCTCCGCATCCCCAATCCCCAAAAGCCACACAGACACAGACTCTCTGGCATGTGCACACAGCACCAGAGTGTCCACGGAAAAGTGGATTTGGATTAACCAACGAAACCAGAAGAGAGAAAAGAAAAAAAATGGAAATAAAAAAAGAAAATACTCAAAACCAAGACCGCGCCCGCTAGAGAGAGTGTGTGCGACACACGGAGGACCGAAATATTTTCATTTTGCAACAAGAGGCAACAAACACATCCGCCAGATCCGCCATTTTGCGATCTACGGTCGGTTGGACCGCCATCATGGGAGCGTGTTAATTTCCCTGTCCCATCCGTCCCACCCACCCAGCGGCGCACGGGAGCAAACGGGGCAGGTGTGCTTGGAGAAGCGAAAATGGCGTGTGCATAGACACGCAAATTTTCACCAATGCTCTACCAGCTGAGCAGCAAAGTCGCATTTTTGGTGCCGCATATCTCCTTCCACACTAAGCACGGGAGCGTAACATAATGATCGGTAACGCTAACACTACCACTGGTCCACTGAAAACCCCCATTACCTACGGCTGATAACCGGCACTGGCTGACACAAGGCGCGCGCGCGCGCGTGAAGCGTGCTAACGAGCCGCAACACAGTTCGAACTGATTGTGTGGAGCGGTGGAAAAAACTTGTACCACTGCTGGCGTAGTGCGCACACAACTGGTGGGACATTTGTGTTGAGAGAGATTCCCGAACGGTGCGCGAGTGGGTTCGTCTCCATCACACACACAGCAGCTGCTGCTGCTGCTGCTCGTCGTCATGCGTAAGGCGGTCGCGTAAGGGGGCAACGATGAGACGGTGAACGATCAAACGATCAACTGTGAGTGCCGTGAGCGACAATGCGGTCGCTGTGAGAAATGGTCGCTCATTTTCCTCACAAAACGTAAAGCGGGAGCGTAAAATAAAACAACAACAAAAAGTGCAAAACACGAAAAACACTATCGAATGGAGGCGCCACGGGGTGAGAGACAAATATTTGTCAAAGAAAGCAGAAGAGAGAGAGAGAGTGCAGCGGCGAGCGGTTCAGTGTTCTATCACGCACACTTACTTAGTGCTCTAGAGACGTTTTTGGTGTCGGCACGTACGTAGTGTTGTGCATGTAAGACACTATTCGACAGGCCTAAGAGAGACGATCAAGCAAGCAAAAAGTCGTTCGTGTTTGAAAAATGCAGAAAAAATACAAAATCTGATTTTATGTGTTGGAATGCTTACGATTGAGAGGGACTACAATGCAGAAGCGGAAGATCACAAATGTGAGCTGAAATGCTTTTTAATTATTTTTATTAATTCTTTTGTAGTTTCATATTTAACTCAAAGCCTCTTAATCCTATCTCCTAATCAAGTTATTGTGAAAAAACCATGCTCTGTTTTAGTTTTGAGCAACAGTCATTCCATACATGTATACAATGTAAGGCATATTGGATGGCTAACTAAGACGAACAAAGCAGACTCTTGATTGGCCTGTGCTTTTTTCAGGGACGAATTGAAACACAAACACCGTAAAAACTACACTCTCAACTCATCGTTTTGCCCCCGCTCCCCTCACCACATTTTTCACCCCTCCCGCGTCGTCGTACAGCGAACGCAATGCAGCCGAGTTCAATGGACAGTGTGCCAACAAGAGAAAGAAAAAAAAAACACCGTGTGTGCGACAACAAAAAGGATGCTGAATGTGTCTCGCGCCTCTTTGCGATCGTCCGAGCGTTTTGAATATCGTTCGTTAGGGCCGTGCATTACAAAGTAGAGACTTGATTTTAAAACGCAATTTAATCGCAATGGTGGGTGTAATGTTGCGGGTGCTGAAAATGAATGAACAGCGTCGCGGTGTGTTTTTTTAGTTTAAAGGTGTAAGGTGTTGTTGTGATGTTTCCGAGCCACTGTATACCAAAACACTTCGAACAGTATCATTATTTTTTAAATTTTCAAATAAATCTAAAATTATAAAAGTATTTTAACACATTTCACACAACTAAATCCAGCCATCCAGAGTGGGTGTAACGCCTACTCCCGGTGAAGCACCATGCGTCTCCATCGCGGTAGCTTCCAGCAGCTCTAGAATTGAATTAAAACTCAATGGGAAAACTTTCACCAAACCCCTTACCCTTTCCGGAAAACGAGAAGCTTAAAGTGCCACATTGAATTGTTTTGCAGCTTAATTTTACCACCGATTGGGTGGAAAATGGGGTGGTTTTCCCTTCCGATGGCGCCCCATCGAGTGAGGATTATTATGAAATGATAATTAAATTCAATTATTCAAGCACACAAGAGGCAGCTGTAGATGGAACGAAACGAAGGGTTAGAAGGCACACACACATACACACTGGAAAGTTTTCTGGCAAAGTGCCCTATTTTTCCATTGCGGTTGTATGAGCATGGTCGGCATCGATATGTAATTGTTAGACGATCTGGTTACCTAAATTGTGGTAACGATAATTAGTCGATTTGGGTTAGTTGAAAACGATGGCTGAGTTTCCTAAAATAAGCAATACTGTTGAACAAATCATCAGTATCGAGAGCAACAGAAACATACATCGCGACCATTGTACACACACACACACACACATGCACACAAACGTACCATCGCTTCATATATTATGAACAATATTGTTCCCTCATTAAAACATCATTAACCGAACCGGTTTTGTAGGGCTCGCTGCGAGCATACGGGAAGCCACCCACAAGCAGGCGCTTATGATTTGTCCTCATTTGTCACGATCACACACACACATACACACACCCTGCTGCTGGTGGTACACATTTGCGTGAAGTTAAAAATTTCCTATTGCATAATGATGAAGCCCCCACCCCCCACCCTCCCATCCCAGCTTTTTTTTTTACGCTCTCTATTGAGAACCCCGAAACCCCGTGTGGTGTGGTGGTGTTTGGTGAAGTGATTTAATTTTGCCACCCTTACCCTCCTATTTTGCCGTTGCGCGTCTGGCAGGAAGCCCAATGCCGATGTCATTAGTGACGCGTGAGCATCACATGCAAACAGCTTTACGCGCGACGAGCGTACGCCTCCCACCACCGCCCACCACAGCCACCCGTTGGGGTCGCCAGTTTCCCCTTTTGGTATTGGTTTTTGTGTTGTGAATTTTGGTTTCGCCTTCTTTTATGATATTACTTTATTTCACGCATGAGCATCTGTTTTAATGGTATCGTGAGGCTGGCCCAGTGCGGGCGGACGCCTGGATGGGCAAATGAAACGAAATGAACAGAAAAGAGAAAAGATGTAACGAAATGAACACTCCAAACACACCGATGGACGGGTCTACTCGTAACTGTAATGATCGCCCTTACGTATCAGTCAGCCGCGGTAAGAAGGAAAATGTGCACTTCATATTCATATTCATATTCAAATTTATTTGTCTACCTTTTGGTTACACAAATACTTAAATAATACTTTTTACCTAATTTCCTAACCTAACAAAAATGAACAACAAATTATCTAAAATTTGAGAAAATTTTTTTTTAGAAAATTAGAATTTAAAATTTAAAAATTAAAAATTAAGGCAGCACGGGATTATGGAGGGTTCTAATGCGGGATCGGAAAGAGGATAAGGGAAGGTTGAAATCAAACATAGAATATACACAGTTAAATCGACGAATTGCACGAAGAAGGAATGTGCACTTGTAGATGAAAAACTGAAGAACCGCAGTGCTTTTTGAGCCAGTAATTATTAAAAACATAACTGAAGCTATACATTGTTTTTCAGGGGTTCTCATAGTTTTGGGACATTTCTTTGACTCTTTCTTATGGGAAGTGAACTACGTATGATGGAAATTGTACTCTATGGCACCCTTATTGGAAGGCTCCTTGAAAATTCCTATTAGATTTGTTCAACAAGGGTGCTACAGAGTCCAATTCCCATTACATTAAGTTCATTTCAAGTAAGAAGGATCCAACAAAGTGTCCCACAGCTATGAGAACTTCTGGAAAACCCTGTAAGGCTTTCCTGAAATTTTGAGAGACAAACAAAAGTGATCAAAAACACCCAACCGGCACCCACCGTGCACGTGGGCGTCGTCAATTTCAATTCCAATTAACGTTTTCAAACGCTGCGGCAGGGGCAGGCAACGAACGAACGTCTGTGCGTTATGTAAACATGGTTCCGCTGATCGGAATGGGGGATTGGGGGTGGAAGAGTAAAGTCATCTCGACACCACAAACCACCCGCGGGACATTAATTATTTTCCTATTTTGCCCCCCCATCGGAGCACGATCGGAGCGCACAACATCTCGGTCACAATCTCATCGCTGTGCTGGGCCAGACATTTTAAACAAAATAACGCCTTTCCACACTGCCTACGCGCTCTGCCTTCTCGTGCACGATTTGCTCGTCGTTCAAGCCACAGAATGCACACACACACGCACACACAAGAGTGATGTAGCTGAAGGATACGCGATTCGCGCAACTGTTTTCAGGTTTTTCAGCAAAGGCAGAGCGCGACCAGCACCAGCAACAGCAGCTCACCAGAAGCAAAACGTAGCAAATGTTGCTCCGTGAGCCGTGCCGTGCGGTTGGTCGGATTGGCTTCCAGCGAGCCAACCAGCCAACCAAGGCCATCTCTCCGGGCCCCGACAGACAAACAACAAACAGATAAACAATTCGAAGCGTTCTTCGTTTTAGCTTCCCCACCCGGTGCCACTTTTCTCCGAAGGGGCGGTGCTGGTGGAGCAGTTGAACGGTATCGTAAAGCGAAAGCAAATCTCTTCCCCTTCTCCTCTGCATGCGTTCTCAGCTCCAGCTCGGAGAGTGTGGCCAGGCCGAGCTAGTGCCGCCAGGGCAGGGTCAAATAGACCGACTACTGTTGTAGTGCGATTCGCTGCGAAAGTGGAGCACAAATCGTGAAAAATAGATGATCTAGATGGCTGCATTCGATTAGCAGATGTTGCCAACCGTGCGGAGTTGATTATAAAATGTTGCGAAAGCTTACAAAGGGAATGGTTTGCCAGTTGTTCGCCTGCAGCAATATGGTTTGCGCGTTTTTAATGTTTAGCTTTGTTTAAAGTATACATGTATACTTTAGTGTAATTTTCTTCTTCTATTCATCTCCAACTTTCATCTCGGTGATGTTAAGAAATGTTCCGTTTTTCAGAATTTTCCGATAATGGACCCCTTTCCGTTTCTAGATCGTAGGCTGAAATTTCAGCCTATCAGCTGTTTGCATTATATAGCTGTTTTCGAACAGCTATCCAAGTGGGTATAATATAAAGGTGGGCTTATCCCAAGGTGTATGTATTAAGAAGGCTGATTTTTATCGCTTCTGCTTCTGAATGAAGATTTTGTGTATGTGTTTTTTTTTTTTTTTTTTGAGTGTTTTGTGTATTCGTTAAGCATCCGGAAAGCCTCTTTGAACAAAAAAATCGCAAATCCTGGGAAAAAGAGACGTCAGAATATGGTTATAAATCCATGCCTGGTCGACATACACTTTGATTCTAGATTCCACCACCTGATCTCTTTAATGCACCTTTGGATAAATGTAAACACCACCTTTTGCCTTTTGCGTTTTGCCATTTTTCGAGCAGGTACTCGAATCTAATTCTAGCTTTGAGACTAGAATAATCTAGACTAAAAATGAGCATAAAATAATAAAAATAGCAGGCTAGTTTTATGTGTCGTTTTGTATGGAGTGTTTACATGACTTCAGCCTCCAACTGTCAAACTCCATATAAAACTAGAATCGTGAAGGGCCCCAATGTTTGACACTTTTTCAAAGCTTCATTTTACCGTTTTACAAATAAGTATTATTTGCGACATCATTGGTGGTTTAAGTTAGCTTTAATTAGTTTAAGCAAGCAAAGGATCACCTTGTGTCATAAAAATAAATAAAACAGTACATTAAATAAAGTAATACAGATTGAACAAAACATGAAATATTGGTAAAAGTTCTTGTAAAGTACTGTAAAAGAACATTATTTCATTTTATATATGTGTCTAATGTGCATCTTCACAGTTACATAGATTTAACAACATGTTTGACCCTTTAAAACCATGGAATGCTTCAATCTTACACGATAAGAGTGTTTATTATTAAAAATAATCAACACTCATCTTTTACTACGTTTCTATACGAATTGTACAACACATTTCCGTACGTTACGAACCATTTTGAATAATGTATTATTTGATTCGTGAACAAAAAACACAGCAGGAATAACCCTTAAACACATTACATCAATCACAGACCACGGCATTCACGCAGCTTTCCACTGTGTCAGTTGGTCTGCCAGAAACGCTATTCATTTGTAGAACAACAGCACCAGAGAAGTCAATTGATTGCCCATTTGTTGTGCTCAAGTTTGCTGAAGTTTGCACCATTATTACATTACAACGTTGATCATTTTATCGCATCGATTTGTGCACACAACAGCAGAACACCCAAACCGGAAAAGTAGGATTAGTAGCGTTTAAGCTTCCACGCACATATGCACACACACACAAACAGACCCCACCCACAGACTAACAAACCGCGAAGTAGAGCACACACAAAAAAACAAACACACGTGCGGGCGGCATTCGCTGCAAAAGACAAGTGTAGGGTTAGTGGAGGATTTGCAAAATTTCTTCAGCAAATAATTTTACCATCAACCGCCACCTAACTATCTCAGCAAAGAGCGCAGCGAGAAGAGATAGAGAGAGAGAGAGAGCTGTGTTGCCTCCGTTTGCGATAAAATGCGATAACAATGTGCGCCGATATCCGGTATCGGCAAGCTGGAGAGCAAGTCACAGCCTCAATTTTTGCCGTTCCGTCCACCCCCGGGAAGAAGGGGTTAAGTAGAAAACCCGGTAGTGCTCCCGTAGTGCTCCGGTACCGTCGCCTTCATCGCCGCAGAATGTGCAAGAACTTTCGGTTTGGGCAAACACACGCTTCCGAAATGAGTTTCTGCCAACCGAACTCACTGGAGAAAAGCACTGTGTTTGCTTTTTGTGTGAGCATTTTTTCACTGTTCCGTTGATAAGAAATTCTGCTTCAAAAAAAGCTTCACCCGTACGAGATGCCCACTCGCAAGGGGAAATGCCATCGATATGTGGATATGTGGATATTTGGGCAAAGCGAATGACGTTCCAAAGTAAGCTGATGCAATTGCGGAACAGGATTGTTAAACGCTCATAAAATGAACCAAAGCACTCCACTGTGTACCACCACTTCCACACAAATATCTGGAGCCGATTTCAACAAACTTATTTGAAAACGGGTTTCAATAAGAGAACTTTTCCTTCACCAGAAGTCCTTATTGAGTTCTTCGGTGGAATTTAGTTTGCATATGATTTTCTCGAACACAAATATTATAAATATCTATTGCGAAAATGGCGTCTATTTTTTGTTCATTGACGCATCATAGACACACATAGAACAAATAACAAATAACTAAAAACTACTAGAATGGAAAGTGGAAAAATGCTGTATAGATCAAATTGAACTTTAATACCAAATCCTGTACAACCTGTACCCAATTATACCTCTCTTTAATTGCTACGTTTTCCAATTCGAATAACAGTTCGCTTAATGTTATCATTATGTTATCGACCTGTTTTATAGTAAGAAACATTTCATCACGATTCACATCATTTTTCTTACGAAAATATTCTTCCCGGAGAAACGGTCTTCCCTCTGATTGAGTACGGCGTAAGTTGGCAGTGTGCAAAAGCGGGCGTGAATAAATGAGCTTCCGTTTACATACTCCACCCCCTCCTCCTCCTCCGTTCGCCCCCTTGACCCGTTTCATCATCTGGTTGGATGCATTGCTTGGCAAAATTGCTTTTCACAAATGCGGACCAAACTGAATTGAGCCGGAACTGAAACACCCAACAACACCGGGTGAGAGAGACGGCAAAGGTTCCAAAAGGGATCTGCTTGAAGGACCCGGTGTACATTAGGGTGGGTGGGTGCACACTGTTGAAATGGAACGAAGCTCGAAGCTTAAAAGGATCGACCCGGTTTCGCTCGCCATGTGTAGGACACTGATAAGGCACGACGACGACGGGTTGAGCAAGAGACCGAACACCCGGGTGCACTCCGAGCTACATAGCCCCGTCGGATGTATATAGTTATCACAGACGCTCTCATCAGGGGGAGGTACATAATGGTACGATCCGCAAACAGTATAAGGGGAGGAGAAGGAGAGTGACCCTTGATGCAGTTTCTTCAAGGATGGCCGAGTACAACGGGTTTGGGTCGATGCAGAAAGCGTCTCAATTTCTAGCGATCTCCTCCATGGCTCGAACGCCGTTTTTAACCAGGGATGGGCAAACTGTTGGTTGATTGAGCTTGTTTCCCCAGTGAAAATGATTGTGTCGCATAAGCTATCCACTAAACTACGGAGCAGGATACAAAGAATTCCAAAATTGACCGAATAATTTGATAAAAATTAAAGTAATGATTAATTTTCAAGATTTCGATCGATCAAGCTCCAAACAGTTGATTTTCCCTGGTACAGTTCATTCCAATGATAAATTAGGTTTAAGCTGTTTTTTTCCTCTTTTCGCAAGCAAACCTTCTAGCATTCCTCTTCATTCGAAAGCACATTGAGGCTGGTATTATTGAATCCGTTCGTAGCGGGAACGTACGGCGCTCACATGAAATTTTAGGGATGGCAACACATTTCTTGAGCCCGCTCCTACAATGCCGCGGTGAATAACTATAGCAACCATCTAGTACGTTAGGAAAATGAGTGTCGGGACGTACGCCGCCGCTACGAACGGATTCAATAATACCAGCCTGAGTGTGAGTAGTTGATGGTAATTTACGTGTCAATGGGTCCATGTTTTGTGTTATCAACCGTATACTATCGTAGCATCGACAGCAAAAAGTTCATCTGAACTGTGACAAGGAGGTAAAGCGACTTTTTCTTCTGTGTACAAATCATGTATTGGGACTTATTTAAGTCTTATTGTAGGGCTTATTTTCCCAAGCACCAGGACAGTAAATTTTAAAAGCTCGATATTAGTATTTTGTACATCAGATACCGAAATACACTCAACTGATGTCATATTCATCGTTGAACATGCCTTCGGGAGGCGGATATGATTTGAAAAAATATATCCCACAACTTGTCAAACAGCTCACAATACTTCACTTGTGCCCGAAGAATCCCATCGGAATACATAGCCGTCGGTCCGATTGGATTGGCCATCTCTCGTTGCTCGTGCTTTAGACTTCTCGCATCCAAAGGTAATCGCATTAGTGACTTGCGTTTGAGATAGAGAGCGAAGGAAATAAATGGTAATCTAACAGACTCGCTCTGCTCGGCTCAAACCCCCCTCGCGAAAAAGTTCCTACAACTTGTGCAACCTAGTGCCCGGAAACTATTTTACTATATACTGCCGAATGACTTCCGTGGCTCCGATCTTTACCCCAAAAAGACAGTCCCCCAGGGTGGATTGTGCCGAGAGGAAGTTAAAAGTTTTTATTTAATTAGATTCTATCTTTCGTTGGAATGCAACTCCACCCCCTCCCTGGCTTGGTGGAAATTCATTTATAAAATGCACTACACGAAGGAAAAATTATTCAAATCACACTCCTCCTCCACGAGGGATGTCAGGCTCGCTTCTTTTCCTTGCCATAACCATCTCTTATTCTTATTGTTGTTGCTGTTTGACTGCATCGAAAAGCAGCCCCGTATCCCTCTTCCCCCGTTGGTCCACGGTGAAAATGGTAATTTTGAATTTCTCTTAAAAATGCGCTCACACTCCGGAGATGGAGCAAAGTTTACGATCGAATCGAGCGAACACTTTAGCTGGCTCCTCCAGTGGACAGTGTGTCTCGCCTGAAGGACGGGCCCGGACTCAATTATGAGTTTGTTTATGGACGACGGCCCATCGCCCAAAGGTGCTTCCGTTTGGAAATTGGATCGAGACCATGGCCCATACACACAGACACACACACACATACATACATATTCAGCAATATGTACACATACAAGACGGTGGAGGTTTCGTCTGGCGACATCCTTCGGAATGTGGTCAGGGTTGCACGAAATCGATATTTGACCATCCTCGTTCATCCCATTTTCCCGTCCAAGCATCGTCCCGGTAATGAGTATAACACGTTTATGAACGAAATATGATAACAAAGCCACAAATGACACATTTCAAGTAAATTTTAGGTAAGTTTTCAAGTAAGACATAAATTTAGGATTCTTTCAGTTTTCCAATTGATTATATGAAGTTATTTGTAAACAATTGGAATTTCCACTGTTGGAATGGATTTGAAACTGTCCAGTACACCAATAAAAGCCAGAATTGGTGTACAATTGCATAACTTTAGGCGTATATTATCATTTCGCTCGCATTTTGTCATTTTTAAGCACGATTGCATACACATTCGTTGTTATTTGAGTATGTGCCTTTTAAGTTTTTTCACTGCGTGTTTTGGAAAGACATACGGCGACCTAGGAAACATCGCAAAGGACAAAACTATCCACAACCGAAAAGGCTGGGTGGGGCATTAAGAATGCGACCGCCAAAGCCACCCAAAAGTGTACAGCTTTGGACAATACAGCGCCGGATAAACAAAAATCCGACAGAAAAAGCAACAAACCTTCCTGCTGCTCGTCTTTATCTACTAAAAAGCGCCACCCAAAAAGCGGCGTCATCGATCAACGACGACGGTCCGAAGCAGTAGATATAAAAGGGGTGTGAAGCCAGCAGAAGGGGGGGTAAACCCCCTTCTTCCACCCAAAATATATGTCACTGTCGGTGCGGCTCACCATCCCACGTTCGATAATGCTAATTAATTGTTTGATTACACAGCCACACTTTACACGCCACCCCGGTGCCGGTTATCATCTTGCTCCCGGCCAGTTCTCGTACCGAAGTGAAAAACTTTCTTAGCGTATCCTGCTCGCTCGCTCGCTCACTCGCCCGTGCACCACCCGCACACCACACCATCCCACTGACCAAAAACGGGCTCATTATTTATCCGCTTTACGAGCGGTTTATCAGAGCCTTCCGTCACAAACACACGACTATTGGGTACCCACACCCATCCATGACACAAAAACAGGCACACACACAAACACAGTTCCAACGAAAACCGGAACTTTTGCACCAGGGAGCGATCGTTCCGAAGCAAAGCCAAATCAAAGTGGAAAACTCGCAAAAGTGTCCTCAACCCTTGCACGTCAAGCTCCTAATGGGAAAAAAACTCCAACAAAAGATGCAAAGATTTTCCGACAAAAAAAAAAGAAATGGGAACCTTTTCCATCATATTTTGTGTGTGATCTTTTTTTTCGTCCCCCATTTCCATGCTTGCTGCAGCACAGTTTTCCACCCTTGAAAGAAGGCCCCCAACAACAACAACAACAACAACAAAGCTTTTGCCTTCCTATTTCAACCTCCATCCAAGATGGTTGATGAAGTGCATAATATACGTACGTGTGTTTCTTCTCCGTGCCTACTAGACGGTTGTATGTTTCCCCTTTTTCTTTTCTCTTCATTTTTCTTACCGCCTTACATTGCCTCCCCACGGCACGGGGGGAGTGGTTCACAGCCCCACCACCCGCCGTTCGCGCAAATTGTCGCGTGCTGCGGTTTCCAAGTGGGGTGGGATCTGGTGGTACGCTTTTCTCATTTTCACCGATTTTCCACTTCACTCGAGCACCAACAGCAACACCGACTCTTCCGTGCGATGGCGGAAGATTTTCCTGTTTTTTTTTTTGCTCACTACGGTGAGGAAGGATTCGTCTCAAACCGGTTGCCTCTACCCCCCATTTCCTGGCTTTTCCGTTTACAAAGGAATGATGGGGGCTACACTGTGTTCCACTACTCACATACACACACGGACATACACACACACACACACATTCTGGGTAGACACTTCCTTTCATTTGGAAGGGCCCGGCCCTTTTTTCCGATCCTTCACACCAGAAGACGATTTTCCATCACTATTCAAACACACACACAAACGCGCGCGGACGAATGGAACGAACGAACGCACGTACACAGCCTACTGTATCGGTATTTGGTGCGCTTTTTCCCGGCCTTTTTATTGCTTCTCTGTTCTTCGGGTTGATTTCTGTTTTCTTATTCTGACACACACGCATAATACAGCACACACACAGCACAGCACAGCCCTAATACAGAACCGAACACTCCGAGCTACATCAACCAGCACCACCACCACCACCACCCGGTCGGATGTTGGCCCCTACAACCGGGCGTGACAATTTCCTACACAGTGACACGCCACGAACCCTCGAACGAACGGCCGATCGCCGACAAACCTGGCGTGAACTGTCGCTGCTACGGCTGCTGCTGCTGCTGCTCTGTCTGTCTATCGGCCAGGCACTGCACACTGTCGGGGCGTGCGAGCAGAGCGTGCCGAGAAAACACATTTCCAAAAATAAACGCCGAGAAACGGTTTGGGTTTTCCTCGATTTCCTGAAAATGTTCGTGTGTGTGTGTGCTTCAACAAACGGCGGCGGCAGCGGTGGCAGCGGAGGCGCGAGAGATGCGTTTTGCTCTCAACCCACCCCAGTTTTGCTCACGGAAAATACACACACACACAGACCCGACGGATGTCCCTCTTTCTCACTCTTGCCTCGGTGAGATCGGTTGCGCTTCACAACCGAAAAAGGGAGAGATTTCGAGTTTTGGCTCACAGCAACCCATTTCGGCACACGATCCGATCCACACACACACACATTCCGAATGTCTGGAGAGGAGGGAGATGGTCGACGGAAGCTACCAAAAAAAAAAACGGCCCTGTCCCTCATCCGTCACATTGCTTGAGCCCAAGAGATGGAGTAAGATGCACTTTTCACCCTAAACACGCAACACGGCCGCAGTTTGCAGTTAATTATGTTGCATTTTCTTCCACTTCTACCGTGTGCGTGTATGCATGTATGATCGTATTGCCTGTTGTGCCAGCTGTGTATGTGTGCGTATGTGTGTCGTGATGCTTTTTTTTATTTATACGAGCCGCACGCCCCATACGTACAGGGCGACTCCATTACGTTTGTTCGAAGGGAAACGAAATTCAAACACTCCTAACAGCGCCGATTTACACCGATTGGACTGTATTCTCACAAATTCCAATTGGAAAATTCACTTTTTAGTTTTTTGCCGATTACACCGCTACCGATTGAACAGTTTTCTCACAAATTCCAATTGGGAAATTCACTTTTTCACGCTTTTTCGTCAGCATCTCGCACAGCTTCGCTCTCGCGGAACTGTCTGGTTTTGGGCTGCTGCTCACAGCTCTGCTCACCCCGGGGGCCACGAATTGCACTGCCACCACCGGCCGCCTGCTACGACGATCGGATCGGACGCACTGTTTCGCCATTTTCGGTTGCCCCGGTGCACACACACACACACACACTCATAAGCACTGTTTGCACACCGACACGGGGTAAGTGGAGCTTTATCACCGTTTGGCACAAGCGCGCTTACATTATTTCTTATCATTTTTCAGCGTAAAATGTTCGTTTTTCTAAGGTAAATGGTCCGTTGACGGGAGAAGACATCGTTTTGTAACACAGTTACACATCTCACTTTCCCTTCAAATTATGAGGGGCTGTATAAAGTTTCCTCTTCTTTTTTGTATGACAAACCCCCTTCCTCCCTTTCCCACCCAGTGTGTGTGTCGAGGAGGGTGTTTCGAAGGAAGAGAACAGAGCAGCAGATCAAAAAACGGGGAGCATCCACTGGGCCCGTGGGCGGACACAGATCGTGTTGGTGGGGTGTTCACCGTTCTCCGGTGCAGGACAGGGGGAGCCAACAGCCGTACCGAAACGCACGAACACGCACATACGTATCTATGCGTAGGCATGTATTTTTAGCACGAGCAACTGCTTCTTCGCGCACACACCACGGCCGTCCGGTTCCGGCTCCGCTCGCTCTCTGTCTCCGGCCAGCAGCACGTTGCGATCGTGATTGCTGTCACCGCACCGCAGCCATCGTCTTCGTGCGCGCCACGGCATTGAAGGGGGAAGTCAGCCCCACCCCCCCGTAACAGTCTCGATCGTCACATTATCGACGATAGAATTACCACACATCGATGAGAGTGAGGTTAGCGAGGCTCACACTCAGCCACACATCTGTGTGTGTGTGTGTGTGTGTGTGTGAAGATCGTACCATTAGGGATGTGCATTTCTCATTCATTGAGAAAACGATTCGTTAGAAGGACGATTTCCTAGTCGATTTCCTTCATTTGTCTTACGACGGCTCTATTCTCTCTCTCTCTCTCTCTCTCTCTCTCTCTCTCTCTCTCTCTCTCTCTCTCTCTCTCTCTGTCTCTCTCTCACTCACTCTCTTTCCCTCTGTCTTTTTCGTGCCTTCATATGGAAACACTACAGCAAACATACACGCACGAACACTGTCGCTAATGAACCGCGACGAAATAAAAATAAAAACCCGCACGCACTCACAACACACCAATAAAGCGAAGCGCAGGAACCACACACCGCACGGCCACGGTTTGGTAAATCCGTCAAAAGTGCTCCAGCACCGTAACTGTTCAACAAAAAACTACCCTTTTACACCCAAAATCGTCCGTCGCCGTCCTCCGAACGCAATCGAAGGGAGAAGGCGCACCAATTGATCAACTCCGCCCGCGTTGCCTTCTAGAAGAGAGGGAGGGGGGGAGGGTGTATACGCTTACTTTGTTTTGCTTTTTTTCTACCGTGTGCAGAGGTATGCAACTGAAGCCGAGCAGAGCCAAACGGAAGCAAGCAACGCGATGGGAACACTCACGCACGCACGGACGCACGTGTGTACACGCACGCACAAGGGCCCCTTTTCCGATGGATGTGTGAAGTGGACTGAAAACTCCCAAATCGTAGCAAAGCACCGGAGCAAGGCGAGAATCGTCCTCCTGCCACCCCACCCTCCCTAGCGCCTGTTACTGTGGTGTGCGCGCGCGGGGGTGAGTTGATGATCTCACCCACCCCGATGACGGACGGGATGATGCATGCACACAGCCAGCGCACCGTGAACCGCGGAGAGAGCGTCTAACCAAAAACAAAGAGAGCGAAAGAGCGCGAGCGAGTGCACAGTGGGGCGTTGTCGGTGTGTGTGTGGTCATAATTGTGGGGCCGGGAGGGTGCAATCACGAGTTTAAAATGCGCATTTGAGAAGAAAATATTAAGCGACGTTACCAGAGACCTCCTAAACGAATCGTACAACGCGTTTGAGGTGATTGTACTGCTTTGGAAGAGAAATGGCCCTTGTGTATTGCAGCATCCCAGTGTGCTGTTGGATATTGCAAAAGAGAGCCGAAACGAGCAAATAAACGGGCGAGAGAGACCACAGTTGTGAGCAAAACAGCGGCAGAGAGAGAAAGAGAGACAGCGACGTTCCCTTTTCAAACGCTAGGTACAGAAGGGTAGCTAGCGGAAACACATGTGTGCACGGCGCTCAAAACACACCCCCCCCCCCCGTCCCCCCTCTCCCTCAAGCTTCCTCCATGCACAGTCATCCATACAAAAGAACGGGGGGGGGGGGGGGGGGGGGGGGTTGAAATGACCGCGCGGAGAGTGGGCAGAAGGCGTATACAGACGGCGCACGATGACGCGCGTTGGCGGTGGACTCGGTTGCGAAGGTAACAACCGGGCGACGGGTGACACACACTACCATCACACACACACACACACAAACACACACACACACAAACACATGCACACCGACGTTGCATTTCAGTCACACTCATGGGTCGGGAAACGCCTCCGCACGGCGAAATCCTGGCCCGGAAAGTGGGGGTGGATGACTTACTCACCCCTTCCCAAATAGACGGACAGAACTTTTGCCCATTTGAAGGTGTTGTTTTGGGGTCCAAGTGTTCAAGCTTTACCATGGCCCAGATGGCTTAAAGAACGCACAACGTCACAGATGTAGTAGCACCACCTACTCACCACCCATCAACCGGTCCGGTACCGGGTCCAGACCTTCCGTCCGTGGCACTGTAATCGCTGCTGGCGGACCCTGGCTTCGTACTCTGGCTTCACTTTCGCTGTCCTCGGTGCGACTGCTGTCTCGTTCGTACGCGGCCCTGGTGCTTCCCGCTCTGCAGGCGCACACACACACGCACACACTCATACACCCTGTGGCCGGACAGGGAGTATCAAAAATGTAAACAAAAGAAATGCACGCTCTACCTCCCCCAGAAACCACCTTACCCACTGGGCGGTGCACCAGTCGTAACTGTCAATACAGTGCGCCGGCGTTTTGATGTTTGTGGTGTGCGCGCTTCGTGTGTGCGTGTGTGTTGGTGCTATAACGCACAACAACAAAATATTCAAACTACTTAGCAACATAAAAGAAGGGTTTTCTCCATTTTCTAACACCATTTCCCAGCGATTAGAATGATATTTACGATCGACAGGCTAATTACAATTTATTTCAGAAAAAGAGAAACGTCTAAACAATACATTCTGCTTATTACTTCCCGTTTTCCCTTACTGCGTCTATTTCTGCTTCATCGCTGCCTTCAGTTTGCTGGCGAGCATTTTCTTCTGCGCTACCGAGCCCTTGCCCTTCTTCAGACTAACATTGCTCTTCTTGCCCTTCGCGTGCGCAACCTTGCCGTGGAATTTGGCTCCCGCACCGCCACCAGTGCTGTTCGCTTTGCCTTCCCCCGCTGGTGCAGCGGCCGTATTCGCGCCCGGGCTGGCGGGCAGCCGGTTTCGCGGCACCACGTGTCCCTTCTTGTTGACCTTCACGTTGGTGCGCGTCGTGTCCACCTTTTCCACCCGAATCAGCCGACCGTTCAGCGATTCCTGGTTCAGCTTGAGGGCTTTCATGATGGAGACGCCCTTCTTGAAGCACACGTACGCCACGTACTTGTCCCCGATCTGCCGGACGTATTCGATCGGCCCGACGCGGCTGAAGAATTCGTGCAGATCGTTATCGGTTGTGCCTGCGTAGGAAATGGGAGAATATTTTGGGTTAGGTTTCGTGTGTGCTGTTACTTCTTCTCCTTTCCATCGGAACGCCACATTACCTCTGGCGATATTTCCCACGAAGACGGTCGCTTTCGCGTCGCCAATCTGCTTCTTGTCAGCCGGACACACGCGGATGCGATTGTTGCTCACCATTTCCCCGTCCAGCTGACAGGCCTGTTCCATTTCCTCCTTGGAGTTGTAAACTACGTACGCGTTCAGGGAAGGCACTTTTGACAGCACTTTCTTGTTGAACATTTTCAAACCCGTATTCGTCCGAAGACGAATCGTCTGTATGGTGCCGTACTTGCTGAACATGACTCGCAGATCCTTCTGCTTGATCGTTTTGGGAAGGTTGCCAACAAAGATGGTATATTCCTTTCCTTCCGAATGCGTGGTGTATAAAAGAAGAAAATATCGGTTTAAAATAACGAAACGAAATGAAAGCTTTGGATTCGGAATGATCATCATGCTCGCTTGGACATACCTCTTGGCTTTTGTTTTGCTTCCTGTTTAACCTCCTTTACCTTCGGGGCCTTAGCTTTTGATTTCGCTTTTCCCTCGCCATTGGCAACAACGGCCTCGTCGTTCTCAACGTCCTCCTCTTCCTCATTTGCCTCGTTCTCCACAGCAGCGTCCATCTCTTGCTCTGGGGCTAGTTCCTCTTCCTTCGATTCTGTTTCCAGCTTGGCCTTCTTTTCCTTCTTTAGTTTCCGCTTTTCGTGCGTCTGTTCCTCGATTGCATTTTTGTTTAACTTTGCGACTTTCTTTGCCTTGAGGGGCTTTTTCTCTGCTGTAAGTTTCATTATTAGATTTTTTAAGTTTATTTCACCAAGATGCTACCAAAACAGAACCAACTGAACCGCATGTTGTTAACCGGCTGTCACCACAGTACACCGAACAAGTGCAGGGTTGACCAGCTCATTTTGCGACATGTGCTGCATATTTTGACCGCTACGTATTGGCGAAATTAAAAATCCTCGTCCAATTAGACCATTTTGACCTTATTTGACGAGTTGGATGGTCTATAAATTCGATATAACTTAACGGATTTTTACACCAAAATGGATGTATGAAAGATCGTATTGCTGTTGTGAAAATTAATTTAGGGCAGTGAAAATTATTCGCAATTATCACAATAAATTTCGTGAGCACAGTACAAATCGCAAAATTATTTGGTAAACCCTGTAAACCCACGCGGTTTGATCCGTTGACAGCTCGTTTTCGCCCCACAGTTTTTGCCTGACATGTACGGGTTTTCAGGGCTGCTTTGAAATTTGCTACAGTGATGTACTCTTTGGAGAGCACTCACGACTCCGTTCCGACTCCGACTATTATTAGTCGGATTCCAACTCCGGAAAAATCCGAACCACTAGTTCCCTCCGGAGTCGGAGTCGTCCGGAGTCATTCGGAGTGAGACTTCACTTTCCCCGTGTACTTCGTATGCAGGGCTTTATTTCGAAGGCCAACTCCGGCCGACTCCGGACGACTTCGATTCCAACCGATTCCTGACGACTCCTACGAATCCGAACGACTCTGGACGACTCTGGACGATTCCGAATGACTCCGAACGACTCCGCATGACTCCGAATCCTAACGACTCCAGCCAACTCTGAATGACTCCGGACGGCTCTCGATGACACCGACTTCGAAAGACTCCGGACGACTTCGGCAATTCGGGACTATTCCAAATTACTCTGGCAAAAAGAAAAAGAAACTCCAGAAAGTTGGCAAACATATAGAGTAGATTCCGAAATTATCGGAGTTGGATCGGACTCGATTCCAGATTTATACCAACTTTAGGCAGCGGTCTAATCTTGTTGCTGGCAAAATGTATGGATTTTGACCGTAAGCATTGTAATCGGGTGTATGAAATGACACAACAGCAGTGTGTGTTTTGTTGACATCCGCTAAGTTTGGAATTTTTGCATTTATAATACATTTTTTGGTGTATATTTTATTTTTTCAACACTTTATTCAACAAGTGAATGATAAAACATAAACTCTGAGCTGTTAATTGGTTAATTTTCGACGCTAAACAATGTCAAAGTGAAATGTTGCCAGCATTCATACCGTGTGTTTACATTAGCCCTCTCGAACCTTTCGACACAGAGCTACTGGATACCCGCAAGTGATGGAAAACCCATCGTACCCTCATCTCCATATAATTTTGACAGGAGTTCGATGGGTTCGCTACTGGCGATTGGCATGTGTAAACAGGGGGTAGACCACCTCAGCGATACGTTTCCGAGCAACAATGTTGAGCGCAACAACATTAGACCGCTACCTTAAGCAGCGGTCAGAACCTCGCTGCATGCGATTTTGCCGCAAGCTTTTGAATGGGATTTGACGTTAATGACAGCACTTGCGAATCTGCCGCATGCGGCGATGCGGCAAAATCAAAATCTTTTGATTTTGTTGCATCTCCGCATACGATTTTATTTCAGATGTCAAATGTCTAAAATCATATCAATTAATGATTATCTTTAAAAAGGAACAACACAATATCATTATAACACCTTGAAAAGCTAGAAAATTGAGAAAACTCTTTTCTTGCCGCATGCGGCAAAATCGCATGCGGCGAGGTTCTGACCATTACCTTGCCCATCATTAATTTGCTGGATCTCTTGGAATGTGGATTTTTTTAATTAAATTTTAAAATGCTCAAGAAACATAGAATTAAAACGGTCCGTTCCTTTTCAACACAAGAACCAATTGATTGTTTGTGTCTCATCATTATGTACCCTTATATTGCAAAGAATAAACCCGAGCTTATTAAGAAAAATCGCACGACCTCGCCCGAATTAACAGTGTAGCTGGAAACCGACGTCCGAACAAACGTCATATAGGCAGATTTTGTTTCTTGGGACACTTTTGCTATACACACCTTGTGCCAGAGGATGCCGCGACATAAACAAATTCCACCTACCTTGGCAGGCGTAATCGAGGTGCGAAGTTTTCGTGAACAATTGTTCGCGTATGTAGGAAATCCCCAGAGTCCCCAGAGTGGCAAACAGTGTGCGGGAAGAAGCGAACAATGAACTCCTCCACATCCTCCGGCGGTGAAAAGCCGGACAACGTGCCGGCCAGAAAGCGCCAGAATCGGCAAGCCGTGCTGGGAATGCTGAAAAAGGTGGACATCAAAAACAAGGGCTTGAAACGATTCTTCTACTTCACGTACGAGGCAGACCCGTCGGCCGCCAAACAGGAGCAGGTGAAAAAGCTCTACTTCAGCAATGGCGAAATCTGCGAGGGAGATGAATACTTTCTCCAGCACAGTAAGTATTGGCACACACCTAAACACTCACGCGCAAACACACACACACACGGGCGCACACTCAGCTAATCGTCATTCCCTGTCTGGCCTGCTTCGTTTGTAGTGAAAAAGAGCGTGTTTGTGAGCAACATTCCGGGCGGTACGAAAAAGTCCGAGCTGTACCAGCTGTTCCAGCGCTACGGGATGGTGCTCTCGATTGAGCTGCGAACCCGCGGCGGTCGGAACATAGTGGGCCGCCAGCCACAGTATCCGTTCGAGACGGGCCCATACCTGTGCAGTACGATCGAGTTTGACTCACCGGAAAGTGCCAAGAATGCGTGCGAGGTGAAAACCGAAAGCACCTACAGCGCCAAACCGATTATGAACCCGTCCCTGTTGGGTAAGTTTTTAGTGGCCACCGCGGTTGGGGTTGATTGTGCTAAGAACCTTTTTGGCTCTGTCTCTTCCCAACATAGGGACGGAAAACTGTGTGTATGTTGAGAACGTACCGGCAGCAACGACGCGCCAGCAGCTGTGGCAGCACTTCAAGATGTTTGGCCCGATCCGTTCGATACGGATGGAGTTTCCCGACGGCACGCTGGTACTGACGGATGCCGAGTACGCACAGCTGCGATCGGTCAACTGTCACATTCGGTTCCGGCGAAGAGCGGAGGCACGGGCTGCAGCGAAGGGCCTAAACCGTAGCACCTTCAAGGAGCGTCAAATCTCCGTACAGATGGCATATCAAAAGTACTGTAATCCGGATGGTGAGTGCAGAAAACGAGGCAAGAGGCCGCAGGAATACGTTCGATAACGTCCGGGATCTTTCTTTCCTCTCCCTACCCTTCGCAGAGCTGTCGAACAATGCGCTGCGAATCTTCTTTCAACCGTTCGGCGACGTGGTTGCCCTCGATCAAATTCCCCATCAACGGGCGGGGTACGTCTGCTTCAAGCTGCCGATCCCGGCCGACCTGCTCAAGCGGGCCAACCAGCAAACGTTCCGCCGGCGGCGCGTAACGATCGAGAAGCTGGAGCTGCCGGGCATACCGAAGGAGGGCAAATCGGTGGCCAAGGCGGCGCTGGGCAATGGGAAGAACGGGCGCGAAGGGACGAACCCCCCGGGCAACGGTAGCAGCGGCAGCAGCAACACGACCAACAGCAACCGGGGAGGGTCGGCGACCACCACCACAGGTGCTTCCAGCAAGGGTGCTCCCACGAACCACGCCATTCAGATCAAGCTCGGTCGCAAAATCGCACGCAAAGCGCTCCCTCCGGCGGGCCGCAAACCGCTGGCCAAACGGGTAAGCGGCGATCTGGCCAAAGCGGAACCCGGCGGCGGCAAGCCGGGCAGCAAAACGGCAGCGAACGCCGAGAATGCGAAGGAAAACCGGGCCACATCGTAGGCCGCGAATGCGCACCCCCCACCTGGAAGTTGATCCGCCTCGAATAGTGTAATAAAAAGTTTTTATTTTAATTCACATACACACTTTTGATTGGGGTGGAAAAAGATTACTGCATATATGATACAAAATAGAAAGGCAGGGAGGGATGTGAGGGGCGAGTGTGGCCACTCTCTACTTCTTCCACGTGCGCTCCAGCTGCTCGGAGATGGCTTCCAGAAAGTCCTGCGTGTTCAGGTACATGCTGTCCTTGAGGTTGCGCGAGCCGTGAATGCACAGGGCCAGATCCTTGGTCATCTTGCCCGACTCCACCGTGTCGACGCAGGCCTTCTCGAGCGCCTTCGAGAAGCGGGCCAGTTCGGGCGTGTTGTCCAGCTTCGCACGGTGCTCCAAGCCGCGCGTCCACGCGAAGATCGAAGCGATCGGATTGGTGGAAGTGGGGCGTCCCTTTTGATGCTCGCTGGAGAGAAACCGACAGAGGAGAAAGGACGTTATACAGCGGCTGCTATGGCTATGCTGCGGAAGCTGCCAACGGCTTACCGGTAGTGGCGGGTGACCGTTCCGTGTGCGGCTTCCGATTCGACCGTTTTGCCGTCCGGGCACACCAGCACGGACGTCATGAGACCGAGCGAACCGTAACCCTGGGCGACGATGTCCGACTGCACGTCGCCGTCGTAGTTCTTGCAGGCCCACACGAACTCGCCGGACGATTTCAGCGCTTGCGCGACCATATCATCGATCAGCCGGTGCTCGTACCAGATCTTGGCCTCCTCGAACTGCTTCTTGTAGTCTCTGCACGGTCAACCGCGATGCCAAGCAATGGGAAAAAGAGAACTTCATTACTAAAGCAACAACTCAACAGCCGCTGATGCTTTCCATACTTCTCATAAATCTCCTGGAAAATGTCCTTGAACCGACCGTCGTAGCGCTTCAGGATCGTGTTTTTGGTGGAAAGGTACAGCGGCCACCGCTTGCCCAGCGCCACCTGGAACGACGAGTGCGCGAACGCGCTGATCGACTCGTCCGTGTTGTACATGGCCAGCGCCACACCGGGCGAGGTGTACTTGTACAGCTGGATCTCCTCCACCGTGCCGTCCTCGCCGGTGTACACCATCTTGACCGTGCCGGGCTTGCGCACCACGTAGTCCTGCGCCTTGTACTGGTCGCCGTGCGCGTGACGCCCGATCACGATCGGCTTCGTCCAGCCGGGCACGATGCGGGGAATGTTGTTGCAGATGATCGGCTCGCGGAACACCGTGCCGCCGAGAATGTTACGGATCGTGCCGTTCGGGCTCAGCCACATCTTCTTCAGCTTGAACTCCTCGACGCGCTGCTCGTCCGGCGTGATCGTCGCACACTTGATGCCGACGTTATGCTTCAGCATAGCGTGGGCGGCATCGATCGTGACCTGATCGTTCGTTTGGTCGCGATAGGGAAGTCCGAGATCGTAGTAAAGTGCTTCGACCTGTCCGGGGGAGGGATGGAGAGGGGGGTTTGTTGAGATAGCAATGAACCAAAAAGAAGAAGATATTATAATTTGCTTCCTCCCGTTTTTGAGCGTGATGATCGTACAAACCTTAACATAAGGGAAGATCAGCTTATCCTTGATGAACTGCCAGATGATGCGGGTCATCTCATCACCGTCCATCTCCACTATAGGCTTTACGGCCTGAATACGGGTGTCGGAGCCTACAAAAAATGAAGAAAAGAAGAAAATCACTGCCAATAATACACCAATGGATCCATCATCCGGCAATGGGAAATAGTTTCAAGGCCACCCATTTGGGGCAGTGTGTAATGCCTTATCACTTGGAGGCAAAGCAACACACACGCACACACACACATCACGAGAAGGATGCACCGCAATGCAATTCGAGCAGGCGATGCAAAAAATATCAGATTATCAAATCGTGATTGTGCAGCCACGAACGACCTTTGAAACTGTTTTGATTTTAGCTGCCAGCCCGCTAGTCAAATAAGTGGGGCTTGTGAGCCCCAATGCCGGTGTTGGGGGAAAGAGATCATGGCGTAACATCCGCCATTACGAAAGAGTGCACATTTAAAGCATTTTCTTGTAAGAAGCTGTGGGCACGTGGCAAAACCCGAACTCCAGACAGAGCGAAGGTCAGTGGCTAACAAAAATGGGTCAGGGTCGTGCGCGCCTTCCATTGCTGGACACGATTATGGCGGAGTGCAATTGCAACGGCAGCGCAAGCATGCATTTTTCTCCACGCGGAGAGTCGCTCGCGCATGCACGCAGCGAAGAAGCGCACGAGGTCTACCCGATACGTGCCGAAAAGGGGTGCGTTAGCGTGAGTGGGAAACAACTATACTTACTGCGTGCGCGCGACGGCACCATGGTAACGGCAGGCAGGATCGTCCGAGTTGAGCTACCCTGCACCGGAAGCGTTTTGCAGAAGCGGGCGAGAAGACGGGCCATGTTGGTGCGGTTTTTATTACACGATTTGCACTAAAATGTTCTGCAATAAAAAGAGAAAGAGCGAGTGAGTGGGGGAGAGAAATACACACAAAGAGAGAGAAAAACATAAACAATCATTTGACAATGGAAAGAAGCTACGCGGAGGAATTTGACCCAACCAAAAATCCAACGTCACAGAAAGCATTATCAGTGCCGTCGGTTCATCCACCTGATAAGGGGTGAGTATTTTTAGGGGGGTGAACAACACTGAGACACACATAGCGGCTACAATAAGGTAGCACCGTTGCGTGGCGTGGTTGCTTTTCCCGGTTTGCAGGGGAAAACCGGCAAGCCCTGCTTCCTCGGGGAAAGCAACTTTGACAGAAGGTGCCGAACAAAAAGGTAAACAAACCGCAGGCTAACTCACACACAGAGTTGGTGAACGTTCGGAACACGGAATGGTGCGTGCGTATCGGTTGGCTCGTTACGTTTCCTTTGCAACCGGAACCGGCAAGTGAAGTGAAGCAAGATTCGCACACGAGAAGTGCTACACGGGGTACAGTCCGCGGAACCACACAGTCGGACGGACGGACGGGATGTGAACGAACGCGAAGATGACGGTGCTACTGCCACGCTGGTCACGAACAGAGTGGGGCACACTGGTCCACGGAGAGCCATATGGCCGCGCGGCACTCTCCGCTCGATGATGACGGTGCCGGTACGAGTCGGAGAGCAATCCCGAATGGGAAGAGAAACCCGCTCGTGATAACGAACTCCGCTGCTGCTGGTGCGTGCGTTCCGGTGCGAGAGCGGATCAAGGCGCGCACGGGTGCGTCAAGTTGGCCGAGAGAACGGTGCGTATGTGTGTGTGTGTGTGTACGAGTACGTGTTGGTAGCTGTGTGGTTCTATTTTGTATACGAGACTTAGCGCACGATCCGTAGGCGGCTGCGAACGCACCCGGCCGGCCCACTCGTCCCGATTGCCGCCCTCCCGCCCGCCCGCTGCATCTCAATTAATCCTCCGCCGTGCGCGCCGCGCTTGTGCGCCACTGACATAAACGCATTTGCTTATTATTTTTAGCTCGTCTGCAGCGTCCTGCGGACCATGGCAATGGCCGCATTTGCAAATATGTATATGCAAAACCCCGTTTTCGCCCCCCGTGCCGTCTCACCAGGACCCAAGGGTTTTGCAATTTCCAGACAGGAGAAAAGGCAAAGAATGATTCCTCCCCTCGACCACCACACGCGAATTTTAAAATGTGTGCGTGCGCGTGTGTGTGCGCCTGCATCGATCATGTTCCGCGATATTGCATTGTGGTTACATCCAGACACACACAGACAGACCCTGAGAATGTGCAACCAGGATTGGAACTGGTTTGCCGGAGTCGCGCCTTTCCTTTCGTGGGACCTGTTTGAACACCGATCCTGTTCAGGGTTGTCATCACAACGTCTCTAGTACACGTTTTCACCTCTCTTGAGGGAAATTTTCGTGAGAGTTCAACCATGAAGCACTGCTGCACCCAAGGACCGTTAATGTGGCGTCCCGCACTGTGACCTGGCAGATGAAATTCACCAAGCATTCAGCACAAACCCGACCTGTGTGACCCGCTTCCCTCTTGCGAAAATCGGTTATAAGATACTGCTTTTGCAGCTTATTTTTAGCAAATGTCGCACGCATAGAATCGCTTTTATTATAAACATTTCCTGCTTTCTCTTTAACCCCGGCGTATGCTGGCGTGTGTGTGTGATACATTTACCTTAGTGCGCGCGTGTGAGGGGGGCTCGTGGCCTCTCTGGCGGATCGCAGTTTGCCAATCCGTCGAACGCATCCAACGTGACCGGAATGTGTTGTGCTGAAAACGGGGGGTGGGTTCTGATCGCACGGGGGCTCGCCGTCGTCATCGAGCTGCTTTTCGACTTTTGTACAGGACCGTTCCGGATGGGTTGGGAGCACGGGAACGGCGCGGGAGTAGCGCGTTCGTTCAATGGTCTGGAATCGGTGGATGTGGCTGCTTTCAAGGCCGGCCAGTTGTGCGTGTTTCGTTCGTTGCGTTGCGCTGCGACGCAGTTCGGATTAAAAGTCAGTGCCTGTGTGGGGAAGGATGTCCTTTTCGGGGTTCTTTTTTGCGTTCTATGGGGTATTATCACTTTTGAATGAGTTGGAAATAGCAGATAGGCGGCAGCATTTTACGAGGGAATCTGAAGAAGTCACGCTTGCTTCGATGGAATCCATAGTAATGCAGCAACTGTGGTCCTTTGCGAGCAATCGCTGTCTCCATCCATATGGTGCAGATGCCATCCACCGCCAGGCAGCCGTCAGACAGAGCAGAGCAGAGAGATAAGATTGTGGCCGTGACCGAATGGTTGATTTGTTTAAAAGCGACGAGGGTCGTCTATCAAAGGCCCGCACTTGCGTTTTGCTGCACGTACACACACTCTCTCTCTTTCTCCCACTGGGTGTGTAGAAATGGCCCCCTGCGTTTCTGGAGATGGATTTTTCCACCAGCCTGCTATGCTATTCACAATCGGTGCGTTATTTACTTGTGAGCATGGAAACCGCCCGCCCGAGGGGGAAGGGAAGAAAATCAATAATAGTCAATGTAAGTCCATCCTTCCCGTCAATTTCATTCGGAGGAAAACGTTAAGTGACGATAATGAGTGATAAACGAACATGATTGTTTTACGGGGGGAGTGGATGCTTGAACCATCTTTCGAGCGCCTCTCTTATCGTCGTATGTCGCTGGACAATGAGAATTAAGGGAAGGGAAAGTTTTCGGTTAATATTACAGGGTTTCCAGGGTTTCTCATAGTTGTGGGACACTTGCTCGACTCTTTCTTATAGGAAATAAACTTCGTATGTTGGAAATTGGACTCTATGGCACCCTTTTTGGACAGGCTGGTAGGATAGGCTCGTTCTTATTAGAATTATCCAACAAGGTTGCTTTAGAGTCCAATTCACATTACATTAAGCTCATTTCACGTAGGAAAGAGTCAATAAAGGTCCCACAGCTATGAGAATTCCTGGAAAACCCTGTATAGAGCATCACGGTGAGAAGAACGTTATAAATCATTTTAAAAAGAATTTTAATTCTATGTTTAAGAAATTGCAAACGGTCTCGATCAAATCAGTATCATTAATATTTTGCACTTTTATCTTTGTTTTTAGGTTCAATGAACTTTATTGCTAGAGCGATAGCATCAGCATCCATTTCAGACATACCCAAATGTCGCCCACCATTTCGGATGTCTTGCCTTCTTTCCCCGACAAACACTTGTTGCTGTTGCACTAGATAACAGCAGTAGGCCGTGGTGCCGAACGAAGCCGTACATGTAGCCGTGTCAGAGGAACAACACTCAAACTCCCTAGTACAAGAGCACATCAGCACCAGGGGGGGTTGTGCCTAGCTGCGCGACCTGTCCAAAACGGTATAAATGTCATCACAAGATAGCATTGTTGTTCCTTTTGCTCGTACAGCGTTTAGATCGTCTTATCGTTTGTCTTAATTATTTTGCACAAAAGTAAACCACCCACCGAACCAACGGTTACTTAATAACCTCTGCGTTTGAACAATTGAACCCAAGCGAGCAACGAGCATTCCCAACTTGGCAGGGGGGCGGGTGACTTGCTAATGATAAGAAGCAATCGTTTTGGGTTCCCCTGCTTTAACATACTGCACTGCTTGACCAATTGTGAGTGATGATAACTAACACTTTTGTTAGAACAGTTTTGATAACGTTCGTTCGCGCTTTTTGTTTTGTTTTTGCGCGCACGCCAAGCGCTCTTTTGCGTAACCTGCGCGTGTGCTGCCGCCGGCGCAGTGTTTGTTTGTTTTTGTTTTGGAGCAAAGTTTATCCACCCTTCAGTACCCGGACCACTCCACCCATACGCCCGGGGTGTAACACAATTAACATGTAAAAGTTCATACAATCCCCCCCTCCCCCCCATAAGCATAAAGTTTGCCAAACAATGCTTATCAAGGTGATAAACCCGTCAACCAACAACGACGACGGTTCGTTTCGCGCTAAAGCCGCTCGACGGTTGTTGCTCGATCATATGGTGATGGAAGGGCTTAAATATCGTTTCGGAGGGGTTGATAACGCTGGCAATATCACACCACGGGTTGTTGCACGGGGCAGGGAAATGTGCATTGCAATCAATTTCTTTCCTTTTATTGCTCGTTTTAGGTACGGTTGTGGCTTCGCACAACGCTCTGGAGCACAGTTTGATATCGATGAGAGGTTATGAACGGGATGAAAGAAGGAGGAGAGAGGCGAATCAATTCTGCCACAATGCTGACGTAAAAGCATGCGAATTAGTTCTATTCATAGATGAGCTGCTGATGCACACAACAACGCTTGAGAATTATGGTCGTATGGCCGTTCTGGAGGGACCGGAAAGCAATCCGACAGCCCCAAGGCGAACCAGCTGCTAATCACACGCTGCTCCAAATTGGCCTATTTTTTACTGTTTACTTTTTAATCAACAGACAAACAAATATGCAGCATTCAACGAGAGGGAAAGGCACGGAGGTTTGCAAAATGCTATTGCCAAGAATTGGTGATTAGTGAATTGGCCATGTCGCAAACGTTATCGCGCGTTTGGTGACCTTTTCCTGCATTGCTCCTGCTGGAACCAGTTTTTTTAAATAATATTCTCGGTTTGGCATTTTGTTTCCACATTCTGGTTAGCACTGTACAGTTTTCCCGGGTTTGTTTTTTGTTAGACGATCGTTGGGGTGTGCACGATCTTCTTGTTCGCGCTAAATGCCGGCATTCGCCGGTTCTCATCCCCTAAATGCCGCGTAAATAAAACATGCCTAAACACACACACACACACATACAGCCACTGTTCCCAGGTCGTTGCTTCCCGTTTGATATGCGGTCGGGGCAGGTTCAAACGGGGGTGGTGTGTGTGTGTGCCTGGGTCGGGGTTGCGTCCAAAACAGAATTAAATAAGACGCAATTTCATCTGTCTCGGGGCTCGGGTGCGCGTATCGCAAAATTGTTGGGTGTGTCTTCTCCTATGCGTGTGTTAGAAGGGGCCGTAGTTATCGTAGATGATTAGATGCTGACTTTACACTTGCTACACTTGCTTTTAAAATAGGGCAAAAGAGAGCAATTCACCATATCTTGTGGGATTTTGTGAGGTTTTTTAAAGATGAAGATCGTTCTTCACTGCTTTTGTTTAAATAACTTATCTCCTGCTTAGGATGATTAGACCAACTCTGTACAGTGAAGCTGTAATTTAGAAGCGCTACATACATGGCACAGTTATTAAACTCCTCTTTTCATGTGAGTTTTTTTTAATGTGTTTTTTTGTTTTATTATTATTTCAGAGTTGATCAATTGCCAATTCTGTATGGATGATCATGTTGAGGTAATTATTTTTAAATTATTATTATTCATTTAATTTAGTTTATTTTCTTATTAATTATTGTATGTTTTTAATTATTATTTTTTTCTTATAAATTTCTTCTTTTTTCTTATTATTCTTATATTTATATATCGCATTACAACATGTGCGGTAAATGACAGTTGTATAATAGGACGTCATCAAAAGCCACGAGCCACGTAATGGTCACGAGGAGGCGCCGGGGATTCAGGCGGGAATCGATCCCGAGCTGGACTTCCTTGAAGGCAAAGGGTTTGGCCATCCTCCAGGTTCATCCTAAGCATCTTGTACGTACTTTAGAACGCATGAATTATGTTTCTATTTTGCTCTCAATCATTTGCCATAGGTAGACGTGTTTGCTTGTTTCCATCAAAGATCAGTTAAACACAAGATCTTAAGTGTTTTGTTCAAGTTAGTTATGTTTTTATACACGTTTTTCTTCGTTTTTATTCAAATTTTCGATGAAAAAAGAATGTTTTAGTCTTATTAATATTTAAGCTTCAAAGCGCAGCTTCGCCGGTTGCCGTTCCCTGCCCTGAAACTGGTGTGATGTCGGAGTAGTAGCACCAAAACATGCAAAAAATAACATTTTTTATGCAAACCCGTGGGTTTAGAAGCGAGGCACGGGAATGATGTCTTCTCCACCTCCTGTTTTACCACCCCTTTTTGTCTCCTGACCTCACCGCACAGTCAGCTTAATCGACGGAGGGACCGCGGGTTATTAACTGGATGAGAGCAACCGTGAACGTGATCTCACAACTCCCCCTGCCTCCCATCAAAAAGGGTGTCGGATGTGCAGCGAGAAAGGAAGCACAATGCATCTCCTGCACTGTCACCCACCCACCCCTGTTATGTGGTCCTGTCCTCTTGCTAACCGGCCGGCTTATTGTACGTGTGTGTGGATCTCTCTCGTATCACAACACACAACAGCTCAGAGAGTCCAACCGGCTCGCACACTCTCTCTCTCTCTTTCTCTTCGTGGTTCGGTTCGCGATTTCGTTGCGCTGCCGCTCGGGACAGATCCGGTCCCTGGCCGGCCGGCAGCACAGGCCAGTCCGTCGTCGCCGTCTCTCGCGAGCTGTTGTCATTTACACCGTCGTGCGCAACCGTCCAAACGCGCGCGTGCGGACCGCTATTCTTGTGTGTGTCGACGGGCCCCGCCGGTCGTGCTCTGGGTCGTTTACAGGCCATCGTTAGTGAAGTGCTGTGTGTTCGCGCGTGCTGCTGCTGCTGTTATTGCCCTTATCGTTGCTGCTGTTCTTGTTTCTGTTTTTGGTTTGTCGCGCCTGTGTGCGCTCTTCTGCTGCGCGATCTTTACCGGTTGCGATCCGGTGCGTGGATGTGTGCGTTTCACCGGCGCAAGAGTGCGTGTGCGTGACACGCAATTTTATCATTGCAATTTTTTGTTTTAATCGACACATTGCTGTGTTTGCTGGTTTGTTTTCATAGAGAATAGTGTAAAAGTGTTAACATCCGTCCCATCATTACTAAGAGTCCTCATTACAAGAGTACTTTAGTTGACATTGAATAGTGCATAGAGTGCATCAAGATCACCCCGACCGAAAGTGTCTTTAATCGCTACTGAACTAAACAAAAAGAAGAGAGAGAGAGAGACCAGCGAAGGTGCGACTGCATTGCATTATCATATTTGCCACGTTGTTTTTCGTGCCAGATTGATAACTGCGGGCGCACAGCGGAATATTGCCAATCGAAGACAGCGAGGGTGAAAGCCGCCGGGCAGAAGGAGTGGACGTGGGTGCGGGAGGACGGGAGGACGACTGTAAGTGACTGCACCGCACCACCACCCAACGCACACTATGACGCGCGGTGTGCTACGGCTGTGCTGCCAGCTGCAGGGAGATGCACTGCTGCAACTGACGAAACCGGTGCATCCGCTGCGATTGTTCTCAGGTTTGGCATTAGACACTTTCCTGGCATTAGATACTTTCCTTCTGGCTAAGAGGGAGGGCAGGATGAGATGAAATTGTTAATGTTTCTTGGTTAAAATGTTTGCTTTTAGGAAGCGTTAAGCTACTGCAGAAGGATGGCAAACCGGCGACGGCAGTGAAAGGCGTTCCGTACCAGAATCTGGTCATCGGTGTGCCGAAGGAGAGATGGGCCAACGAAAAGCGGTAAGAAGAAGTAATTTAATCCAGGCAAGGGCTGATGTAAGATAAGAAATATTAATATCGAAATAGCATCTTATTGTTAATTAATATCGAAATACCATTAACGCATTGGTTTGAATCCCATCCTGACTTGTGTCCACCTGTATCAAGGACGATCGGTGGTTTCGTGGTACAAATATGTCTATGAAACATATAAGAAAAATAAGAAGATTGTTTTAAGCAAAAAAATCGAGCTTATCAGCATCTCGTAGCATAGTGTAAGCTAAATCTTTATTTCTTTAGATAACCGTTTATGCCTTTATCTTGCTCGTACCGCTTGTAATCAGTTACAGCCTCAAGTGCATTTCATAACCCATAGAATGCATGCATGGGATGGTGGAGATTCCATATCACTTTCTTTGCAATTTAAAATGTATTTAAATAATTTGAAAAATTTATATTATTAATAATATAATAATTATTATTATCTGTCATTAGCGATAGTTATAATCGGCTATTATAACCGACTTATAATTGATATTGGCATTACGGATGTATTGAACGAACCTTTTGTGAAGTTATTGTACTTTTTAGAATGTATGAATTATTTAAAATAACATTTTTTTCAATTTTAATTTTTTTACATTATTTGTTATAAAGTAGCACTTAAAAATTACCTGAAATATGAAAGTTCTACTATAAAACATTTAGTAGATATGAAAATTCTACTATAAAAACATTTAGTAGATTTTATAGCAAAACTGCTAGTACTTTACGTACCTTTTGGGATTATTGTTCAACAAAAATTCTAAAATTGGGTTTGAAATTGTATGAATGTATGTTGCCATTGTGAACCAACACAGAAATGCGTCTAAATATTTCAAAGTTTATTTTGCAATTTACATATTAACCAATGGTTATTTTTCCCTGTCTTTATCCTGTTATCCTCCAGAGTATCCGTTACACCGGTTGTCGCCGGCACACTGGTCAAGAAAGGGTTCAAGGTGCAGGTGGAAAGTGGCGCTGGTTTGAATGCAAAGTTCCGCGACGCCGACTATGAAGCGGCCGGGGCCAGTATCGTCGACGGTCGCAAAGCGTTCGACACTGGTACGTAAAATTGAAGCGATTCGATTGGGGAATGAATCTAACTTTCTGCTACTTGCGTATACTCCAACCGCGCAGACATTGTGCTGAAAGTACGGCAACCGATCGAGCCCGAAATTCCCCAGCTGCGGGACGCATCGACGCTGATCTCCTTCCTGTATCCGGCCCAAAACAAGGAGCTGATCGATAAGCTGGCACAGCGGAAAATCAATGCATTTGGTAAACAACGTCACGAAGCGCCTTGATAAAAACTGTTCGTGCTAATGAACGCCTTCACTCCTTTGCAGCGATGGATGCGATTCCGCGCATTTCCCGTGCGCAAGTGTTCGACGCACTGTCCTCGATGGCCAACATCTCCGGCTACCGGGCCGTCATCGAGGCGGCCAATCACTTTCCGCGCTTCTTTACCGGCCAGATTACGGCGGCCGGTAAGGTACCGCCGGCCAAGATTCTGGTCATTGGCGGCGGCGTGGCCGGATTGGCCGCGATCGGGCAGGCCCGCGGCATGGGTGCGATCGTGCGCGCGTTCGATACGCGCCCGGTCGTGAAGGAGCAGGTGGAGAGCATGGGCGCCGAGTTTCTGACCATCAACATCAGCGAGGACGGTTCGACGGCGGGCGGCTACAGTAAGGAGATGAGCAAGGAGTTTATCGAGGCGGAGATGGCACTGTTTGCGAAGCAGTGCAAGGAGGTGGACGTGATCATTACGACCGCGCTCATCCCGGGCAAAAAGGCGCCGCTGTAAGTTGCGGGCGAGTTGCGTGCGAGTGTTTGTTGCAAGTTGGAATTTTGAAACCACCGTTTGTGTACAACATTGCACACAGCATGCGCGCAGCGGAACTCTACTAAACACGTGGTTAATCGTTCGTTCTCTCTATCGCTTTCTCTCTTTCCATCAGTCTCATCACGGAGGAAATGGTAAAATCGATGAAGCCCGGCAGCGTGATCGTCGATCTGGCGGCCGAAACCGGCGGCAACGTGCAAACGACCGTCCCGGGCGAGATCAAGGTGGTGCACGATGTGGTGCACGTTGGGCTGACCGACTTCCCGAGCCGGCTGCCGACGCAAAGCTCCACGCTGTACGCGAACAACATCTCCAAGTTTCTCCTCTCGATGGGCGAGAAGGACCACTTCCACATCAATCCCGAGGACGAGGTGGTGCGCGGCAGCATGGTGCTGCAGGGCGGCAACCTAATGTGGCCACCGCCAGTCATTCCCGTGTCGGCCAAGCCACCGCCGGCAGTCGCGGCCAGCAAGCCGGCCGCCATCAAAGCCGAAGCGCTGCCGGCCGACCCGTTCAAGGAGACGCTCCGCAGCAGCCTCATGTATACGGGCGGGCTGGGCACGTTGCTGGGGCTCGGCGCAGTGGCCCCGAATGCCGCCTTCACCACCATGATGACGACGTTCGCAATGTCCGGCATCGTGGGCTACCACACGGTGTGGGGCGTTACGCCCGCCCTCCACTCGCCGCTCATGTCCGTCACGAACGCCATCTCGGGCATAACGGCCGTCGGCGGGCTGCTGCTGATGGGTGGCGGTGTGATGCCGTCCAACACGATCGAAACGCTCGCGGCCAGTGCAGCGCTCATTTCGTTCGTCAACATTTTCGGCGGCTTTCTCGTGACGCAGCGCATGCTGGACATGTTTAAGCGGCCGACGGACCCGCCCGAGCACAACTACCTGTACGGCATCCCGGCCGCCGTGTTCCTGGGCGGGTACGGTGTCGGTGCGCTACAGCAGCTGCCCGAAATCCACCAGATGGCATATCTGGCCTCGAGTCTGTGCTGTATCGGAGCGCTCGTCGGGCTGTCCTCGCAGAAAACGTCCCGGCTGGGCAATGCGCTCGGTATGATGGGCGTTACGGGCGGTATTGCCGCCACCCTCGGGCACATGGCCCCGAGCACGGAGGTGCTGATGCAGATGGGCGGTGTGGCTGGACTGGGCGGACTGCTCGGATCGATCATTGCGAAGCGCATTCAAATTACGGATCTGCCGCAGCTGGTGGCCGCCTTCCACAGCCTGGTTGGTGCCGCCGCAGTGCTGACCTGTGTGGCGACGTACATGCACGATTTCCCCACGCTGGCGACCGACCCGGCGGCCAACGTGCTGAAGACGGCCCTGTTTCTGGGCACGTACATCGGGGGCGTCACGTTTAGTGGATCGCTCGTAGCGTACGGCAAGCTGCAGGGAGTCCTCAACTCGGCCCCACTGCTGCTGCCCGGCCGACACTTCATCAACGGAGGCTTGCTGGCGGGCAATCTGGCCGCTATGGGTGCGTTCTATCTGGAGCCGACGATGGCCGGCGGGCTGGGACTGCTCGGTGCGACGGCCGCCATGTCGACGGCGATGGGCGTCACGCTGACGGCTGCCATCGGTGGCGCCGACATGCCAGTCGTCATCACCGTGCTGAACTCGTACTCCGGATGGGCGCTGTGCGCGGAAGGGTTCATGCTGAACAACAACCTGATGACGATCGTGGGCGCCCTGATCGGTTCGTCCGGTGCCATCCTGTCCTACATCATGTGCAAAGCGATGAACCGGTCGCTGCCGAACGTGATCCTGGGCGGGTACGGTACGACCTCGACGGCCGGCGGCAAGCCGGCAGAAATTGTGGGCACCCACACGGAGGTAAACGTGGACGGCGTGGTGGAGATGATACGCAACTCGAAGAACATCATCATCACGCCCGGGTATGGGCTGTGCGTGGCCAAGGCGCAGTACCCGATCGCGGAGATGGTGAGCTTGTTGAAGGCGCGCGGCAAGAAGGTACGTTTCGGCATCCATCCGGTGGCGGGCCGGATGCCGGGCCAGCTGAACGTGCTGCTGGCGGAGGCGGGCGTCCCGTACGACGACGTGCTCGAGATGGAGGAGATCAACGAAGACTTTGACGAGACTGATCTGGTGCTGGTGATCGGTGCGAACGACACGGTGAACAGTGCTGCCGAGGACGACCCGAACTCGATCATTGCCGGCATGCCGGTGCTGCGCGTCTGGAAGGCGGATCAGGTAAGTGGAGGCACTGGAGCTGTTACCGGCATATTCGTGGGACATCACTAACCTGGTGCTTTTATCTATCTGTAGGTGGTTGTGATGAAGCGTTCGCTTGGCGTCGGTTACGCGGCAGTGGACAACCCGATTTTCTACAAACCGAACACCTCGATGTTGCTCGGTGACGCGAAGAAGACGTGCGACGCCCTGCTGGGCAAGATTAAGGAAGACAACTGAGGGCAGAGTGGGGCCAGAGACGAAATTATTGGGAAAGGGGGATTTTGGGTACTTTACTTCACTAAGCGCCGTTTGCCGACCGAGGCGACAGCAGCAACAGCACAAGCATTTAATTAAGTGAGTGGTAATGTAAGGAAAAACCGTGCGATAACAACCGTGGCCATACAATGTTAAAATTCTATGGTTTATGTAATGTGTAAAATAAAGTGTTTTATGGTGTACATTGATTATTGAAGCGTTGTTGTAGAAGCTAAGCGATGATAGTCTCCCCTAATTCTGTAGTACACAAATGTGCCAGTGTTGGTTACCTTGGCAATCGTACAAGCATGCCACGACCTTGTTTATCGGAAGACATTCGTTCAGTGTCAGTAGCAGTTCAGAGCTGGGAGTGCGCGGTTTCTTTTATGTAAAAACACTTTTAAAGTGAACTCAACAAGCCAAACCGAGAATGGAGCAAAATATCCGAACTAAGGCGCTGTAAGTGATGTTCAGAAACCCTAAAACGCACATTGTGTTCCATCTTTTCCAACTCCTCCCTTGCAGATGGATCAATCCAGGCGTGGTTGAGATGGCTTGCGTCGTTGGTAACGCGGCGGTCGCCATAGCGATGGGTGGCCATATTCTGTTCGTGAACTTGAAAACAACGGCCAAGTCGTACTATTCGGCCGACGGTGTACACTCGGGCAATGGAGTAGCCTGTATCGCAGGCCACAAGCTGTTTCCGATAGTGGCGTTTGCGGAACGATGCACCAATCCCCGCATATTGCTTGTGTCGTATCCGGCCAACACTGTGCTGTCGATTCTTGAAGGAGGTGGGCGATTGTAATTTGCAAAAACGTTCATAAATATGCACGGTGAAGAGTGTGTAATGTTGATCGTCTTTTCAGATCAAACGGAATGTTCCTATACGGCACTTTGTTTTTCCGAGAGTGAGCTACTGGTAGCGCTTACCGGTGTGCCGGACTATTCGCTGGAAGTGTACGCGTGGAGAAGCAAGGAGCTGCTGTGTAAGAAAGCTTCTTCCATATTCTGCGAAGTGCAGCGTTTGATTTGCAGCCCATCGGCAGTGTTTGCCGTGTGTCAGTATGCGCCCCGTAAGCCGGACCTTAAACTCTGGGAGGTGCATGGAAACATCCGCATCAGCCGACTGATTGAACGAACGGTTCACTTGGAGTTGGAAACGGCTGAGCTACCCCTATGTGTGACCTTTCTGATCGATGGGAACCTGGCAGTGGTTACCCAACGGGCAAAAGTGTTCATTGTAAGTTGCCGTGGGCTATCTACTTCAAACACTATTTCTCTGTAACGATCTCCCTCTCTCTCTCTCTCTGCAGATACTAGCATCAACGGGACAGATCAGTCAAACCATATGCAATCCCGAACCTTTGACAACCGATCAGGAGTACATCCCCTATGTGTTCTACTGCAAGGGCGGTCTTTTCGTTAGCGCGCCGGATGGGCAGGTCAACTTCTACAAGAAACAGAAAGGCACCTGGAATCAAATGTGGTCTACCCAGTCGGATGCCTCGTACAGCCTGCTGCTAAGCTATTCCACCGCCGAAGGGCTGTTGGGCATTACGACGGAGGGCTTCATTATGCGCACGGTGCTGGATACGGACGTGCGCAATGTGGAATTTCAAATTGTCAAAGATTTGGACGTGGGATATAGATTTTTTAACAACAGCTTGAATGATGCCCAACAACAGCTGGTTGGAATTAAACCGGCGGCCGGTACGGTCAAGCTTTTGCAGCTTGAGACAGGGGCAGCGGGAGATACAATAACCGTAGGCCGGGTGACATCCATTGCCCATCACCCGGAAATGCCTTTTTTCGTGGTAGGCTCAGACACCGGATATCTACATCTAGTTGCAGTTGATGGTAAGCAGGTGAAGCTTTTCGGACGGTTGTACCTTTCGCGCCATCCGATTGTTTCGGTGGTGTTTGCCATCGCAGATAGTAGATACTTCGGTGCGGTGGATGCAACAAGTCAGATAGCAATTTTAGAGCTGTCCGACGGGTGGCAAATGAACGTACTGCAAGTGTTTGGGGAGTTAGGAAAAGCCAAGCACTTGTTCATGTGGTGCAGCAGTCAGGAGGTTTTGGTTGTGCAACCGCTAGAAACGGAAGACAGCATCAGCTTCAGTTCAATTGAATTTATCGTGAAGCAGCACAGCCTGGAGGAGACGACGAGAACGCAGCTAAAGCTGCCGAAAGATTACTGTCACATAATTCCAAAGTGCGCCGGCACCAATCTGAATTTCTACGCCTATGAAATACGGACCAACGTTATTGATTTGCTGGAGATTACTCGAACGGATGCAGAAATTTACGTTGTGTTGCTCCGAACGATCAAAACTCCACTGGCGGTGTCGCATCTGGAACTGTGCGTAGACGACCGTTACCTGTACGTTTGGTCGATGGATGGCAAGATTGCGCTTTACGAGTGTGCGACAGACCGACTGATTTGTTCCTTAACTTTTGATGCACGATTCAACGGAGGAATCAAGCAGATCTCCTTGGACAGACGTAGCGAGTACGTATCATAATTTGAAAGTGAGTTAGTTCGGAATTTTAAAAATTATTTTGTTTTTCATGTAGGTTTTTAACGGTATTATGCCACAGTGGAATGCTGACGGTTTTGAAGTTGCTGCAACCAATTCCCCAAAGTCCTAATACGATGTCCAATACATCGAAATCGCTACCGTGCGAGGCAGAAAACTCATCTTTGCTCGATGAAACAGTCATTGACGCAGCGGTTCCATGGATAGAGCAAGCAGAAAGGGAACGGTGGGAAGAAAAGGGCAAAATATACGAACCCGAACACGAGGCAATTTTTGCCGAGTTTGGTGAGATAAAGCATCAGCTCAAGGAGCTACTTAATCACAACGAACGAGCTCCTGTGGAGGAGCGGTTCCCTTTGCAGGTGTTTAACTTGAATGCGGAGGCGACGGAAAAGCTCACTCAGGAAGTAAGCTAGCTGCTGGGATGGTTGGAGAAGGGATTAATACTTAACATAGATTTCTTTTGACGTAGGCAAACCATACAAAAGACGAGGAGAAGAAGCGTTTGCAGCAGTTCATCGAATCACAGAAAGATATTAACGAGAAGCTGATTGAAAACTGTTGGATGATAATGACCAAAAAGCCCTGGAAAATCAGGTATGTGTTGGAAAAGGACGTGTTTTGATGTATTTAGACACCGAAACGATAACGATTTTCGTCTGCTCAGACCGATGTTTAAGAAAGCATTTGTAGAAAACTATGCCATTGTGCCAGCTAACGAGTACAGACAACACCTGGAGAAGGTGCGCGTGTATCGGGAGACGGAGCTGAACGCCAGTCACGATGCGCTGTTGCCGTGGAAACCGACGCCTACCTATCAGCTGGAATCGATCCTTAACCGTGATCCCGAGTATGCCAACGAGCTAGACAATCTGGCCCGAGCTTCGTTGGAGAAATCGTACGCCTTGTCCGGTACGACTACGCACCAGTTCTTTCAACCGTACGCGCTGAGATACGACCAGCTCGAGGTGGTCACGTTTGAACAGCTGTACTTTGAGCTTATCTATGGTGATGTAAGTCGTGACCGAGTGTTTCTTTCGTCCCATGTGGCGTCCGATCTAACCGTTTTTTTCTTCCAAAATGTACATTCCCAACAGTTGGAGATTGAAAAGTTACGTACGCTGTTCAACGAAAAATTTGAACAGATCAAAACACTCAAGCACGAGGAGATGGAGCTGGTGTTGAAGCGCAACCGTAGGGCACGGTACGTTCAGCAGGAGTTGGTCTTTCTTGGCAATCTGATGGCCGATCGGAACAAGTTCGAGGTGACGGAAATTGAAGATCCCAAGTATGCGGCAGACGAACGACCAGATACGATCATACACACAGAGGACAGCGAGATTCCGGTGGCACCCTACATCAGTCCGAGCGTGGAACGGCTATTAGAGCTGGAGCGGCAGGAGCGTGAGCGAAGACAGCGCGAACTCCTGGAGGACGATTTCAAGGATCGTGCTCTCGTGACAATGATGGACGGTGTGCTGGAGCATCGGTGGGAGGATGAGATTAAAAAGAGTTTACCGCTTCCCCAATGCTTGGTACTCGAGGGCATGATTTGTGGACAAGAATACAGACTCACGCTTTTGGTTGTGTTTTGCTTGCAGGAAATTGGGAAGGAACCACAGCACTACAACGAAACCGACATACGCGAGGTGAACGAATACGAAGAGCAAAGCAGAGTGTTGCACCAGGAAAGGCTGCGCTACCGAAAGATGCTCCAGGACGAGCTGCACGAGCTGGCGATCAGTCTGGATGAGCAGATCAAACGGTTCAACACCGCGGTGGCGAAGCTGACGCTGCAGAAGATCGTCATCGAGGCGGCCATTCGGCAGGAAGAGATGCGCATTCTTCGCGCCACGCTCTACAATCACGCCCGGCTGGTGTATGATGCGAACGTTGCACGATTGCGGGCCCAGATCGAACAGAACGCCGACTACACCGACCAGCTGACGGAGGTGCTGAACGAATTCCAGGAGAAGGCGGCGGACTACAGGAACACGTACGACACGCTGCGGACGAAGGATCGGCTGCTGGACAAGCAGTTTAAGATTAACTTTTCCGACACGGCCCAGTCGGCACTCGTTGATCAAGCGTACAAGATATTCAAGTAATGTCTGTCGTCCTGGAGATCGCAGATCTTTGGAGATACAGAGTTGGGCCTTAAACTTTACATCTCTTATTTGAATTTCCCCTCCAGACGAAGACCCAAGACGCAGCTACGGTCGATCGTCACCGTGTCGGTGTTTCAGGATATGGCAAAGCGGATCGTGGCGAAGAAGACGCCCGGTACGCACGGCAACCTGCTGCTGCCCAAGGAATGTCAGGACTATCTGGCGCACTGCGAGTCGCTGGATCAACCCTCCAACTGTCCGGCCGGGATGGACAGCAGCCTGTGGCAGACGCTGATCAAAATGCGTCGCATCAAGATCGAGAGTGAGTTTAGGGTGAGTGTCGCGAACTTTCGAAACATTCAAACGTGCTCGTGCTAATCGGACTGGTCTTCCAAAACGTAGCTCAAAAGCTGTGAGCTGATGCTCTCCGACGCGGAAGCAGCCATAGCCGCATTTCAGCGCGAAATTACCAGCAAGCGCAATGTACTAACTTCCCTGGAGCAAACTCTCGAGCAGTTGCAGAATGATCAGGTAGGTTATAGTAAATCAGTGTCCATGGTTCAACAATTCGCATTGGTTTACTGGGATTCTTCTTACCTTACCCACAGTTTGAGGCCGCTACCAACCGAACGGTTCAGCTTGTGATGAAGCGTGGCTGGATCGAAATTCAGCAGTCCGGTCGGACGAGCGACTTTGACCGTTGCGTACTAATTCACCGAACCGACGTCGAGGACATCAATGCCATCATCCGGCGAGCCGGGACGAAAAAACTGAACGCCATGATCAATGCAGCCCTGTTCCGACGCAAAATCATCTTCCAGGAGTGGGAACACCGGGCACTGAAGCTGCAGCTGCGCGATCTGCGTGATCAGCTCGCAACGGTGGAGAAGTGCAAGATCACCAAAGAGGTCCAGAGCTGGCTGAAAATGAAGGGTATGAAGCGGTCGGAAGATTTCAGCCAGATGGCGCTGGAGAAAAAGATACGGAACGCGGTCCAGAACGAGGAGGAAATGTTGCAGGAACTGTAAGTGATGCTGAACGTTTGCTCCGCCCTAGAATGCTAGACTGTTTCTGATGCATGTTTGTTTTCATTTCATTTTGCACACGCGTAGCAAAACCGCTCTCGAAGAGATCGAGCAGCGTATTGCGACGAAGCGCAAGGACAACAAGCAGTTGGATCAGCAAACGCGCACGCTCAACATTGACGTGACGGAGCAGCATCTGCAGCGGGATGCGGAGCTGGAGCAGACGGAACAGAAGGCAACCCAGGACCGGATGACGGCGATCGTCGAGCGGGCCCGCCTGGTGCGGCTGGTGCAAGCGCAGCACACGCACATACTCGAGCTCGGCACGATGCTCGAGCTGCAGCGGCTCAAGACGTATCCGACCCTGACGGCGTCTACCAGCGTCATGACGCACAACGTTCATCACCTGCTGGGGAATTAGGTATGTTTATGTTGGCTACTGGAGGATGCATGAGAACTGAGCGTGTTTTTGCATGTTTTTACAATAAAATTAGTATTTAGAATAAGGTTTTTTATCCCTTTGTGTCACAAAGAATCTAAAAGTTGCATCAGTACTTGAATTCTATGCACAACGAGCGTAAAAAACACAAATCGTGATCTAAAAAGGTAAACTACGAACCTTTAATTCCCAAACAATCGTGTCTCTGTGGCGTGTTATGTCTTCCACTAATTTATTTATCATGCGTGATGCGTTTGTAGCATTAATCGACAGAGCTGTACTGCTTCGGTTTGAATATTTCAAATTCTAATTGGAAAGGGGAGGAAATTCGGGCAAATTAAAGAGGGAAACCAAAAATTAGGGCCATCCGGGTGACATTTCTCGCGTAGGGGTAGAGGTTTGGAAGTGATAAAGGGCTCCCGGTGGGGAAGGGGGGGGGGGGGTGGTAGGGGGGAGGGGGAGTTAGGTGTGCGAGTGGGGACCATATTGGTTGGAAAGTTCAGACCCCAGAACCGAACCGTACCGTCACGGTTGGCTGAACCGCGGCGGGCACACTCTTCGGCAGGTGGAAAAGCAGGTTTCCCATTTCCGGTTGACCCCCGCGCGTGAAGTGGGTTGCAATTCGTGCAATGCGTGACTCCGACTGTTCCGACCGGTGGGACGAGCGAGAGGGGATGTCTCATCCGCTCGATTCAATCATGTTGGGGGCAACATTGCGGGAGAAAATCCCCACCCCCACGCCATCAAACATTACACACTCTCCACCAAGGCTCATCAAGACAAATCTAAATTGTCTTGTGAAGAGGGTGGAGGCAGAGAGAGAGAGAGAGAGAGATTGATGTGTGAGGGAGAGAGGTATACTTTTTTATGTTGGTGAATGCATACACCTTACGAGCGCGATTGGAGCTTGTGCTTGTGGCGCGATGACGACCATGTGTCTATTGTTTTGTTACCATAGCAACCATAGAAGCGTGACATACACACACACCAACAGCAAGAGGGCGGCAAGCGTGTAATGCCTTGTTTCGCTTCGTTTGTCACGCGGTGCGGGTCGCCCCAACACAAAGAAGATGCACAATAATCGTATAAGAGAGAAAGAGAGAAAGAGAGAGAAAGACATACCAAACACATACACCCGTGGAAGATTTTTTTTTCCCCGCGACGGAAGTCTGGCGTGGTGGGCATGCCCGTAGCTTTGCCCCCCACAGATACACACACACACATGTTGTATGTTATGTTGCCGTTCTGATTCCGCTGACCCTCTCGCTTCTCGTCGCGGGCGGCCGGTGGCGGTGTCCATCGGAACAAACAAGTCCATTCGATTCAGAACGCGCGTTCAGTGCTCCAGTGTGGTTTGGTCGGCTGGCTGTTGGCCAACATGTGGATTGTCGCTCCCGGGCCGCAGCCTGAGTGTAAGTGTGAGTGTGTTTGCGACCCACGGACTGTCTGTGCACCATTAGTCAATTAACAGTTCATCTGCGTTGCGATTAATTGGCACAACGAGGGAAGGGTTTCGGGAACTATCAACATATTCGCGCGAATTTGTGCCCCATCCCAGGGGATAGTAAAGATGTGTCATCTTGGACCGATTACTCTCGATGGGAAGATTCCACCAGTTCCTGTGTGCCGGCATACGTCTCCGGTGTAGTTTCTTTGTGATCGTATCACGGTGGGAGATAAACTACGAATCATAGTGTTTTTGTTGTTTGAGTGTGTTTATGCAAACGGAAATTCCACCAATTTGATTATGACAACCTTTTAGAAATGAAAACTAAGTGTTTAACCTTTCCTGTCAATTGCTGCAATTCAAACTTCAAAGGTAGCAGCATGCGTTACTGCAGCACTTTGAAGAGCATCCAATGAAAAGAAAATGTGAGAAACCGCAACAAGTAAAGAAGTGTTCCCTTCTAACTGTATCGTGTTCTATCTGCCGCGGAGTCCCAATCTCTTCGGACGTGTCAAGGCTGCGCGAAAAAATGGCTCCACTCAGTGTGTGTGTGTTCTGTATGCCTACAATAAACATGGTTCAGTTTCACCAAGATTACACATTGAGATATCTGCCACGCTGTGTGTTACAACAGAATGTAAATAAATAAAACCTCCCAAACGCGGCGCGCATGGTGGCGCGTTCCCGCGTCCAAGATAGTGTAGTAGTAATTGCAATCACCGGGACGGTCCAAGTAGGTGACCACGTTGCTGCGCGGTCCACCGTCCATTGTGATCGCGTAAAATTCGTGCCTCATCGCGCGCGTTTTAATACAGGTGAATGTGATTAACTGTGCCACCTGTATGGGGTTGATTCTGGCCGCACCCAGCTCCATGGACTGTAGTTTATGTGGCATAATTCGGGATAGGTGGCATCAAGCGACGAGCAGCGTCAGTGCATACGGGTTGATGGTGCATGATGCGGTTGGGTTAATTTGAAGTGGTGCGCGGTGTAATGTGTGAAATGTGTGCAATTTTGTGAAGATGAATTGTAAGTGATAGTGCAATAAGAATAGAAGAAAGTTGTGACATAGTGCGTCATGTGCAAAACAGTGCATCAGTTCGATCGAACGCCACAATAAGGCTAATATCATTTGCGTGACTAACTCGCCCAGAAACAACCTTGATACTTACTACCTGCCTCCAGATACGGGCGGCAGTTTGGCGGGAAAGAAAACGGGCAGTGGAAAATCGATTGCTTTCTGTTGCGTATGGCAAATTTCTTACTTTATCGTCCTCGGAATCGAATCGCGATGACTCATTCCCTCGATGCCGATTCTACTCCGTGTGCGGGTTCTTGGTGGGTGTGTGCGGGTGTTTGGATGATAGCCAACCTTTGGAACTATCTGTCTACCCGTTCTGACGTTCCGATGAACCCCCTCTTGCTGTCGTTAGTTCTGGTATTTTCCCATTACATAAAGTTCCATTTTCCTCGCGTCGATGGTTGCCAGCGAAAAAAAAAAACTAAAACAAATTGAAGAAACCGGGCCGTTTGTGTGCCTGCGTGTGTGCCGGGTTTTATGGGTTGTCTTTGCGGTTTCGCTGTCAGTGCAGGATGATAGGTCATCCCTGCCGGGACACCGACACCGATCCTAGCAAGCATTGGACAGTGCAGAAATCGATTTTGCAGGTCTTTTGACAAGTCAGTAAACAAGTGTTTCGCATTTTTCTCTCTCTTTCTCTGGTTCTAGTTTTGCCAAACGCCAAACAGTACGTTCCAAATTCAGTGGTGGTAATGTGAGCTTTGCCGTGATAGTGAACCGAGAATGCAGACCGCCAAAGAACAAGACATCATGGCGGCAAGAACGGGTGCCGTGCAGGATGTTCAAAGTGAGATGAAAGTGAAGAAGAAAGGTTTGCGTAAAATTAGTGCTCCTCCTTGGCTGAAGCCGGGCCTGGGGTTAATTGGAGTGAAATCCGCGAAAGTGCATAAGGCTGGATCTGTGCCGTGCTGTGGTGTGGATGTGGCGGGCGGTGATATCCCAGTCAGTCTGGAGGAGCGTCAGTATGAAGATAAATCAGTGCAGTGCGATGACCTGCTGCCGGACAGTGGGCATCATCGATACGGTTTCCATCGCAACAGGTAAGTGGGGCTCGCCTGTGGAGAATGAGGAGCTAGGCAGGCAAGGGTTTCAGCATGCATGTAAACAAAGCGCACGGCGGGTGCAGAACTATGCCATTGCAAGTACATGATGCATAATTGCATACAAAACATATGAAAGGTACCGTTTACGCAGTGTTTATAACTTAGGTGGTAATATTACGTTGTGTATAGATAAACAAATCTACTAGTATCTGGTAAAACGGGACAGCATCATACTGGTTTTGTGTAAAAAATCATAGAAAAGGTTATTGTTTTTTCATCTCTAATCATCAAACATTATTGATTTAAACTAATGCAATGCATTCTAATACCCATTCTCATTTTTGTTTCTAAAGTGTCAATTTAGGCACAGAAACCAGTCAGATTCTAAATTTAGCTATAAACTATTATTTTATATACAATATCGGCTTTAGCAATACTTTCAATTAAGCTCAACAGTTAAATTAATGAAATTAATTTCGTTAAATTAATCAAAACATGTTTGTTTGCTGATATGTTTTTACGGCCATAAGTCACAAAAAATAATTGTGTTTTAAAACTTAACTATGAAAATGCCCGGTCGGTTGGTCTAGCAGAATACTATTAACTCTAGAATTTAATACAATTACACAACGAGTAATATTTTTTTACGTTTAGAGAGAGAGAGAGAGATGCAGAGTTGTCAAACATATGGCCCGCGAAGCCTATCAATCCGGACCGCGCAGAACTTTGGCAGTTATTGGTATTTGGCGAATGAAACTGAAGTAGATTGTAGATTACGAGACTTCTGAGGAAGATGATTTCACCATTCAGTCTCAATAGTTCGATTGACAAAGTGTGAAGTAAGTTACTTATAGTGGCTGTTTTTGGGAAGGTATCCGCGAAGATGGCATGTGTTGTTTGCTAGCGGCTCCCCTAAGTCGGACTCATATTTTTCCATATTTTCACCCATTTTCTGACTTTAAGGCTTTCTGGAAAATTCGGAAACCATGTATACCACTCGGAATACCACTTTCTTCACTTAATTGATGAGGGTACTCGTTAGTTAAACTTCTGAAAAAATTAGGCCGACATCTTTAAAAGTCTTGAAAATCCAAGCACTTTAAAAATGCGTGAATTGTATGAAGCCGATATAGTTCTAAAATTATGAGCTATCGTTATTAGTAATTAGCGTTGTGAAAATGCAGCATTTGTTATTCGTGTGTCGATATGTTGAGGCGATATACGAGGTTTAAAGAATCGTCCAGGCAGCCTCAAAGCATAGGCAGCCTCAAAGCATCTGGAGCATTGCATAAGAACGATAAAATGTTCAAGTTAGGGCAACTGTAACCAAACTTATGTATGAGTAAATGTAAACTGTGAACGAAAAAATGGACATACGATTCTAGATCAAAGAATAAGTCCTTAATAATCTTCGCTGATCGAAAGCATCATGTCGTGTGATGGAGAAACCAAAAAAATGACATAAACTTAAAATATCTTAATGATTTATTTAAGAATAAAAAAGTAGAATTTTATTCACACCCAGATTCTCCCACCCTACACCACTCAACTGCGACCCGCGGGAATATTTTGAACTCTAATCTGGCCCACTACCCAAAACGAGTTTGACATCACTGGTTTAGAGACTATTTAAAAAGTATCTTTCTGTATCAATAAACATTTCAACATGATATATTCTATATTCTTACACTAAGAATAAACGAACTATATGGCCGTACCAGTCTGTATAGCATTTCTAAAATTATTAGTACCATTTAACCGGATAATCAGACTAACAAGAAGATGGTCCAAAGAATCGAAACATGTAGGAGTGCGACTATAAAAAATACCATAGGCCTTTAAACTGCGACCAGCGGGACAAATGCGACCCTTGGGAGTCTATAAATGCTTAAACCAGCGATGATTGCTAAAGGCTTAAACTAATGTTGTATAATTGCTATCAACATTTTCTTCTAAGCTTCGATAAATCTGAAGGATATTATTTTATGCTAGAATCGTAAAATCCCCCAATGTTAAGACTCATGTCATGTCATGTCCAGAATTAGGCTAGTAATTTTGTTTATGTCTTTTTAAATGTGTTTTCTGTTCATTTTACCTTTGAATCAAAGACGGAATAATTGCTATACAGTACATTCGACAGCTATACTATGAATATAACTCTCTACTCGATCATTAAACATGTTATTTATGTCATTTTTGCTATACATCTTTCTTCGATTATGTTATTTTCACACGTTGTCTAATTACTATCCAACTGCTGATTCATGCGTGTAGGCATGCAATCAACATAAAAAAGAAACGAACCACGTCTTGGCCCGTTGTGTTTGTCATTGAACTTGTCCCTTGACGTTTCGGCGAGGAGGGTAGTGCATTTTATCGCTCACACCGTTTCGATCTAACACTACCACCGCCACCGCTACACATTGCTGGAAAATGCTGGCGGTGTTTGGTACGCACCTACGTATCGGCGGCACCCTTCTGTTTTGTTCATTCACTTGAAAATGTCTGCAAAAGTACGGCAGGCAACGGTGCTGCCAGTGAAAATGTATTCCGCAGTTCTGCATTGGCGTTCGTACGAAGTGACAGGTTGTAAAGTCGTCTGGCCATCCGTGTCGGAAAGTGTGATCGTATTCGTTCCGGTAGTGTTTGTAGAACATTTGTTTTTTTTTTCTCTCTTTCTTTTGTGTTTATTCCGTTCGATTGAATTTATTCGCATTCGCAGCAAAATGTGATTGGAACGTAAGTGGATAACGAAGTTTAAAATGCCTTTTAAATCGTTGTATGTACAAAAAAGAAGTGGTAGAACCAACTTAATCGTTTTAACAAATAGTATGACTCAGAAAGAGAATGGTTAAGAATTTAAAGTTTTTTTTTGTTGTATTAAATAAGTATTTCTCTGTTTCTATCAAAATCTACACTTCGTTCGTTAAATGTGTGATCGTTTATCAAACGAAACCGCATCGACTCATCTTTGACCGCCTGCGATGTCAGCCGCTGAGGGGAATCCCTCATACATCAATAGAACATGCAAAATCGCGCTAATTGGACTTTATGTAGATTGGAAAGTCCAATCGGCAGCATTGTGAAAGGGGAACAACTAGAACACATCACAGCATACATTTTATCATTTTAGCCATACTCCATACTGTGATTGCACATGCTGGATGCGTACCGAAAGCATGTACCACACTATGTAGCAATTCTTGGTGAATCACACGTGCGCCATGCTTTCAGTTGTTCCGTTGACATATCGAAACGGTTTTGCGTGTTTGTTGGATTGTGTTGTGTCTTGGTTCGCGCTTTGATAAGAAGCAACAACTGTCCTTCAAACGGTAGAGGGTAATATAAAAGCAACGTTTTTGGGTCATTGTACCTGCAAACTGTTGGCAAATGTGCGCTTGGAACATGCTGTATCAAGTGATATTTTCATTATAACAGTTTTTGAACGAGCTTAAAAATGTTGTATGTAATGTATAAACAAGTTTGTTGAATAATCATCATTGTAATCAAATATTTAAGGTGATCTCGAGGGGCTCCCGTGGTACAGTCTGCAACTCGAACGACTTAATAACATGCCCGCCATGAGTTCAAGGCTAGAATGGACTGTAGCAAAGACATGACTATCCGGCTGCGTGGAACTGAATATGCCTCCAAAGCCTGTAAAGACCGGCATGTTTCAGTAGGACCTTTTGTCAAATAGAAGAAGTTATCTCGAAGTGAGCTGAACAGATTAGACTACAAGTAATGTTTTATTTCATCTTTTTTTCTTTTGGCACAACAACCGTTCGCCACTACAACACAACAAGGCCTACCTGGTACACACCACTGATGGACTTGGATTTCAGTGGCTTATTGATGATCCATAGCAGGATTGTCAGTCCTACGCGTATGGGACCACCGTCCATTCGGGGCTTGAACTCATGACGGACATGTTGTTAAGTCGTACGAGTTGACGACTGTAGCACGAGACCGGTTTTCTTTATCAATATTTTGTAATGATTCGTTTATATGAAACATCACGATGATTAATTTGAATCGCAAATCGATTCTCATAGATTCATAATTCTCATACAATTAATTAATCTCTGGCAAAATCTGATTAATGAATTTCTAACGATTCTCTAATCTTTAAAAATTTATGTGCTTCTAAAGATTCATGGGCTTCTAAAGATTCATGAATATCTATAGATTCATGGAAAGATGTATGAGTATCTAGAGATTCTTAAATTTCTAAAGAGTCAACGGAGTATTACGAGATCGATTCAAACCGGATATGAAGTGTAGTGAATTACATTGAATTTCAAACAATTTAGAGAATCGTGAATCTCTAGAGAATTACAAAACTCTAGAGATTCGTTACTCTTAAGACATTTCAATATATTTAGACATATACTAATATTTACAAGTTAGTGACAAGAATGAATATCTATTTTTAGAATTCATATTTTTTTATCCACTTTAACGATTCATTTAGATTCATAAATCTTAATCATAATTACTCACTTCTAATTAACCTTAGAAAAATCAACCAGTTATGCACTAAATGTTCTAATCTAATGTGCTAGATAACAGATTTTCTGTGTCATAAACGTGGAAAACACGTAAGCATGATGTTATTGGACCAAATCTTCTAGCGTTCAGGTGTTTTGTAATGTTAAAATATGGTCCACTAGACTTCCGGTATGATTAAGCTAATGCTCTATATCTTTCTCCCGCCAGCTTCGACCATTGTTCCAGCTGTTGTCATCCAACGAATCCCATCTACCAGACCAACGTAATCGTTAATCAAATACCCTTCATGGAAGACGAGCCGGACGATGTGTCCCTGTCGACGTTTCGCCGCACCCATCATCCCATACGCCAGCGGCGCCATTCGCGCGTCGGCACGGCTCCTCTACCCCCGCAGGCGTTGTTCAGAAAGAACAATCTCTTTGCAACGTCGGAGCTACAAAATGGACCCAGTGCCGATGCTGCCTTTCGTCATAGTTCGTACATCGTAAGCCACAGCGACTCACAAGACTGCAGCCCGTCACTGTCCCAATCGGAAGTTTCGATACCGAACGCGATCGAGTACGATCCCGGTACGGTAGAACGCACCAAACCAAGAGTACCTCAGCGACGAAGAACAGGCGCATACGGCAATGTAACCCTCAACTTGCAGATTGCAAACGGGATCAATACGGCCATTTTGGAGGGAGATGAAAACCGGGTGCGGCCAGTGGTACCGAGGCGAAGGCATGGCGTTGCCACCGAGCGAGCCACGTTGCGCGAGTCCTGTCAGGAATCGGTAGCCGCACAGTCATCCTGCCTCGTGCTCGGCATCAACAGTGATGCGCGCAATCCACTCAACTACAAAATGTACACGCCATTCTACAACAAACGCCAAACGATGCCACCGGAACACTTCAAGGTAAGTCGATCGGAGGTCACATGTGAGTGCTTCTGCATTGCGTGGAGTGACCGTAACGCCACGCTGCGCTTCCCCGCAAGGACATCCGCGCTCGTCATTATTATCGTCATTTTGTTTTGATGCATTCCTTCTGGTCCTCTCTCTCCCTCTCCCTCCGCTCATGACAGAACTGGCCGTCCGAGTCACCGGGGTACGGTGACGAGAGTGAGCAAAGCTATAGAACGCTCAGCTACTACTCCGAGGTAGCGAACCAGCTGGAGCAGTACGAGCGGCGCAGCTTCGATACCGGCAGCTCCACCATGCTGAACGCCATCGACTCCAACTCGATCATGTACCGGAGCAGCCTGGACCACTTGCCGATAGTGGACGAACAATCGCCGTCTGAAAATCGCAAACAATCGAGGACGCGCAGGAACGGGACTACGGATCGAGTTGTACCGACGATCGAAGTCGCGAAAATCCCTGTAGCCGGACCGCACTCCAGCCGGCAGCAGCCGATCAAACTAGGCGCAAAGCAGCGTGCCGAAAATAACTCAAGCGATCAAAAACCGGCACAGACGCAGTCGAATTCATTAGCCCCTCCGACGAGCACTTTTGGGCGTTGGAGCGGAAGCATACATAATCTGTTCAGCATTGGCAATCGAGCGTCCAACGGGGCCGGTCGGTGGAGCAAAAGTGAAAACTGCCTAAACGAGGTCGGCCAACAGTCGGCACGGCTACGGAACGGATCGTCCAAACCGGCGGACAGTCGGTCGCTTTGGTCGGACAGGCTATTCGGACGGGCTGGTAAGAACGGACGGGCCCGGCGGACCAACACCTTTCTGACGAGCGGCGGTGGCAGTTTCTTCACGTACAAGTACGACGACGAGGAGGAGAGCGCCTGGCAGAAATACTTTAGTCTGGGGATGCTGCGCAAAATACGCTCCAAACAGGGGAAGCCTACCAAAGGCAAGGATGGCAGGTTAGTACTGTTGAGTTAGGTAGTGAGTTTCGCGTTTAACTGAGTGTTTATTCAAAGAAGACTGGATAAGGCAAGTAATGTTTGTATCCTTAAAGATTGAAGTACAGGCGGTCCCCGAGATACACGGTTATTGGGGACCGAAAACGGCCGCAAAATACCGCGTATCTCGAATTTCCGCGTATGTCGAATCTCGTGATTTCCAGCCAAAATATCACTAATTTTCGTGCAATTTTGCAAGTGGTTCGTGGTTTTAGCCACCAAATTAATTATTTGATATGTTTCTAATGAATTGAACAGTTTTAAACCTTTTCAAATGGTATTTTACATTCGATCAATACGGAAATTATTTGGTATTTCACAATGGATGTGTCAAATCAGTACAATTTGCTCAAAGAACTGTCAAATTTTGAAAACCGCGTATCTCCGAATCCGCGTATAAGAGGTACCGTGTATCTCGGGGATCGCCTGTATTCAAGGTATTGCAATGTTTTGAAAAACCTGTCATCTGTCAATATTGTGAAGAGAAAGTGAACTGTACGATAGCACAAATAGTACTAGTAATAGTACTAGTGATGTCATCTATTGGAAATAGGTAAAAGTGAAGTGACATTAAAAGATGCAGACGATCAGTTTTTGATCACGATCAAAGTCTATGAAGTATTAAAGAAGTGTCTAATGAAACAGAGTGAAAATGTAATACTCTGTATCGGTTCATCTTTGGCTAAACGATCTACAACGAATTCTAATGTATTAATATCATCACTAAATCGACAGCAAAATAGTATTCGAAGAGAATTGGTTGCTCTTGCACATCGGAATGCAGAAACTGGGAGAGAAAGAAGTTTGTGGAATTTATAGCATTACATTTCACCTAGTAGCAACAATGAATCAACGCCATGAAAGTCTGTCTCATATCTTGAACTGTGTCCGTACGTTCGAAACATTCTTATAGCGTGTTGATGATCGCCTTAAAAAATGGCGAATCAACCACTACAACAGTAACAGCAACACATCCAATTATAGACTTTCAACGCTAACCATGTGCATCTTTCATGTGACCTCGAAAAATTGGAGCGTCTTCTAGCGAAAAGTTAGCCTAGCCGGAAAACGAATCCGATAGCTTACCGTCTGGGTGGATCTCTTTGTTTACGTTTGAAGACACGTTTTTTTTTTAACACAAATACAGCAATCGCACCATGTTCGTGTTGTTGCCAATCGGTAATTGTTGGTAAATTGAAATCCGAACTCTACAACATAGGCCAATGCGGAGGTAAAGTGGTGTCTTGTGAGTGAGGGAAGCTTAAAATCGAAAGTAAGATGATCGTAAATGTAAACATTTGGTTCATCTTTGTTTTCAGTTTTATTTGTTATATTTATGCGTAAAGAAAGCTAATCATATGTTGCTTCGTACGTGTGAAGAAATGTGTTGCACACTTGTACAGTTAGCAGGCTCCAACAACGCGATCAAGCGATCAAGTGAAAAAGTATATATGCATCATAATCTTATTATAGAAAACATTTCGTAAATTTGATCCAAACTCATGAAGCTTAAAGGCGAAATTTATAGCATTTTTTTTGCTGGTTGCCCACATATAGATTATAGTCAGCTCTTGAGCAGATTTATATGAATTTGAAGTGGAAATGTTAGTATGCAAAAAATATACCATAAAGCAAATCGTCCACTCAACATCGACAACATACTGTACGAGCTAAGCATCTTTCGTGACGTCACTAAACATGCAAACAGCGCGAGCGCCGTCACTGCCTCACTTGGTGTAGTTTCGCCTTCCCCCCCTCAATTCGCGATCACTACTACATTCACACGCAACATGCAACACCGGCTGGTATGGTCAGGTTGGCGTTGTAGTTTCCGCGTGGATTTCCCTCTGCTTACGTTGGGCAACCGCAACACGACCTTGCCAGCAATCCGCACAGGTTGGCTGTTGACGTGGGTTGCGTTTGGAGCTGCGCTAGTGCGGCTTCACATCTACCAATAAAAGCTTTCAGCTTAACCCTTCGATCAACAACGTGCGAATGGTTGAAGTAAATATGATCGTATTTCATGTTTTTTTTAAAGAAACATCGAGCCTATTGGCCTCATTCGTCTCTTTGATCGCATTTGATGTGATATTTCCATTTAATTGTTATAAATGTATAATAACATTATATGAATGTATAATGTTAATATACATTCGTTTATTCCGGAATTAAAATGTAAATTAATTCACAACTTTAATATGAAACTCAGTTTGTCCAAGTTATATTCGAATAAGACATGATGGAATCATAACGTTAGAATAACAGAAATCCTATAAGAAAAAACATATTCAGCCAAACTTTGCTTCCTTGAATCTTTTGTTTATTTGGAACGTATGATAGTTTTATGATCATTGTTGAAAATTTCTTTTTTTAAATATAACTTCATTTTTAATCATACACTTGGACATATAGAGTACCAAAAGCATAACAATTTTAAATTAAAATTCAAAATGAGTTTGAGAGGCTTTAAATTTTAATTTTTAATCAAAGAGAAACATGAATCAAGATGTCGATCTTTACCAATACAAATTGAGTGAAAGCAGGAATTTATTAAAAATGAGGAACGAATCCTTTACAAAAGCTCATAAAATAAATGCTACAACGTAGCGGAAGTGGTTGTTTTTGCTTATAAGACAATATCAATGTCACGCTGTTTTATCCGTTATCCGTTATCCTTTTTAAATGGTGTGGTTTCACCAAGCCAATGAGCTTGGCCCAGCAAGCCCATAATAAGCAACAACCCGCGTGTCGAAGCACAAGCATTGATTCTGATCGAGGGTTTCAAAGCTCGTCCGAAGCTTCCTGCGAGCGACCAGCAGTTTGCCTTTTGTGGAGCACTGTCCGACCCTTTAGCGCATGGAACGCGGCGTGCGGCGTTCATGTGAGAAAAATAGCCTCCAAAAATTTACCTTTCCTAACACGCAGCTCAACAAAGGTCTCGCCCGCCCTTTACGTGATTGGTTCTCTCAGGCCCTTTCGTAACCGGCGTACCTCAGATGTGAGTATAGTTGTGTTTGTGTACCATGTGTTTGTGTACCTCGTGAGGAGAATGAAGTGAATTTTTTGGTGGTTTAAGTTCAAAAGACAACCATTTTTAAAATTCACTTCAGGTAACCCCAGCCGGGTAGGAAAGATAATTTAGGTAATGGAAATGATGCCGCCATCGGCGCTTTAGACACGTTGCTGCGGCTCTGTGTTGTAAATGAACCCCTCATTACCGTTGCAATGGACGATCTCGTATACAGGTGCAGGTTGAGAGGATGTTTAAATTCAAAAAGTTTTGGTAAATAATTACCCGAACTACGAATTCTGCATTGGAACGGCTTCTAACCAATTTCAAACGATCGCTGTGACAGCTCCTACTGCGTCACCTGGGCATTAGGTGCGATCGGTTGCGGTTCGTTTGTAAACAAAACAAACCCTATGATCGCTAGCCGAAAGCGAAACAATTGAATTAAACATTACACACGCGCATTACACTCCGTTTACTACACACGCACACACAACCCTTGCGATGGGGCATCCCCACTGAATCCTACGCGATCGTGGCCGTCTCTTTCCTTCGTGATCGTGTCGCGGAGGGTTTTTTTTCCCCGCGGGGTGCCAGCGAGCGAAACACATCACAATCACGTCTACTACTACCCGTTTTCCAACGGCCGGGGATGGTTGTGTGTGTGTGAGGAGAACGCCGACGTCGCCAAACAACCTTCCGGACGGGCGTTGCGATCGGCGTCACATTCAGTAGATGTTGTTGCATCCGACAGAGCGGTTGAGTGAGCAGCTGACTGGTTGGTTGGTTGGTTGCGCCTGCCCTGTCTAGAATTGTTGATCGTTTGCACCCCCCGTCGAGTGTCTGTTGTTCGTCAAATAGTGATCGTGGTTGAGTGTTTGCGCGAACCGTTTACCCGAAAATTCGCGTCTACGTGTAAGGTGAGCAATGCACTACGTGAATGTGCGCCCCGAGTGAACTTTGTTGATGCTTACCCCTGCGAGGAGGGGATTTTTCAATAACGAACGACGAATCACCCCCTGAAGATCACCTTGGCTGTTAGTGTTAAACAGTTCTTAAACAGCCGGTTAAAGTGACTGGTGAAAGCCACAAAAAAGTGTATGTGTGTCAAGCAGTAGCAAACAAAACAATATATAGGACAGCATCCGTTGTCGATCGTGCAGTGCTGCTTACGTCAGCGTTGAGCTTCGTCAACATTTTTGGCGAATGGTGCAGCGCGAACCGAGTGGGAACCAACGAGTGTGAAGACAAAATCTTGAATTTTCGCCGATGGCGCGTTGCGCAGGCGTTAAAATGTGATTTTATTTCCTTCGGTTCCGTTCGCTTAAAGCCGGTTTTGCGTTGGCTGGAAGGCAGCCGAAATGGCCATAAACAAACCCTTAGAAGCAAAATACGTTTCCGACAATATTTCGATACGTCTCGCTGTTTCGCGTTGGAGAGCAAAGCTTATATGTGAAATTTAAGATAGGGTAGAAATTGTTGTGTATATGTTGATATCGTTTCCCAAATAGTTGAATAGTTTTTCGTTTATTTCGTTAAATGCAGACATACTCAGAGAGACACTTCCTACCAGAACTAAAGTTAAAAATCTATTACTATTTCAAATGTTTAGTGTAACGAGTACTAACGGGTTTCTGAAATAGAGAACTTAGTGCATTGCGAATGACATCAGAATGTCAGTAAATGGTACTTCAAAATTGCAGCAATCTTACTCATCATATACATGTTTCCGTCATCTGGAACACATCGATGTGAGTGATCAGCGCACTCAATGATCTTACAGTGATCCCACTCCAAACGGATCTTGTTTAAGTGGGTCGTCGTCCCTTTCCTGACCCTTCCCATCCGGTAAGGCGGATTGTAATGTGCTTCATCAATGGATGCTGTTGTCTCTCCCGAGTCTGATCGACAACCAGCCGTCCCTACTGCACCGCCAGTGCTGTGTTGACTGTCCAAGCGCAAAAGTAAGGGGCATCGCGTAGCTAGCGAACCGTACCGGCAACAGTTTATCAAGCTCAAGTTTTGCGGCCGGCATTCGCTTGACGATACGACTTTTAAGTCAAGGTCAGGGTGGAACGGTTTTCCTACGACGCACCAGCATGATAGATGCAGTGCAGGGGTTTGTTTGATATGTTTATAGAAAGACTTCTTCTTATTCTTCTTCTTCTTCTTTGGCACAATAGCCGTTGTCGATTAAGGTTTGCCCTGTATCACTAGTGGGATTGGGTTTCAGTGACTTACTGATTAAACATAGCAGGATAGTCAGTCCTACGTATGGAGGCACATTCGGGGCTTGAACCCATGACGGGCATGTTGTTAAGTCGCACGAGTTGACGACTGTACCACCAGACCAACCCAACAGAAAGCCTAGCGTTGTATACAATTTATAGAATATTCACTATTTCTCACCATCACTTTTTTCACATTTTTCTTCTGCACTGTTGCGTATATTGTTCTCTATCTGTTGTTACGCTTTAGAATTGCACGTCAACCGGCAAAGTGCTAATGGAAACCGTTCCGATTGTGTTGCGATGACCGTGCCCTTGTTTGTCTCGTGCCCACTTTTTTGTTGTTGTGCAGTCTCCCCCCGAACACACCTCAGTGCAGGTTGGCCCAACGGAAGATAATTTAGATGAGGAAACGTGTTTTTTTAGGTCTCTTTCTAGTTGTCTACCTCCCTATAAGGCCAACCATTGTGCAGTGGGATGTTGGTTTGGGTATTCTCTCAGATACTCAAGTGACATCACCCTTGCTAGCGATTACGCTCTTGCTCGGTGCCGGTTGGTAAAGTATTACTAAGCGCCCAACAATTTATAGTGGCGTATTGTTTGGTTATGAGTAAACCCTGGCTCTTAGTAATAGCCCCCCCCCCCCCCCCCCCTCAGTATCCAATGGAGATCACTTCTCGCATCTTAATCATCGGATTTGGTGGAGACCTTGGGCAGCATAGACACGCAGGGAAGAGAGGTGTACGCAAACGTTGGCGCTTAAAATCATCATCAAATATGTTCAGTAGAGTTGAAGTTTTCTTTGCTGTTGTTAGCAGTTCCTAACCGTTACAAATTATTTCTAGATGTGTTTGACGGCTTCAGACACTTCACTTGTCGCCCTCGGAAGCTTTGTTGCGTACATGCCTATTGCCGTACGCAAGTCCAACGAAAAAGGCGTTAACAGTACGCATGATGTTCATATAAAGTCACTCAGGGGCTTGGTTAATGCCAGCGGACAAGTTGAGGCAGGTTTACTTCCTAGTCACTTTCCGGTTGAATAGTATTGCCAATTTAAAATTGTAATCAACGTCTCCTGTGCCGAGCGATTGTGGCGGCGCACTAAGCGTTGGCGATGTTTTCTATAGGGCACACACATTCCTAAGCGTACCGGTCGGTCTTATAATGGGAAATGATTTATTTTGTACACAATGTAAGTTGAAAGATTCAATAGTTCGAACTCTAGCGCGTTAATTAAAGCGATGTTAAAAGAAAAAAAATTCGCGGTATAATTCAAACAGTTAATGTTGTTCAAGTTAATAATAATAACGTACGAAATATTGTCGGAAACGTTCAATGCAAACAACAGTAGAAACATACTCGTACAACCCAACAACATCTCTAATGATTTGATAAATTCAAGCAGATCGAAAACAGTGCCCTAGTGTGTAGCTCCCCCCATTTGCTTGGTGCGTTTGTGCAACAGCGTGCGCCTCTAGCAAGAACAGTGCCTGCCAGTAGTGATTCTAACGTGCCGCAGTTTCAAACTCCCTCCCGTTCTGCTTTGCTCAGTGTGCATCGATCCTTGGCAGCATCAAGATGGACGAGGAAGCGATGTGGAAAGGTTTCTACGACAAGATTCAGGAGCAAAAGCAGAAACCACCGACCGAGCATCAGTCCATGTACGTATAAGAGCACCCGGAACGTGTTAACTGTATTTCTTTCCCTTCGCACATTAGCACATTAGTGTAAATTCACCACCCAAAAGGAAATTCCATGCAAATGGGACGCATTTTGTTGCGGTGTGAAAATTTAGTGCTCATTTTAAATGTGAAACGAAACAAACTGGAAAGTCGTGAAACAAAATTTGCCAATAATACTAACGGAAAGTGTACTGAAAGAAGCAGCCAGCTTTTACACAAAATATCTCATTCCGGGCGTGATATACGTCGTTAGTTCATGGAACGAAATCGATGTTCTGACAGAATGTTTAGACTTCGGGCGCCAGTATGTGTCATCCGTTTCGCTTGCAAAAGGCATGCGCCGTGCTTGGTTTGTTTGTTTTTACACGTTTTTAAACTTTCAACCCATGGAGGCATGTTACATCATATGCGCCTTTATGCCTTTAGTTACTAACGATCATATTTCTATTTCCTCGAGCCGTTTTTCAATTCCAATTTCAAGAAGAAAAAAGAAAACGAATATGATAAATACCAAGTAAATTGATCATTTCCGTAATGTGTGTGTGTCGTTTCGGTGTGCTCACATGTGTACCGGTGGAGTTTGATCGTTTCAAATTGTTTCGCCCACCAGCCTCAAGTTCAACGGCGAGATCAGATGATAACCTGATACGTCGTACGTAACAATCGCTGCAGGTTGTATTTGTGTGTCACATGTGCCTTGCCACGCTGCAATGTGGTGGACATTCTGTACGGTGCTGTTGATCAAGATAAAAGTGTGAAATAACATACGCTTCTATCTACTAATCATAATGGGTCTGCTTTATCACGATGCACGATACTGTGGCGAGTTCGCGCTATTCAATTACGATCTAATTTGTGGTGATTTAGAGGTAATTAATTATACTAAAGTATGCAGCAGTTTTAAATGAGCCACCATATTCCATTCCTAATGTAAGTTTGTCCTATTTGAAAATACTGCATGCGTCTTATTGTCGCGTTTCTGCTTGCAACGTATTTTCGTTTGAATGTCGTCCTTCTCGACTTTTCAACTCTGCACTCTAAACCCATCCGGCGAGAGCTGTCACTGCGCGCACTGCGGAGGATTTGTTTTGGTTTTGGTTCGTTGCTGCAAGTGGGAGCGTGTGTGTAGGGCGGCTCACAGTCGAGAAGAATCTCGGGCACGACATCCCGCCGTTCGTGCTTCTAATCAATCAAACGGTCAATATTGGCATACTTTGTTCTCACTATCGGTTCGCCAAATAATAGCCGTTAGATAACGCTTGCGATTAAAACGCGAAACCCCCTCGTCACCGTGTCGTGAAAATGATTCGTTCAGTTTTGCTCCTGCGCTCCACGGGCAAGTGGTACTACGGTCGATCCGGATTGCGTTTGAGTTTCAACAGTGTGACGGCTTGCACAACGCGAACAATGCACAGCAATCCGCTGAAGCAGAGCCAGGCGTACGTCAATGGCAGCTGGATTGGGGCCCGGTCGGGCGCCACCTTCGACGTGCAGAACCCTGCCAACGGTGCGGTGCTGGGAGCGGTACCGGACATGGCCCGGGATGATGTGCAGCTGGCCATCGATGCAGCGTACGACGCGTTCTACGAGCCGCGATGGCATAACAGCACCGCCAAGGAGCGGGCCGCCCTGTTGAAGGTTTGCTACCAATTGAAGGGTATTAACTTCAATTAAGCGCACCCTCCGGTCAGTCGTGATATAAGAATTGGGTTTTCCCTCTCTCCCCCCCCCCCCATTTCAGAACTGGCACGCACTGATGGAGAAGAACCGGCAGGAGATTGCGAGCATCATGACGGCCGAGTCGGGCAAACCGCTGGTGGAATCGCTCGGGGAAGTCGCGTACGGTAACTCGTTCGTCGAATGGTTCGCGGAGGAGGCTCGCCGCATCTACGGCGAGATCGTCCCGTCGCCGGTCGCCAATCGGCAGATTATGATGACGCGCAATCCGGTCGGTGTGGCGGGCCTGATTACGCCCTGGAACTTTCCGCACGCCATGATCACGCGCAAAGCGGCCGCGGCCATTGCGGCGGGCTGTACGGTGGTTATAAAGCCGGCCGAAGACACGCCACTGACCGCGCTGGCGTTGGCTTGGCTCGCTGAGGAGGCCGGCTTTCCGAAGGGTGTTATCAACGTGATAACGAGCAGCCGAACGCACGCGGCCGAAATTGGGCAGCTGCTGTGCGGTAGCGATAAGGTGGCGGCCATTTCGTTTACCGGCTCGACCGAGGTCGGCAAGCTGCTGTACCGGCAGTGCGCGGACGGGGTAAAGCGCATCGGGCTCGAGCTGGGCGGCAATGCACCGTTCATCGTGTTTAAGTCGGCCGACATGGAGAAAGCACTGACCGGGGCCATGAACTCCAAGTTCCGGAACTGCGGCCAGACGTGCATTTCGGCGAACCGGTTCCTGATACAGGACGAGGTGCACGATGAGTTCGTGACGAAGCTGATCGAGCGCATTCGCAAGCTGGCGATCGGCGATGGCAGTCGGGATGGCGTACAGATTGGTCCGCTCATCAATCAGGCCCAGCTGAAGAAGGTGGACCAGTTCGTGCAGGATGCAAAGGACAAGGGTGCCAAAGTGCACACGGGTGGCAAAACACTGCCCGAGCTGGGTCCGCTCTACTACGAGCCAACGGTCGTGACGGATCTGCGCGACAACATGTTGCTTTACAACGAGGAAGTGTTCGGTCCGGTCGTGTCGGTGGTACGGTTCAAGACGGAAGCCGAAGCACTGGCCATCGCTAACGGTACGCGGCGCGGACTGGCCGGCTATTTCTTCTCGAACGATCTGAACCAGGTGTTCCGGGTGGCGCGCCAGCTCGAGACGGGCATGATCGGCATCAACGAGGGACTCATCTCGGCGACGGAGGCTGCATTCGGCGGCATAAAGGAGTCGGGAATTGGACGCGAAGGCTCACGCCACGGGATCGATGAATATGTCTACATAAAATATCTGTGCTATGGCAATCTCCAGTAAGCTGGGTGTGCTAATAATAAGGCAATAGGCACGGTAGGTGCTACTAGTCATCTGCAACGCAATGAATAATTCCGCAGCATTATATGCATAACTTGCGCACACTGAAACATGCAACTCCATTGTACGTCTTCCATTTGCTTGGACAAGAAAATACCAATGCATTAGGCATTAAGTTATAACTGTATATGTAAACGAAACTGTTTAATCAATAAATCACATCTAATGAAGAGTATGCGCACAGCCTGTGTAGCCTTGAGGCTTTGTTGCATTGGAGATAGGTTGAGAAAATGTATTGTAACATGTTTTTGTTAAACTTTTCTAGCTACTAATGGGAAATTAGTTCTGAACACTCATCGATTTTGCCCATTTCCCATCCCCAGCATTCAAGATCTCGATGGTAGTTTCTTCGAGAAGTTTGGCTCGATCCTGCGCCAAAAGTCCATCCAAAACGATGAAAGCGTCCGCGCCCGGCTGGAACCGTTCCCGGACGAGAACGAGGCGGAAGCCGAATCGGGCGCCGACCCAACGACGCTGCCACCGGTCGCGGAAGCGGAAGACAGCGGCACCGAAACGCTGCTGGACGAAAGCGACTCCGAAGACCAGCAGGAAAAGCAGGCAGAATTTATCGAGGATGTGTTCGGGTGGAATGTAAGTATAGATATACATATATGCACGAAAGCTCGTTACAGCAGAAAGCGAGAGAGCGTATGAATGGACATCGAATGGACGAACAGCGACGGCATGTGGCGTTCGAGATATTAATTAAAGTTCGTGTACCGTGTTCGCTTCGCGTGAGGTTAGGTACAGGTTGGACCTGCCGTTGGCCGTGCTAAAAATACGAGCACGTGCTCTGTCTAGCGAGTTAGATAGCGCCGCCGCCCGTTTCGGTAGAGATTGCAGGGCGCAGCAGCTACGCCGAAGTTGCCTTGATATTTTCACAAGGTCTCGCGCAGTGAGCATGCCGAAATGACGTGTTTGGGGATCGGTCAACTAGTTTCAAGTTCAGCTGAAGATTAATTATGCACTATGCTGGTAATAATAGAACACTCGTTAAGCATACACACGCATATGCTAGACGTTCTTAGGCTGAAAGCACCCGGTTTATGTTCACACCTCAAAACTTATTAGTGGTAACCATTTGTCTAGCAGGTCTCAAAACTTTAATAATGTGTATCCCACGCATGAGATACAACAAATGAGGTTGATTTAATCACTTGCTTGCGCAATAACTATTTATTTACATTCCTTGCTTAATGACCGTTGATACCATAAATAAACCATTCGCCAAGAAAGAGAGTAGCGATCGATCATTCCGGGCAACTCCAATGTTTAGAAAGCAAACAAATCGATCGTAAAGCGTGTATCGAAAGATCAAACTATTCGTTGTATGTCCCGTTGACGGTGCCGCTCCTTTGCAGACTCTCTACAGCTAGCCAGCCGTACCTAACCTACTCCAACATAAGCCAGCCTGGGTTTGGCAGGGTTTTTTTTTTGGCGGTGCCAATGTTCCAAATCACCGCTCTTGGCAGGATTCGTCGCCAGCGGTTGATGTGCACGGGGTAACTAGCTGATGGAGCCGCGCGCGTCCGTACCATTAGACAGGGGATATTTCCGCGCAGGTCAGCTTGGCTTATTTATATCTTCGTCAATGACGAATCGAATCGCATCCGTTCGGAAATGTGCGTGTGCGGACAGTCACGGACAACTAAAAGCTCAACATAGGTGTTATGGAATCTCCTGAGAGCACCGGGAAGTTAAATCTTCAGCGAATAAATTACATTAAAGTCGCTCAAAATACTCACAATTTAAATGTACTATCGGAATAGTTCAAAATAGTTCAAACGAAAACTTTAGTTCAAAGAACTGCAAACGTCGAACTTTACACGATCGCGACTGTATTTTTCTTCGCTCGTGCGTATTTTCCCTTGCCGCGACCGTACCTACTGGCCCGGTTTACACCCGGTTGAGTATGTTTTTCACTGCGCGCTCCTTCCCAGTTCCTATTACCTCCCAACGGAGCGCGAGGATTTTCGCGACAGAGTGTGCATCCTCACCCGGCACGGAAGCAGGCGGAAGGGGTCGCCGCAAAGCGTGACCATTGCTTCCGTTCCTTCTTGCGCCATCACCAGCGAGCGGGCAGCGAGTGTTTGACGAAGGTAGACGATTTAATTTAGCTTTAGTTCGGTCGCTGCTGTGACCGTGCAAACGTAAACAGGATCAACGGTTTCGCGTGTTCAGTTGCAGCAGCAGCAACATCCCAGTCGAAGCAGTGAAACAAGAGATCGCAAGAGTTCGAGTTTAGTTTATATGTAACGTTAATTGTAGTGAACGGTATCAGTGGAAAGTGATTGAAGCAACGAACCTGTTTTTTTTTCGAATTAGTACCTCAAAAAGGCTTAGCTCAATCGCTTACCCTAAGTGCACAAGTGTGAGAGGCTAATGGCTGGATCTTCTTAGTGCAAAAAAAAGGGGTGGAAATGATCACGCCCGCCCGGTTCAATCGGTATCGGCGTTTTTGTTCTTGCATGGGTGTTATGAAAATAGAACGAATCATTTCGCGCCTTGTGCTCGCGGTGTAGAATAGAGGGAAGGTAAAAATAAAATACTCAAATTTCGCGGTCCCCGGCTGGTTTGGGAACGGTTCGCTAGAGTGTGTGTGTCTGTGCAACACAACCATAAAAAACCACACCGACAAAACGGATGTGCTAACGCTGAAGTGTGCGGATTCTCCTATATTCCACCCACCGAAACAGAATATTGCAAGGTGTAGCGTTTTTTTTAAATCACCTCAGAAACGTGCGTGAGATGTGTATGTGTGTGTGTGATGGAATGTTTTAATTGAATTTATTACACGTTACATAGCCGCTCGGGTTTAGTTAGAAATTCGAAAAACCCGTACGATCGTCGATCGATAAGCTAGAGGTCAGCGAAAAATGGTTGCGTCTTGTTGAGTGTGAAGCAGAACCCAAACGAATTTGGAGCATTTTATGTAATCGATCGGTTGTGTGGCGGATAGTTTGCGCGGTACTGTTTCCCGTTTTTCCCAAACTACCTACGACGGCTAGAAGAAACACGCCAAAGAAATTAACTTCCCGCCATGAGCACTTACTCGTTGCCGCGGCTCCTTCACGGAGGCGGTTTAAGTGGTAACAAAAAGTTCAACATCAAGTTCGGCACACTGCGGTTGACGAAATCGTTCCGTTCGCTCGATCGACGCGAAAAACCGGCCGTCCAGCGGCAGCAGGAGCGTGACTACGGGTCCACCATTGCCCGGCGGGCTTCGGAGAACCCGTACGGCACGACCACGGCCAACCGGCCCGGTCGATTGCCGTACCATCCGTTCCGGGGTGTGCGGAAGGAAGAGATCGAACAGCAAGCCAGCCTGATCGTCCATTCGATGACCGTAATGTGTTTGATGTTTTTTGTTTAGTGCATTAGTTTATCTCCTTGTCTAACAAATTTCCCGCCTTTTCCCCCGGGCTAGATCGAGGAGCTGTACGAGGAGATCCTGTTCGAGAACATCCACAACATCGGTTGCGACGATGAGGAGCTCAACGTGGACGTCCTTTTCCCCTACATACAGGAAGCGTTCAAGATGTCGGACGAGAAGCACAACGAGATACTGCAGATAGCGCGCGACAAGGAAGCGCCCCAGCTCCGGCTGAACGTTGAGATCGTCGAGGCGAAGGATCTGGAGCCGAAAGATTCGAACGGTCTGTCCGACCCGTTCGTCACGATGTACATCGCGTCCAATCCGAACCATCGCTACAACACCTCGGTAAAGGCGGGTACGCTCAACCCGGTGTGGGAGGAACACTTCTCGCTGTAAGTAATCGAGCATCTTTTGCTGGTGATCTTTTCTGTTTTTCCCATTCGTGTTTGTCTTGGGTTGGAGAATTATTGAGTCCGAGAAATGTTACGCTCACTACTACCAATGCCCTGCTTAAGGTCGCTCCGTTGGCATCGGAATTAAGCGGGTCAGGGCGAGTGAAATGGCATTGCAAAGGTGTGCAACAAGAGAGCATCATCTTACAGCAACTTTGAGTCGATGGAAAAGTGGAATGTTTTCTATCCGGGAGTAGACGGGATTCTTATTGAAACAAGGTTACTTTTAAGGATCAAATTATAAGTGTATTATGAAGATATGAAGATCTTAATGTGTGATGTCTACGCCCATTCTCGCGATGGATGTTGTTAGTCGTATCCAATGTCATCGTTTTAAGTGAAATTGAAGTTGTACTAATTAGTGTTTGGTTTCATGACTCTTTCGATGAGATTCATTCTTAAGAATCTTCAGTGATGAGTAATTCGAATCTCGAATCGACTCTTCAAAGATTGATGAATCTCTAAAGAATCTTGAATCTCCAAGGATTTAAGAATTTCGAAAGTTATATGAATCTTCAAAGATTCATGGATCTAAAATATTAATAAATCCATTAAAATTCATATACCTCCAGGGATTCATGAATCTTGATTTGCAAAATAGTTAATTTGTGGGATCTCACCTAACAACATCCCCAACATCTTAAATCGTCTCCCCGTAGCAAAACAAACTATCCGGCTGCGTGGACTTGCCAAGAAGTTCCGAAAGCCTGTATAGGCTAGCATGACCATGTAGGTTGTTGCTTTTAAAAGAAGAATAATGAGAAGCTCAAGCTCTATGAATTTTTAGATGTATGAATCTCATCTTCATTCATGAATTCCTTGAGATATGAATCTTTTGATATTCATAAATCTTTCGAGATTCATGAGTCTTTTGAGATTCATCAATTTTTGGTTCAAATCAAGAATATTTGGATATTCATGTATCTTTGAGATTCATTGAATCATTTCAAAGATTCATTCAGATTCATGAATCTGAATCAGATTTACCCAACATCAGTGCTAATCCTAAGATTTTCTTATATCCGCTTCTCCGCAGGCCAATTGCTGAGGACGCAAACGATGCCAATCTGATTGTGGAGGTGTGGGACTTTGATCCCGCCGAAACGGTGAAGGAGAAAATGAACAAACTGTTCGAAGTGAAGGGCGTGCGGGGACTGCGCAAGCTGATGAAGGAGATTGCGCAGACTGCATCGACTGGCAAGCACGACAATGAACTGATCGGTCGTACCAGCATCCCGTTGAAGGTAATGGCTTAATAGTGCAGTCTCCGAATCCGTTCCATTAGTCACACCCGGCCTCTCTCGTTCACAGTCAATTCCAGCCTCGGGCATGCTGATGTGGTACAATCTGGACAAGAAGAACAAGCTACGCCGCCAGGGTACGATCCGGATAAGACTGAACTTTAGCTCGGAGAAAAACAGCCAGGTGGCGGCCCAGGAGCATCGCCATCTGTTGCGCATTCTGCTGCTGCACGAGCTGGAATCGTCCAAGGTCACGCCGTACTGGTGGTCGGGCAAGTTCACGATCCAGGGCGAGGCGGTGCTGACGCAACACTCCGCCCAGAGTGGGCTCTCCTCCACCACGGAAGCCTTCATCCAGTGGTCCGTCTTTGCGGCGATCCACCAGGACCATCCGCTGTCGTTTGTGCTGTTCGACACGCTGCTGGAGAAGCTGGTCCGCCCGATACAGACGCTGGCCGTGTCGGAGGAGGAGCAGAAGAGCTTCTGGGAGGCGACAAAGAAGCTGCTACCGTCCTGCTTTTCCGCCGTCCGGAAGCTGCGCAAGAAGAATACGGGCGACAAGCTGCTGCTGAAGACGCTGAACAGTGTGCTGAACATTATTGCGAAGGTTGCGCTGCTGGAGCCGCCCGAAGGGACGGATCTGTTCCCGGTGCAGATGTACGGATGGATCCGGCGGACGAACGAAACCGAACCGAACTGGGACATTCGCGAGGCGCTGGCCAGTGCGGTCGTGTCCGGGGCGGAGGATTGGTTTGGCGGCATCAAGGAAGGGCACTTTCTGCAGACCGGCACCGACGAGGATCGGCTGCAGAATTTAATCAAAATCATTCAGCTTGTCCGGTCGGACATACAGAAGTCCATCGAATACTATGACAAAACATTTCAAGAGTAGGTGCAGGAGTGCTGGGGGAATGAGGAAAGGAAAGTACCTAAAGGCTGTTTGTTTGCTTTTCAGAATTATGCATTTCCCATACACCAAGGAGCTGTACATTACGTACGAGTTGAAGCTGGCGGAGCTGATCAAACCGACGGTGGAGGATATCTGCCGCAAGCTGAAGCGCATCGACCTGCCCGAGACGTCATCGCACCGGGGCGGTGACAGTGGGTTCATCGAGTACGAGGACATCAACATGGGCACGACGCTGTTCGAGCTGTACCTGGTGCTGAAGCGCTTCTGCACGCTCGGCACGGCGCTCAGCCCGGGCGAGAGTAACTTCGCGATCGACGAGTACCATCGCTGGTTCACGACCGGCGTCACCCACTGGCTGGACATTGCGGTGTACAAGGCGCTGATGCGCATCCATAAGGCGATCGAGCTGGACAAGCTGCAGCCGGTGGACGAGACGGTGAAATACTCGTCCTCGGCCGTCGATACGCTGGCGATCTTCTATCAGATCAAAATCTTCTGGCAGCAGCTCGCCTGGCCCGACGTGGAGGGAGCGTACATATTTGTGGCGAAAATTGTGGATGTAAGTGTCGTTTGTGGGCTGGATGAAGTGACGAACGTATATTTGATGTGTTGTTTCCACCTTCCCAGGACATCTGTCGCTGCTGTGTGTTTTACGCCGATCGGATGTCGGCGCGCGTTGAAAATCTCGGCGTGGTGGAGAACGTGTACGAGAAAAAGTTTGAAGTCACGAGCGAGTGGTGCCTCGCCATCAACAACATCGACTACATCCGACAGAGTCTGAAGCCGTTTGCGACGGAGCTGGGCGTAGATGACATACTGGCTAAGTTGGGCGATGTGCAGAGCAGCATCGAGGCGGATCGTTGCAAGGAAACGCTCCGAGCCGTGCTGGATAACGCGATCGATACGGAAAAGAACAAGATTCTCGATCTCGTGGAGAAACTGGCGCGCAAGATGGCTCCGGCAATGCGCCGCTTCCTCGTAGAGGGCGCGGAACTGCTGCAGCAAGACTCGAACTCGCTCGATCGGCTGATGATGTACATGGAGGAATCGCTGAGCGTGCTGAACGCGGAGCTGAATGAGATCAACTTCGAGCGCGTACTGGACGCAATCTGGGCAGAGCTGACGACGATCCTGTACGACCTCATCCAGAGTAACTTGGATGTAAGTGCGGTCTGCTCGGTTTTGGAGCTGACCATTGCCAACCATTCTAATGCCCAATTCCTTTTGCACAACAGAAACGACGGCCCCCTTCCTTCTTTGCCAACCTGCGCGACACGCTGCACCTGATGGTGGCTAACTTCAAGACGGCGGAAAACCGAGAGTCCGAAACGGCCGCCGACAAGGAGACGCTCGCGCACATCGAGCGCCTGCTGCAGCTGCACGGGTACGAAACGACCGATCTCATCCATCAGTATTACTTAGATAGGCTAGAGGAGCAGAACCAGAGCGATGCGTCGGCTACCGGCTACGGTATGCTTACGGTTCAGTGCTTCTTCAAGGAGAATGTGCTCGAGCTGGAGATTGTGAACGCGCGCAATCTGAAGCCGATGGACGGCAACGGGTCCTGCGATCCGTTCGTGCGCGTCCACTTCCTGCCCGAGGAGCGGTTCGTCGGCGTGGCCAAGCCGAAAACGCAGTGCCAGAGCAAAACGCTGTTCCCACTGTACGATGAGAAGTTTGTGATGTAAGTTGGTTGTTTCGATCCGTTTCAGGAGGTTGTAAAGTTTTGAACAAAATCAACAATTTCATTTGTTACTCCCTGTTAGAACCTTTACTCCCGAGCAGCGCGCCATTCCGAACGCACTGATCATGTTCAGCATCAAGGATAAGGATCTGTTCGGCATGTCCAACCAATATCTGGCCGAGTGTTATCTAAGCTTTAATGACATAGCGGACATATCGGGCGATGCGGGGAAAATCGAACAGAAGCATCTCGTCCTAACGCGACCACAAAAGATGGGTAAGATCATGGGCAGTGGAGCATTAAAGAGCTTGATCGTCCTCTATGAAAGAAGACTTCATTACATCACATTCCCTTTTACCTTCACAACTGTTCCGTAGATATCGACTGCCTGCGAGCGCTTGAATATCGGCAGGGTGATAAACAGGCCAAAGAGTTTATCAAGAAGCTAAAGCAGAAGATGGGCCAGTAAAGAAGCATTTGGTCCGGGAGCTCGATGATTGCAGAACGGCCTACGCAGAAATGAAGGCGGGCTGTAACACGTATTTATAATTGTTGACGTAATAGTTTCGAAATGATGAAGAACAAAGAAAATATAACTGTGGTAGTGTTCTGTTGGAACCGCT